>NC_082661.1:133510354-133822085 GCF_025265405.1 Mesoplodon densirostris | reverse complement strand
GGAAAAACAAAAGACCCCGAATAGCCAAAGCAATCTTGAGAACGAAAAAAGGAGCTGGAGGAATCAGGCTCCCTGACTTCAGACTATACTACAAAGCTACAGTAATTAAGACAGTGTGGTACTGGCATAAAAACAGAAAGATAGATCAGTGGATCAGGATAGAAAGCCCAGAGATAAAACCACGCACATATGCCCAACTTATCTTTGATAAAGTAGTCAGGAATGTACAGTGGAGAAAGGACAGCCTCTTCAATAAGTGGTGCTGGGAAAACTGGACATGTAAAAGTATGAGATTAGATCATTCCCTAACACCATACACAAAAATAAGCTCAAAATGGATTAAAGACTTAAATGTAAGGCCAGAAACTATCAAACTCTTAGAGGAAAACATAGGTAGAACACTCTATGACATAAATCACAGCAAGATCCTTTTGGACCCACCTCCTAGAGAAATGGAAATAAAAACAAAGATAAACACATGGGACCTAATGAAACTTCAAAGCTTTTGCACAGCAAAGGAAACCATAAACAAGACCAAAAGACAACCCTCAGAATGGGAGAAAATATTTGCAAATGAAGCAACTGACAAAGGATTAATCTCCAAAATTTATAAACAGCTCATGCAGCTCAATAGCAAAAAAACAAACAACCCAATCCAAAAGTGGGCAGAAGACTTAAATAGGCATTTCTCCAAAGAAGATATACAGACTGCCAACAAACACATGAAAGAATGCTCAACATCATTAATCATTAGAGAAATGCAAATCAAAACTACAATGAGATATCATCTCACACCAGTCAGAATGGCCATCATCAAGAAATCTAGAAACAATAAATGCTGGAGAGGGTGTGGAGAAAAGGGAACACTCTTGCACTGCTGGTGGGAATGTGAATTGGTACAGCCACTATGGAGAACAGTATGGAGGTTCCTTAAAAAACTAAAAATAGAACTACCATATGATCCAGCAATCCCACTACTAGGCATATACCCTGAGAAAACCATAATTCAAAAAGAGACATGTACCAAAATGTTCATTGCAGCTCTATTCAGAATAGCCCGGAGCTGGAAACAACCTAAGTGTCCATCATCGGATGAATGGATAAAGAAGATGTGGCACATATATACAATGGAATATTACTCAGCCATAAAAAGAAATGAAACTGAGCTATTTGTAATGAGGTGGATAGACCTAGAGTCTGTCATACAGAGTGAAGTAAGTCAGAAAGAGAAAGACAAATACCGTATGCTAACACATATATATGGAATATAAGAAAAAAAAAATGTCATGAAGAACCTAGGGGTAAAACGGGAATAAATACACAGACCTACTTGAGAATGGACTTGAGGATATGGGGAGGGGGAAGGGTAAGCTGTGACAAAGCGAAAGAGAGGCATGGACATATATACACTACCAAACGTAAGGTAGATAGATAGTGGGAAGCAGCCGCAGAGCACAGGGAGATCAGCTCGGTGCTTTGTGACTGCCTGGAGGGGAGGGATGGGGAGGGTGGGAAGGAGGGAGATGCATGAGGGAGGGGATGTGGGAACAGATGTATACGTATGACTGATTCACTTTGTTATAAAGCAGAAACTAATTAAAAAAATGGAAAAAAAAAAAAAAGAAAATATCTGCGTATAGGTAGACTCCCACAGTTCAGACCTGTTGTTCAAGGATCAGCTGTGTATGTTAAAGAAACTAAAACAATATGTTGAAAGGATACACCCCACATGTTCATAGCAGCATTATTTACAATAACCAAGAGTTGGAAACAACCCAAGTATCTACTGATGGCTGAATGGATAAAGAATTTCTCTCTCTCTCTCTCTCTCTCTCTCTCTCTCTCTCTCTCTCTATATATATATATATATATATATATATATAAATATATATATATATATAAACACACACACGCACACACATACACATGCAATTGTGTATTTTTCAGCCATAAAAATGGAGGAAATCATTTGTGATGATGCTGTCATTTGTGACAACATCGATAGATTTTGAGGGCCTTATCCTAAGTGAAATAAAGAAGAAAGAGAAAGACAAATACTGTATAATCTCACTTATATGTGGAAAAATTTTAAAAAGAAAAAGATAAGTTTTGTGGTTATCAGAGGTGGGGGGTAGAGGGAGAGGCAACTGGATGAAGGTGGTCAAACAGTACAAACAGTTATAAGATAAGTAAGTACTAGAGATGTAATGTACACCATGATCACTATAGTTAACACTGCTGTGTGTTGTATATGAAAGTTGTTAAAAGAATAAATCCTGAGTTCTCATCAGAAGGAATTTTTTTTCTTTTTTTGCATCTATATGGAATGATGGATGTTAACTAACTTTACTGTGATAATCATATCACAATGTATGCAAGTCAAATCATTGTGCTGTACATCTTAAACTTATTCAGTGTTGTATGTCAATTATATCTCAATAAAACTGGGGAAAAAAGAAAAAAAAAACAGATCCTGAAATAATATTATTGATGGAGTTGACTACTGGAAACAGAAAGCTTTTAAAGTTATAAAGCATCACAGAAAAACAGTAAGTTAATAAGAAGCAGAGCTCAAACTAGAAGAGTATTTTTTAACAATATAATTGGTGAAGCATTAATATCCATTATATATATGAAATTCATATACATTAGTATGAATCATTAAATTCCACATAAAATGCATGAAAACATAGTGTGGAGAACAAGAACAATTGGCCAATTAATTTAGAAATATATAATATTAAAAAGGAAACTAATGTACTTTTAAAAAAGGATTTTGCCTATAGCATTTTTAAAGAGTTATAAATATATCCTGGAATATATCATTGTTTTCAAGCATAAATTATATTCAAACATAAATTAGTACTTTTATTGAAAAATATATTTGGGAACTATTTCAATTTTTTTTTGTTCACTATACTGATTAACCTGAATTTACATTTTTGAATTCTATAAGCTATCATGAAGCCTGAGGAATGATTAATGTATTTCAGATGTTTATTTCAGTACTATTCATGCTAACTAGAAATTAACATTAAAAATTATAAATTCTTTAATGATTACCTATGCCAATATCCATTTTCCTTTTCTTTTAATAATAGAGCATTGATATTTTCAGCTGGACACACGGACACCCACTTAGAGATTATATTAGCAAGACTCCTTTGCAACTCAGAATTGTCATATGTCTAACTTACGTCTAATAAGATGGGAACAGAAATAATGAATGCAATTTTATAATCATTCCTGTAAAAGAAAAATGCTCACTACTCAAGTCTGCTTTCTGACATTCAATCTGATTCAGATGTGTCATGGTAAAGTCAATATCCAAAGGAACTGTAAAGCAACAATATAGAAGATACCTCTCTCCCTCCAGGTCATCTGACAGCATTTTGAATTTTTAAAACAGAAGAGTATTTACATTATCTTGTTTAAGCCACTGCTATCTGTTTTTGGTTAAAGAACTTAGTCAACATCTTATCTAATAAGATAGCTTTTTGTATTTTCAAAATAATGTATATACCGCTAACAGAAGTTGAAATTTTAAAGGAGAAAGAAACCAAATATAAAAATGGACAGAATTGATTGAACTAGTGTTTTACTGAAAACATGAGAGTCTCAACTTGGAGATATTTGGATGCCTAAGAATTTCTTAAGACGTGTCACTATAAAATATTTTCTATATATAAAAATAACATGCATAGTATGTTGACTTTAAATGAATGGTTGCCTCATCCATTCACATATATGTGAGTATCACAGAATTGGGGGAACGTTAATACAGTAGCCTTATTTAGTTATCAAAAGATCCTCTAAAATTATTTTTTAAGTGATATAATGTTAACATCATTTCTGAGAGAAACCCTGGATTTTAGCATCTTTTTGAATAGACTAGGATATAGTCATAGAGTATAGTTATAAACATAAACTTGCATTAATTTCTCTGTCACAATCCCTAAGAAGGGACTTATCATGGTTAAGGTTCAGGATCTAGAGTCCTGATTTTATACTTAAGTAAAATTATTTGGGCAAGTTTCCTCATCTGTGCAAGTTTCACTTCCTTCATATGTAGAGTAAGCATGATAATAAAACCTAACTCATCAGGCGGGATGTGTATTAAGAGATAATTTAGTGCTATAACTGGCACACAGCTCCATAAAGATTAGTTTTTATCATGATAATGCCAAGTTAGAGATTGATACTAAGATTAAATGACAAAATAGAAAATGTATATCTGGGTTCCTCTCAACGGGCTTTAGATTGGGACTTTGGGATTGACATATGCACACTACTATATTTAAAATGGATAACCAACAAGGACATACTCTATAGAACAGGGAATTCTGCTCAATATTCTGTAATAACTTACAGGGGAAAAGAATTTGAAAAAGAATAGATACTTGCATATGTATAACTGCATCACTTTGCTGTACACCTGAAACTAACATAATATTGTTAATCAACTATACTCCAATATAAAATAAAAACTTAAAAAGAAGAAAGAAAGTTAATGTGGAGTAATTGAAAAGGACTAAATGGTAGTTAATAAATTTTCACTTATTCAGTTTGCCAGTAACCCAAAGTTTGAGAAGTGTCTTGGAACAAAGACATAATGAAATGCATATTTTAAAATATCGAGCCATGTCAAATTACACTTAACATGTATAGTTAAAATATGACATAAATCACAGCAAGATCCTTTTTGACCCACCTCCTAGAGAAATGGAAATAAAAACAAAAATAAACAAATGGGACCTAATGAAACTTCAAAGCTTTTGCACAGCAAAGGAAACCATAAACAAGACCAAAAGACAACCTTCACAATGGGAGAAAATATTTGCAAATGAAGCAACTGACAAGGGATTAATCTCCAAAATGTATAAGCAGCACATGCAGCTCAATAACAAAAAAACAAACAACCCAATCCAAAAATGGGCAGAAGACCTAAATAGACATTTCTCCACAGAAGATATACAGACTGCCAAGAAATACATGAAAGGATTCTCAACATCTTTAATCATTAGAGAAATGCAAATCAAAACTACAATGAGATATCTTCTCACACCAGTCAAAATGGCCATCATCAAGAAATCTAGAAACAATAAATGCTGGAGAGGGTGTGGAGAAAAGGGAACACTCTTATACTGCTGGTGGGAATATGAATTGGTACAGCCACTATGGGGAACAGTATGGAGGTTCCTTAAAAAACTACAAATAGGGCTTCCCTGGTAGCGCAGTGGTTGAGAGTCCTCCTGCCGATGCAGGGGACACGGGTTCGTGCCCCGGTCTGGGAAGATACCACATGCCATGGAGCGGCTGGGCCCGTGAGCCATGGCTGCTGAGCCTGCACGTCCAGAGCCTGTGCTCCGCAACGGGAGAGGCCACAACAGTAAGAGGCCCGCGTACCGCAAAAACAAAACAAAACAAAAAAAAACTACAAATATAACTACCATATGACCCAGCAATCCCACTACTGGGCATATACCCTGAGAAAACTATAATTCAAAAAGAGTCATGTACCAAAATGTTCATTGCAGCTATAACGTTTTTATTGGCACATTTAACTAATATCCTATAAGGATGCTATGAAGCAAAGTGTTACAAGGTACAGAATATTTTAGCGGCAATATTTGGATTCAATAAAGAATAACTCTTATTTCTAGTGTCATTCAGTATGAGAGACCTATTAATAATGAATCATTGGTAGACGTAAATGTAACAGCAGTCTCAATACCACTGCACACTCTAACAGAAGGCATTCCAGAGTAAGAGAATGCAGAATATTATGTCGGTTTCTTCTTTGACATTATTCCATGGAAATTTATATGATGTGTTTTACAGGTGGGGGAGGGATGGGGTGGGATAAGGTAGAATGTATGAGTAAATCCAGTAAGGATGCAATTAAGCCGTGTTTTAATTATAAATTATCCTAAGACCTAAGTGTTTAGCAAACTATGTATATAATGCAATACTTTATGTTATTGAAAATCATATTCATGTAAATATGCCCATTTTCTCTTTTCTACTAAACATGACTTAGATGTCTTCGGTTATTAATTGTCCCATCATTATTTTCCCTGAATTTTCATTAGCAGGAGAAATAACAAAAGCATTCACTGAAATCTAGAGTATCTATTTCAAATTCAATATTTAGAACTGCTTAAGCAATTTTATTTTAAATTTTAATGTTAAAAATGAAAAAACTACCATAAACAAGATAATTTCTGTAATATGAACCAATAAAATATTGAAATCATTAATTTAATGTACACTTTTAAGTCAAATTAGATTTTTGCAAACATAAAGAATGTTATAACTAACTTAAAAACTAGTTATTTTAAAATTCCCATATCAGGCTTATTCAAAATTTGCAGGAGATTTGAATGAGCAAGAGTTATTTCATAGAAAGGGGCAAAATAGAGTTAATTAATTAACATTTATTCTCAATTGCTTTATAGAGTTCTGGTTTAGTTGTTATTTTTTTAATCAATAGATTATGTTAAGCTTTCTTTTTCTGAAAATAAGAAAAAAGGACATTGGAAAAACATATATATATATATATATATACATATATATATATATATATATATATATATATACATATATATATATATATATATATATGGTGTTATTTTGTATGTTGTTATAATACACAGATCATGGACATACTGTTACATTTATTTATCTTAATTTAGAAGGAATCTGTGGTCCTTACTCCTAAAACATTCTTTTCTTTAAGATTAAAAAAATGCAAAGTTATAGACACAAAAATTAAATGGTTAAAGAAATGATGTATTTCTGTTACTGTGCTGCTCGTATAATAACTGAACACCTCAGAACTGCAGAGTGATATTTAAACTCAGCTGGAATATTGTGAATATTAGAGTTCTACACCAATTCAAGCAATCTTGACAGGTTTTTATTCATTATTAATATACCAGCAAAAACATTTAACAGAACTCGGTGATTTTCAGTGTCTCTCACACAATCAGTACTTCATGTGAACTGTAGGCATCTGTGAAGCAATCATTTTGCTTTCTCTTTTTTCCTAGTACACTGTGTCTAAAATGACTTGACACAACATAAATTTACTTTATTTCAATTCTAAATATAAAAATTAAAGTCTTTGTTTTATGAAATAGTTTCTCTTCTTCCATATATCTTTCCAAGCTGAGAAAAATAATGCATATTAGAGTTGGTGTTAATTGCACCTTATTCTAGACTTTAGTCAGGTAAACATAAAAATCTGCATATGATAATTACTACAAATCTATAAAGGTTAATTTGGACATAATTTTTCAATGTATCATTTGCTAGACTTGGAAAGCAATGATTAATTTTGCTTTGTCTCAGACTGTCTCCAAAAACCTGTTATCAGTACTTTTCCAAGTTCTACCTCACAGAAATCAGGAAATTTCAAACTATACTAATCCACTTAATACATATATTTAAAACTAATCAATTTTATATGACAAAATAGGCTTACTCTTAATATTGTTAAAGGAAATTTGCTTTTGTTTATGTGTGATCTTTGGAATTTCTGTTGTTGTCTCCCTATATCATTTCCATGAATGTACTATGTTGCAATACCACTTACATATTTTTCTTATTTTATAAAAAGTGCTTATAAAACTACTCGAGGGTTTAAATTAACTAAAAACATGTTAAATTATTTTTAAATTTTTATAGCTATATTTATTACTATGAAAGTTTTATGAGGTACAATGCTGTATTTTTAATCTATTAAAGCATAGTAGTATGCTTTATGTTAAAATATTTTAAACAGTGTGTTCCTAAATTCCTAATCTCTAATAAATTATTAATGAATTCCAGTCTTTCTTTTTGAGAAACTTTTATAAAAATACTAATTTCATATTCTAGAATTTCCCCTTAAGTACATTTACTTTTTGAATATATGTCAATTTTTATGTTGAGATTTTGAGAAACATGTTTCTGACATTTGCTATGTAAAAATACTGAGATAATAAATAATCTAGTTGATTTTTCTCTTATAGTTTCTTTGAAATAACTTTCATGAGATAATTAAAAAACACAAAATTGAGTGTTAAAGCCCAAGTTTTTAGTGCTGTGCCAGAAATTTTGATATCAGAAAGCCAATTTCTCAGGGTTTCAATTTCTACAAATAAAAAATGAGAGTTTGACTAGATATTTTCTAAGACCCTTTGGAGTGTTACAATTCTAAAAAATTATAATTTTGTTGATATAAAATCTCTATTTTATGCTTCAGTGAATATGACAAAGTTAGATATCAATATAGCTATTACAATCATTGTACATCAATTCATTTACTTATTTTTCAGACTTCTGTTGTGCTTATTCTACAAACGACTCAAAAGAGAAAACTTCTGGTTTTTGACTCAGGTATCTAAGGGTGCTGGGGTGGGATTTTTTGTTATTTCTTTATAGAAAATTGACATTACTGCTCCTTTTCTCTCCTTGTTTGAAAGTGATGGTGGAGAATATATCTGGGACAGGTCTATATGTTTTTAAGTACGGATCATTAGGAAAATATTAAAATATTGATGGCACTTAGAGAAAAACAGAAAAATATAAGTAATACTTTGAAAACAAGATTTTATTTTTAGCCTTAAAGCTATCTTTATTCTTTATTTCTTCTAAGAAAGCATAAGTGTTGATTCATGTCTTTGGGTTGCACAGAACTTGTGGCAGTCACTAAATGCATGTTTAGTAAATGGTGTAATTAATTTGGTATTGCTTTCATCTTTTGCAGAGTATGTAAAACAAAGGAACAAACAAACAAAAACACCTCTCTCATGTATTTTCAAACTCTTTTTCTTTTCCTCAAGCTCAATTCTTTCTGAACTGGGGGAAAAAAACAAAAAAACAAAACAGAACAAAAATATATCCTCCCTCTCAATACTGCTCTCCATTCTAGCTCCTTCTCCATTTCCTCTCTATCTAGCACTAAGTCCCGTCTTGCCAAGGCTCAGGACTTGCACAACAGGCAAGCCATGGTCCAAGAGTCCTCACCCGTGTGTTCTTCCCTGTCACATCCATCCTAAAGGGGACCACCTGGACAGTTGCATTAAAGGTGGAAGATAGGTGCAGGCATCCATACAATCACTCTCCTCTTAACTGTACCTCTCTCTCAAGGACCTTTGTCTAAAACTTAATTCTATCATCCTCTTTGGGAAGGATAGTTAGAGACTGAGGAAAATAATGCTCTCCTTCAGAGTTCTAGCCCAGTGGGTTTCCACTCGGGTTTCACACTGTAATCATCGAAGGAACTTTAAACAAATACCACCTCCAAGTTCTGCACACAGAAAACTATGATAAAATTAATCTTGTAAAGGACATGAGTATACTCACATGTATCTATTTTGACAATCACTTTCTAACAGCTGCTCAAAAAAAATGACAAAATAATCTGAAGATAACAATGAACCATAAAGATCATTACCTCGGTCCTAGCCTCATTCCAGTAAGTAGGGGCATGATTATTATCTTTTCTTAATGACCCATTATAAAGGTTTTGAAATTGTTGTCTACCTGATATTGAAGGTTACAATTTAAACAGCAATAACTTCTGAAACTACTACCACAAGAATGTGGCCATTTGAGGGACCCTACTGATGGTTATGTAAATACTACATCACATGTATGTTTTATACAACGAGAGTCTGTTTTCACCTCAGATTCCTTTCATCAAAAAGGATCTAATGTATTCTTCCCCATCATTGCTTTATGGTTAAGAAAGGAGAGTATAAGACTTTGGAGAATACACAGTTCTGTGATTGTGAGAAAAAGAACAATCTAGGAAATACACAGAAATAGTTTTTCCGTCCTTTTCCAGAGCATGTTTTAAGAAAAGTGCATACACATACATAGGTTTATCTTAGTCCTCCCACTCCTACTTTAGCATAAAATCTGTTCAACTGAAGATTTTCCAACCATGGGAGTTTTCAAGATCATAGTCCCATAAATTGTTAAGTGGCTATTCTAATACATAATCCAAAGGGGAAAATTGGTTTTTCAAAGTCATGCTTGCCTGTGTTTCCAAATTTACATTCATTATCAGCTATTACTGCTAATCCCAAAACTTTCTTAAATATGATAGGTAGGTATTTTATTAAAAAATAATAGGGGGCTTCCCTGGTGGCACAGTGGTTGAGAGTCCGCCTGCTGATGCAGGGGACACAGGTTCGTGCCACAGTCCAGGAAGATCCCACATGCTGCAGAGTGGCTGGGCCCGTAAGCCATGGCCACTGAGCCTGTGCATCCAGAGTCTGTGCTCTGCAACGGGAGAGGCCACAACAGTGAGAGGCCTGCATACCGGAAAAAAAAAAATAGGGCTTGATATTTTTCTGTGCAGCATCCTCTAGAGATTTTTTATAAAGAGATCTTACTGTCAGTGTTTACTGACTTTGCTTAAGTTAATCCATAAGATCTATCACCATGACTTTATTAGTAAAACTTCTTTCTTAAAAAGTTGCAACAAAATGTTATATATGAACAGATTTATCAATGAATTCTAATAAAATTAAAGAGTTCAAGTTTGCCTTTTAAGTGCACTGAGTTTATGCATTAATTCAATCAATCAGTCAGTCATTTGGTCAATAAATGTTAATTAAGGACCAGATTCTGCATATTATTAGGTTTAGGGTCAGAAAAACTAACACTAACAATACATTCAAAAAGGCAATTAAATAGTGAAATTTCTACATCTATTCGAATTGTAAACTGTTATATTTTAGGACTAATTAATCCAACATTTTAAATTAGTAAATAATTCAACTCTACCTTATAGTACTAAAAGTAAACAAATCCCGTATTTTTCCACAGCATGCCATTTAACAATATGTGGTTATGACTACAAATTTGTCTGCTCATATATATCACCTTTGATTCATGTAGAGAAACAAGAGAGCAATTCTCCCAGGGCAGGTAACAGTAAAAATCAACTTTAGTATGAAAATCTTCCAAAATTATTTCCTACTACTGAGTATATATGGTATAAACCATGTATAACAAACTTTCAAAATTTCAAAACATACGCATATGCAATCAGGTATATATATTTAAAAAATGAGTGTTTCAAAATACAAGGAATACAAGATTGATCATATCCCAAAACAATGGGAGTGGGAAAAATGTTTCAACATGTTAGGTAACTTAGAGAAGATTCCCACAATGCTAACTGAGATCAGTGAGGTGAAAGCTTCCTCACTTTTAATAATGGAAATAAAGGGCCTAAACCCTGACCTAGAGAGGTCTCATTTCTAGAAATTATTCTTTTATAAATACATTTTGTCTAAGGACAAAGGAAGATTAGTAGGTTATACAGGGCTTTTACATTTAGTTTCCCATTCTACTTTAATTCAAGGAGATGAAGTTGAAAAAGTTAGCTTCAGACTAAAGTGTCCACCTAATTTATTATCCAAACCAGACAATTTTAAGAACAAAAGAGGAATTACTGATCATTAGGCTGGCAATACATAAAAACTAGAACTCTCCGCTTCTACCAAAACACATGGTCATGCTGACTGCAGACATACCAGAATCTCTAATCCTATCTTATCACTTTATTAGTTATAAAAATTTGTAGAAATTTTCTAATACATCTAGCATCTCAGCATTCTCATTTATAAAAAATAACTTGCAATACCTAGAATTAAACCGAAACATATATTCAAGATGTCTGTCATGTACTAATCATTCAAACAATGATAGCTATTTCAGGAGAACATCTTTTATTTGATATCTTTGATATAAATTCTGTTAGGCATAAGTTATTTCAAATATTTCCATTACCAAAATTATCTCTATATGGACATTCCATATCTTCACTCCATACAGATATTCACCTCTCTCCCTCTTGTTCATCATCATTGCCATGAGAGGAACATGCCCACTAACTCCAAAGGAATAATGAGAGACATGGAGTAGAGCCATTCCAGGCAAGCTCAAGCTAAATCAGCCAATGTTTTAACTCAGGGGCCAGATAACTTTCTTCCATAAAAGAAAGACAATAATTTTTTTTTCAGCTTTGGGGTCATATAGTCTCTGTACCAGCTGTCAGCTCTGCCACTGTACCACAAAAGCAGCTGTAGATAACATAAACCAATAGCCATGGCTTTATTCTAATAAAATTTTACTTGTGGAGACTGAATTGAATTTCATAATCTTCATATGTCACAAAATATTTAGAAAAAAATTTCAACCATTTAAAACAATAGAAATCATTCTTAGCTCATAAGATACATAAAAATAGGTTGAAATCCTCATTGGATCATCAAGCTGTAGTTTACTAACCCCTATATTGGCTTGTTGTTTATTTTTAAATGCCATTGAGGTTGGTAATTTTTTTGTAGTTTAGTGTTATTTTAGTAATGGGAAACTGATACAACCTCACTACAGAACAGTCGCAGATTGTTACTGTATAAGCATATGTATAATTAAATGTGTATTCAGTTTTGACAAAGTGGAGAACTCCTAAACACTTCCAGTTTTGTGCTGCTGGATTAGAATCAATTTTTGCTCAAATAAACTCTTAAAATTTTTAATATACTTCAGCTTATCTTTTAACAGAAGTAAACTTGATTAGTGACATAGATGTAGGGTTGCTTGCTGTCAGCCCAAAACTTGACACAATGTGTATATATATAAATGATCAAGATTTGGCTTCCAGTGCTGTATTTAATTTTAAAGATGAATACAGTCCACCTCAGAGATATGCAGGTTTGGTTCCAGATCACCGGAATAAAATGAGTAACACAATAAAGCAAGGCACTTGAAGTTTTTTGGTTTCTGAGTACATATAAGAGTTATGTTTAAACTGCACTGTAGTCTATTCAGTGTTCAATAGAATTATGTCTACAGAATGTACATACCTTAATTAAAAAATACTCTATTGCTAAAAATTCTATCATCTGATAAGGCACGGTTGCTACAATTCTTCAATTTGTAAAAAATACAGTATCTGCAAAGCACCATAAAGCAAATTGCAATAAAATGAGGTACGCCTGTATATATTACAAAATAAAATATAACAAGTTTTAAAGTTAACATTGTGGTCTTCCTATTTAAAATGCAAATATTGTTTACTTTTCGCAACCATATCATTGATCTACAAATTTTACAGGGCCTAAAATTTTCTCCACAGGAGATTAAATATACAACTCCAGAAAATAAATATAAATGTCCAATATCATATTTAGGCAGATATGTTTGGCTGTCACCAACAAATTTTAAAATTTCTAATGTGGATCAAAACAATTTCCTACATACACTAAGCTTCCACCAGAGAGTGTAAAGCAAGTCAATTATGGTCTATAAAGAAATACCATAAATTGTTCCTCCATACAAACAAAAACAAATAAATGACACTTTGGATGATTTTTTCGTATCTGCAAGTAATTCTTATATTGCTCTAAAGAAGTAGAGGTCTGGTGCCTTGAAATAATGCACCTGTTAATCTATGAGTTGTTGAGTCTTTTCTGTGTTGTAAGTTGTTGCTCAAAGCACATTAATATAAATTCCGCATTGCAAGCATCCTCTCTTGATTTAAGGAAATGAAAGGGCAAACAAGGAACCACCATATACTTTACTTACCTTTTACCACACAATCAATTGCACTCAATCTGTTGCTAGAAATCCTCTAGTCCTGCTTAGCCCTAAATCACTGGTATTAAGAGGTTTATTGCACATTCACACTCGCTTGTCATTTGCAGGAAGTCTAATTGAGAGAATTTACAGTTGGTTGAGTGCTTCATTGAGATTGTACATGTTTAATAAAAGCTTTTTAAGTTACTAATCTCCGCGCAGGAAACAACAAAAGTGCTTGAGGGTTAAAGAATAAAACATAGCAGGTAAATGTTATGGTGTGACATTTCCTTATAATGTTTCCCAAGTAACTGCATTTACTGGTTTTGAATTGTTTTTACATATCTAATGTGCTTTGCTGGAAAAATTTTAGCCTATTAGTTATTCCACATGACAGAAAAGTGATGGAAGAGTTACTTCTCAGTCAAAATGCTGTGGTTAGCTGAAAATAGTGTCAATAATTATTGCACTGTAGGAGAAAGTTTAAAATAATATGTCAAGTGAAATAATCTCGAACATCTCATACAAATAAATCTAATTAAGTAGTAGGAACTGACTTTAGTCTATGTTACTCTGCAGTCATTTTAAAATGTGATTCTGATTTTCAACTTGCATTATTGAACCATAGGCATTGTTTATGGGATGAAACTGCATATTGAGAACTCATTTTACACACATAATCCTTGTTGCCATTTAGCTTTATATTTCAAAGAAAATGTGAAACAACATAGAAAAGGAGACCAAAATTAAGGTTCAAAAATGTGACAGGAATAAACGTCAAAGAACCCAGACACATCAGCATCTGATTTCTCTCTGGCTTGGTGTTCTTGAACTTTCTGGCCACATAGCAATCAGAGAAATTAGAAGGTGCTAATGAACAATGCTACAGGATAAAAATGGAATCTGTGGACCAGCTCTTTCAGGAGAAAGTTCTTAAGAATCTGTCTTCCTTCTCATTATTCAGCAAGTGCTAGTGCCTTACTATTTCCTTAGGTTGGTGGACGAAATGCTAGTTCTACTGCATGATGCTGAGTGGATTTTTAAACTCCATTGTTTCTAAATAAACTCTTCTCTTAAATGAAAGTGTTTATCCACGGTTACCACATTCCTAATTTGGATTAGAATTTGAGTGAAAAACCAAAACATACAAATTCTTTGGAATGGCACTGCTGATAAAGTGAGATTTAAAACATTTTAGTGCATTGTGATATAACCATTTGTCCTTTCCTTAGAATTCAATTTACAGTAGTGAAATAAAGGAAAGCATTCTCAAAACAGATGGCCAAAATTACTAGCATCAAGATTAATGAAAATGTTCTCACTGATTAGACTGTTAGACAGAATTTCTCTAAATAAAAATATTTTAATCGAGTTCTGATTTGAATTAGTTTGATTCAAATCCACTTGTCCCATACACATTTTGGAACGCTCGAAGAGGAATGATGGAGGGAAGAACATTGGCAACATGGAAGAGAGTATTCCAAACAGGGATCAAATGTTTAGATTTCTCTTTCATCCATTTAGCAAACAATTACTGAGCTTCTTATATAATCTTCTAGATATTGGAGATAGAGCAGTGAACAAACATGTTTCCTGTATTCATGGAACAAATGAGAGAAAGATAAATAAAAATAAGCAAGTATATGTTTTCTTCATGAGTTTTATAGAGGAAAATTGAGTTTACAAAGAGAGGTCGGAAATGAGGTGTGGGAGATATTTTACCACTTTTATAGAGTGTCAGATAAGTCCCCCTGATAATTTGTTATTTGAACAGAAACTAAGGAGAAGTGACAGAGTGAACCATATGGATCACAAGGGAGAAAAATCAGCAACATTTTAAGTCTAGTTTTACATTAAGCCAAAATCAGCTAAAGCTGCATAAACAGCAACGTACCACAGGGTTGTTTTTTGAGTCATTAATTCCTTGAAAGCTTTATTCAATACAGCACAAAATTTGTAGTCTTCATCCTCATTTACTATTCCCTTCACTTCTTTTCTGAGCTGGCTTTCTCTCTCAACTTGGCTTTCATAGTACTAGGCCCTCAATTCAATCTGCTTCACTACGTCAAATAGCCTGCACAATTGCACTGTCATCCCTCCCTGTTTTTGTTTGTGTAAGCATTGTAGGCTTAACAGAGATAAGAATTCACCCACTTTCTCTGAAACTTGAGCTTAACAGTTTTCCATCTTATTTACATTAGCGTCTTTAATATTTGTGTATTATACCATAATGCATGCATTTCTTCACTGTTTGTGTATTATTCATATCAATTGATAAAGGCATCCTTGTATCTCAGTGATGGCACAGTTGCCATCACTCCTGCTTAGAAAATGAGTGTGTATTAGTTTTCTATTGCACTGTATCGAATTACTACAAACTTCGTGGCTTAAAGCAACACTGTTATCTCACATTTTTTGTGGGTCAGAAATCTAGGCAACGTGCAGCTCAGCTGGTTCTCTGCTTAGCGTCTCACAGGGCTAAAATTAAGTAAAAAGGGCTACTTTCTTTTCTGGAGGCGATGGGGGTGACTCTACTTCCAAGCTTATTTGGGTTGTTGGCCAAATTCAGTTCTTGCAGCTAGAAGAGAAGGTCCCTGTGTCATTACTGACTGTCAGCTGAGGGGCCTGACTTTGCTCTTAGAATCTGCCTATACTCCTTCTCATGTTTTACATGTAGCCTCTCCAGCAACAGCAAGTCTAATGCACATGCTCAATCTCTCTGATCTCGCCTTCACCTTCATCTCTCTTCTGCCACCAACAACCCCCTAATCTGCGGCATTTCTTGACTCCAATTAGAAGTTAGGGGTCTCGACTTTTAAGGACTCAAATATTTAGACTGAGCCTTCCCAGATAATTAAAGATAATATCCCTATCTTAAGGTTAGTTGATTAGTAGTTTTGCTTCCAGCTGCAAGTCCCTTCACAGCAGCACCTAGATTAGTGTTTAACTTAATAATCAAGGGACAGAAATCTTGGGAGAACGTTTTTAGAATTCTGCCTACCATGAAGTGCTAATACTTTATGTTAGCATGCATTGTCATAAAAATAACAGCTATTTAGTCATCATAATTTTAGGAAGTAAGGACTATTCTCTTTGGGTTATAGATGGAGAAATTTAATTCCAGAGCACGGGCTCGTCTTCAAGTAATGACATGAATTACAATGTCACGTAATGTTACCCCTAGATGAGCAGGAGTCAAGGTGATGGTTCAAAATTAACTTTGATTAAGCAAGTTCAGATTATAGATAAGGTACCTGAACCACTCCTCTCTAGAATGTTAGTCTTCCACATTGAAATGCATTGCATTTGAAACTATTACTAGTCCTTTTAAAACTACAATATTCTTTTTTTCTACTTAGATAATTTAAAATAACCAATTCTCTATTTAAAAGAAATTCTAAAAATCTATTACATTTAGATATAAATAAAATAGATATTTAAAGTATTGATTAAAAGAAAAAATACAAAATATGTTTCCCAATACTAGAATTACTTCATGATTCTCCAAGAGGCATTTTCTTTTAATAATCAAGTGACAATTAGAAAAACACTTTAATGATGTTAAGTAGTGACAAAACTTTTAACATTAATTCTAGATCACTGAAGTTAATTAAGCAGTTTTTAAAGCAATTTTAGATTTATAATAGTGTCAACCATGAACTTCAACTTCTATATATCTTTTGTTTATTCTAGAAATTTTGATTAGATATATCAAAACATGTAATGATGAATCTCACAGATAAGCATCCCTAAAGTACAAACTGAAAAGAGGGAGAGTTTGGCATACACATTTAATTAAAATAGATAGTCAAACTACAAGATTTGCAAACATATTCACAGATGTAGCCAAACTAGATAATTCCAGACCAAAAATATTTTAAAACATTAATAGTGTATGTTTTCTTTTTCTATTATTCAATGAATATATTAATATATTGGATATTGGAGAAAGCATTCCCTGATTTGTATTATGGTTGATGCATGTATATTCATATTTATTGTATTATAATCTCAAAAAAGCAATGACATAAGTTTGTTAATTTTCTCAAGACTCAGAAAACCTAATTAAATTAATATAAGGAATCCATTTATGAGGATGTTATTTGTCATTTGCAGTGAAGAATTTGTATCCCTGATCTTTTAAACTGTAGGTCTTGTCAAATTCAAGAGAAGAAAATCTTCAATTACAGCAAATAATTGTTTTAAAAGAGATGAATGTTTATGTTAATAGAGATTAAACACAGTAAGGACTCCCTTCTTAACTGTGATATACTTAATTTCTAATTTCTGTTAATTCACAAGAAAGATATTCTTTGTATTTAATAGTGCATTGGGTACAGAGAATAGAATAAAATTTGAAGGTTTTCCTAGCAGGTTAGAAGCTTAAAGAACTTAGCTTTTAACACCTTGTATAACTTTAAGGATTTGGCATTTTCTATACTGAAAACAAACAAAAAAAAATCCACCACAGGAAAATCATCTGGGGTAAAGTTAAACCTGAGTAGGGGTCAGAGCCTCTGTACTCTAGCTGACTGTGAATTTTTATCTTATTTCCAGGCCACCTATCTAGTTCTCTGGGTAGTGAGTTTTCTTTCCACTAGGCTAATGCCAGAGGAAGTATCCAAAGACCTTTATTCTGAGATTTTGCTTGGCATGTACAGGGTTACCCAGAGAAGCCCACTGCAGTGTTTTTACAGCATAGCATAGAAATGGAGGTTTGCGTGTATCAAATCCTTGACAAATGTTCCAGCAGTTAAGTAAAACTTTGTTTATATTGCGTGCCTCTCAACAGAAATTAAGAACTGTGGAAACAATTCACGCAAGTGGTTGGCAATCTTCTCTCGTTCTCTTTTAGTGAATATGACAAGCTCGCCTGCTGTGGGAGGCTGAAAATAAAGGACAATCTCACCACATTAATAAAACATGAGCCACAACTGAATCTGAGGTCAACTAAACCACCAGAGACTTACTGTGACGCTTAATTTTGTCGATGATGGAAGTACTTTAGCCTGAGGTAACTTTCATGGAGGCCGTATTTGCGCGCAAACCTTCACTTAAAGCACTGCGGAAAGGCAGAGTTAATGTTCATGGGAGTGTAAACTTACAGTAAAAGGCAGGAACCACATAAGATGTTACATCACTCAAGGCAGTCAACTTTGGTAGTGGCCTAATGTTTTATTGAAGCTCATTCCTCCTCACAGGAGATCTGAAAACCCACTTAGTTCCCTCAGAAAATTGTCTGTTTAGGCTGCACGACTGGTTGCTAATCACAGAAAGATAAAAACATCAAAATAAGCTAATAGGGTTTTGCCATGAAATACAGTCTCCGGAGAGCTAGAAGCAAGAGAGGGAGGTTGCTGGGGGACCTATTAAGTTCAAGGGTTTACTGAAGGTAAGGGAACATGCTCCAGTAAAATGAAGAAGCGAGAGGACAGAGAGAACACACAAGAGAAGGGGGAAGTAAGAAGGAAAAAAAATTATTTTCTAGGAAATGGAATAAGTAAGACCCAGCAAAATTAAGTAAAATCATGATTAAATTTTATATCAGTCAGACAGTGTTTGAAAATGATGCTGAAGCACTGAAACAGCATTACAATGATGGCTCATAAAAAATATTTCTTAGGAAATCATTTTAAATAATAAGAACTCATTAACAGAATGCCACCAGAGAAAAGACATTTTATAAAAAGGAAATTTTCCTTCTGTCAGTTATATATTCTCAGGCAATGATTTCAAAATTATGTTTTCATTTCCTTCAATGCTTCTTTCTCCAGACTGAGAAAATCCGATTTTTTTAATTACTGGGAATAATTTATCTTTTCAACTAGAGAATGTTTAAAAGTAATATGAAGAGAAAACATAAACCATTGTTTATGGAGACCACTTGGTATTTATTGTTGATCAGCTCTTCAGTTATTTGTAGTATTTTAACCAAAGATTTATGGAAAGGAGTCTATGAAGGAAATAGCACAACTTACAGAAGAGTTAATAATTCTCAGTCACTGTATTTCAGTTTGTCATGAGTAAAATAACACCATGGTTTAGTATGTGTTTTATTACCTTTTGCCCAACTGCAAAAATTGGTATTTATGACTCATACAAATTCTTTCTGGGAGGCAATGGCACCCACTAACTGGTTTATAAAATTTGTTATAGAGGGCACTGATGTTTTGATAAAGATATTAGAACAAAAATATAGAAGCATGTATTTTCACATTTGCAAGAGCATCTATGTCGTTTTCTGCTCTTTCTTATTTCCATAGCAAGAAAGAGTTTTAAGGGGGAAATAGATTATATGAATTCATGTCATCTTTTCTTTTCTTTTTTTTTTTTTTTTCTGTTCACGGGCCTCTCACTGTTGTGGCCTCTCCCGTTGCAGAGCACAGGCTCTGGATGCACAGGCTCAGTGGCTATGGCTCACGGGTCCAGCCACTCCCCAGAATGGGGCATGAACCCGTGTCCCCTGCATCAGCAGGTGGACTCTCAACCACTGTGCCACCAGGGAAGCCCGCACATCATCTTGATAGTTCTTATCTTATATTGCATTAACTGTGAACCTAAGCTGAATATAGACTTTCAGAAGTGATCGTCATTGAGGTAAAAATTCCTACTGTTCTTTCAAACCATCACAAAACACTACGTCAGGGAGTAGTTGTGAATCACTTTCTCCTCTAGCTGAATTCAGCCAGCATATGCATTTTTTGTGGCCCAGACATATTTTTCTTCAATATTTAATAACTTGATCCAACTATTTTTTATTTTTTAAAAAATTGAAATATGGTTGGATTTACAATGCTGTGTCAGTTTCTGGTGTACAGCAAGGTGATTCAGTTATATATACATATATATATTCTTGTGATATAAGGAGAGACTTGTTGTACAAGCCTGTGAGGTTTCGTTTGTTCCTAGAACTTTAGGTTCTGCTGTGAGAAGGACAGAACTGAGTAGTTGCTCGTCAAAAAAAGAATGAGGAAACCCATGGAGGATAACACAGTCTGCAGCCTTGAGCCAAGCCTAGGCTACCCACAACCTGAGGCATGGCCATCTGAGCCCACCCACAGACCGAGGGGCAAGAACAGTAAATGTTTATTGTTCTAAGCCACAAAATTCACAGTAACTTGTTATATGGCAATAGCTGACTAACATACATAGAATATGTTCATCTATTTCCCATTGCTCTCCCTTTACCATAACATAGATTCCATGAAAGGAGGTGGTTTGGTTTATTTTCTATCCCAAATGCTTAGAACAGGGAATGACACATGGTAGGGACTTAATTAGTAATTACTGAAGAATTAATCAATATATATTATTAACTAATTTCTAAAGTCATAGTGTACAATTAGGGTGAGTCCACATTCATACATATAGGATGCATTTCAGTACTTGAAGAATATATAATTCCTCTTGGAGTGTTAGATACATTTTTTTACTATTTGAAAATGTCAAAATGATTCTAAAATATATTTTGAAGATTAACATATAACAGTAACTAGGAAGCTTCAAAATGGCGGGAGAGTAAGATGCAGAGATCACCTTCCACCCCATAAATACATCAGAAATACATCTACATGTGGAACAACTCCTACAGAACACCTACTGAACACTGGCAGAAGACCTCAGACCTCCCAAAAGGCAAGAAACTCCCCCACGTACCTGGGTAGGGCAAAAGAAAAAAGAAAAAACAGAGACAAAAGACTAGGGACAGGACCTGCACCAATGGGAGGGAGCTGTGAAGGAGGAAAGGTTTCCACACACTAAGAAACCGCTTCGCAGGCGGAGACTGTGGGTAGCGGAGGGGGGGAACTTCAGGGCCGCAGAGGAGAGTGCAACCATAGGGTTACAGAGGGCAAATTGGAGAGATTCCTGCACAGAGGATCGGTGCTGACCAGCACTCACCAGCACGAGAGGCTTGTCTGCTCACCTGCCAGGACAGGGAGCTGAGGCTGGGGCTTCGGAGGTTGGATCCCAGGGAGGGGACTGGGATTGGTGGCATGAACACAGGCTGAAAGGGGCTAGTGCGCCACAGCTAGCTGGGAGGGAGTCTGGACCTGCCGAAGAAGCAAGAGACTTTTTCTTGCCTCTTTGTTTCCAGGTACGTGAGGAGAGGGGATTAAGAGTGCTGCTTAAAGGAGCTCCAGAGATGGGCACGAGCCGCAGATATCAATGTGGACCACAGAGACGGGCATGAGACACTAAGGTTACTGCTGCCACCACCAAGAAGCCTGTGTCAAGCACAGCTCACTATCCACACCTCCCTTCCCGGGAGCCTGTGCAGCCCGCCACTGCCAGAGTCCCATGATCCAGGTACAACTTACTCAGGAGAATGCACAGCGCACCTCAGGCTGGTGCAATGTCATGCCGGCCTCGGCTGCCGCAAGCTCACCCTGAACTCTGTAACCCTCCCTCCCCTGGGCCTGAGTGAGCCAGACCCCTGAATTAGCTTCTCCTTTAACCCCGTCCTGTCTGAGCCAAGAACAGACGTCCTCAGGGGACCTACACATAGAAGTGGGGAAAAATCCAAAGCTGAACCCCAGGAGCTGTGCAAACAAAGAAGAGAAAGGGAAATTTTGCCCAGTATCCTCTGGAACAGTGGATTAAATCTCCACAGTAAACGTGATGTGCCCTGTATCTGAGGAAGACCTGAATAGATAACAAATCATCCAAAAATGAGGAGGTGAACTTTGGGAGCAATGATATATATATATATATTTTTTTCCTTTTTATGCTTTTTGTGAATGTGTATGTGTATGCTTTTGTGTGTGATTTTGTCTGTATAGCTTTGCTTTTACTATTTGTCCTATGGTTCTGTCTGTCCAGTTTTTTTTGTTTGTTTGTTTGATTTGTTTTGTTACTTTTTTCCTTAATAATTAGTTTTTTTTAATTTTAATACATTTATTTTATTTTATTTTATCATCTTCTTTTTCTCTTTCTTATTTTTCTCCCTTTTATTCTGAGCAGTGTGAAGGACAGGCTCTTGGTGCTCCAGCCAGGATCAGGGCTGTGCCACTGAGAAGGGAGAACCAAGTTCTGGACACTGGTCCACAAAAGACCTCCCAGCTCCACACAGTATCAAATGGCAAAAATCTCCAAGAGATCTCCATCTCAACACCAAGACCCAGCTCCACTCAACGACCAGCAAGCTACAGTGCAGGACACCCTATGCCAAACAACTAGCAAGACAGGAACACAACCACATCCATTAGCACAGAGGCTGCCTAAAATAATAAAAAGGGCACAGACACCCCAAAACACACCACCAGACCTGGACGTGCCCACCAGAAAGACAAGATCCACCTTCAACCACCAGAACACAGGCACTAGTCCCCTCCATCAGGAAGCCTACAAAACCACTGATCCAAACTTAGTCACTGGGGACAGACAACAAAATCAATGGAAACTATAAACTTGCAGCCTAGGAAAAGGAGACCCCAAACACAGTAAGTTAAGCAAAATGAGAAGACAGAGAAACACACATCAGATGAAGGAACAAGGTAAAAACCCACGAGACCTAACAAATGAAGAGGAAAGAGGCAGTCTACCTGAAAAAGAATTCAGAATAATGATAGTAAAGATGATCCAAAATCTTGTAAACAGAATGGAGAAAATACAAGAAAAGTTTAACAAGGAGCTAGAAGAAATAAAGAGCAAACAAACAGAGATGAACAACACAATAAATGAAATTTAAAATTCTCTAGAAGGGATCAACAGCAGAATAACTGAGGCAGAAGAACGGATAAGTGACCTGGAAGATAAAATAGTGGAAATAACTACTGCAGAACAGAATAAAGAAAAAAGAATGAAAAAAATTGAGGACAGTCTCAGAGACCTCTGAGACTACATTAAAGGCACCAACATTCAAATTATAGGGGTACCAGAAGAAGAAGAGAAAAAGAAAGGGACTGAGTAAATATTTGAAGAGATTATAGATGAAAACTATGCTAATATGAGACAAGAAACTGTTAATAAAGTCCAGGAAGCACAGAGAGTCCCATACAGGATAAATCCAAGGAGAAACATGCAAAGACAAATATTAATCAAACTATCAAAAATTGAATACAAAGAACAAATATTAAAAGCAGCAAGGGGAAAACAACAAGTAACACATAAGGGAATCACCATAAGGTTAACAGCTGATCTTTCACACAAACTCTGTAAGCCAGAAGGGAGTGGCAGGACATATTTAAAGTGATGAAAGAGAAAAACCTACAACCAAGATTGCCTTACCCAGCAAGGATCTCATTCAGATTGGACAGTGAAAATAAAGCTTTACAAACAAGCAAAAGCTACGAGAATTCAGCACCACCAAACCAGCTTTACAAAAAATGCTAAAGCAATTTTTCTAAGCAGGAAATACAAGAGAAGGAAAAGACCTACAATAATAAACACAAAACAATTAAGAAAATGGTAATAGGAACATACCTATCGACAACTACCTTAAAAGTAAATGGATTAAATGCTCCAACAAAAAACACATAGACTGCCTGAATGGATTAAAAAAAACAAGACCTCTATATATGCTCTCTAAAAGAGACCCACATCAGACCTAGGAAAACATCCAGACTGAAAGTGAGAGGATGGAAAAACATATTCCATGCAAACGGAAATCAAAAGAAAGCTGGAGTAGCAATTCTCATATCAGCCAAAATAGACTTTAAAACAAAGACTATTACAAGAGACAAAGAGGACACTACGTAATGATCAAGGGATCAATCCAAGAAGAAGATATAACAATTATAAATATTTATGCACTCAACATAGGAGCACCTCAATACATAAGGCAAATACTAACAGCCATAAAAGGGGAAATGGACAGTAACACAATCATAGTATGGGACTTTAACACCACACATTCACAAATGGACAGATCATCCAAAATGAAAATAAATAAGGAAACACAAGCTTTAAATGATACATTAAAGAAGATGGACTTAATTGATATTTATAGGACATTCCATCCAAAAACAACAAAATACACATTCTTCTCAAGTGCTCATGGAACATTCTCCAGGATATATCATATCTTGTGTGAAAAAAAACAAGGCTTGGTAAATTTAAGAAACCTGAAATTGTATCAAGTATCTTTTCCGACTACAATGCTGTGAAACTAGATGTCAATTACAGGAAAAAATCTGTAAGAAATACAAACACAGGAAGGCTAAACAACACGCAACTTAATAACCAAGAGATCACTGAAGAAATTAAAGAGGGAATCAAAATCTACCTAGAAGTAAATGACAATGAAAGCACAATGCCCCAAAACCTATGGGATGCAGCAAAAGCAACTCTATGAGGGAAGTTTATAGCTATATAAGCCTACCTTAAGAAACACGAAACATCTCAAATAAACAACCTAACCTTACACCTAAAGCAATTAGAGAAAGAACAACAAAAAAAACCCCAAAGTTAGCAGAAGGAAAGAAATCATAAATATCAGATCAGAAATAAATGAAAAAGAAATGAAGGAAACAATAGCAAAGATCAATAAATTGAAAAGCTGGTTGTTTGAGAAGACAAACAAAATTGATAAACCATTAGCCAGATGTATCAAGAAAAAAAGGGAGAAAACTCAAATCAATAGAATTAGAAATGAAAAAGGAGAAGTAACAACTGACACTGCAGAAATACAAAGGATCATGAGAGATTACTACAAGCAACTATATGCCAATAAAGTGGACAAACTGGAAGAAATGGACAAATTCTTAGAAATGCACAACCTTCTGAGACTGAACCAGGAAGAAATAGAAAATATGAACAGACCAATCACAAGCACTGAAATTGAAACTGTGATTTAAAATCTTCCAACAAACCAAAGCCCAGAAGGTAATGGCTTCACAGGCGAATTCTATCAAACATTTAGAGACTAGTTAACACCTATCCATCTCAAACTCTTCCAAAATATAGCAGAGGGAGGAACACTCCCAAACTTATTCTATGAGGCCACCATCACCCTGATGCCAAAACGAGAGAAAGATGTCACAAAGAAAGAAAACTGCAGACCAATATCACTGATGAACATAGGTGCAAAAATCCTCAACAAAATACTAGCAAACAGAATCCAACAGCACATTAAAAGGATCATACACTACAATCAAGTGTGGTTTATCCTAGGAATGCAAGGATTCTTCAATATATGCAAATCAATCAATGTTATACACCATATTAACAAATTGAAGCAGAAAAAACATATGATCACCTCAATAGATGCAGAGAAAGCTTTTGATAAAATTCAACATCCATTATGGTAAAAACCCTTCAGAAAGTAGGCATAGAGGGAACTTTCCTAAAAATAATAAAGGTCATATATAACAAATCCACAGTCAATATCATTGTCAATGGTGCAAAACTGAAACCATTTCCACTAAGTTAAGGAACAAGACAAGGTTGCCCACTCTCACCGCTATTATTCAACATAGTTTTGGAAGTTTTAGCCACAGCAATCAGAAGAGAAAAATAAATAAATGAATCCAAATCGGAAAAGAAGATGTAAAACTGTGACTGTTTGCAGATAACATGATACTATACACAGAGAATCCTAAAGATGCTACCAGAAAACTACTAGAGCTAATCAATGAATTTGGTAAAGTAGCAGGATACAAAATTAATACACAGAAATCTCTTGCATTTCTCTGCACTAATGATGAAAATGTGAAAGTGAAATTAAGAAAACACTCACATTTACCACTGCAACGAAAAGAATAAAATATCTAGGAATAAACCTAACTAAGGAGAGAAAAGACCTGTATGCAGAAAATTATAAGACAGTGATGAAAGACATTAAAGATGATACAAATAGATGGACAGATATACCATGTTCTTGGATTGGAAGAATCAACCTTGTGAAAATGACTCTACTACCCAAAGCAATCTACAGATTCATTGCAATCCCTATCAAATGCCACTGGCATTTTTCACAGAAGAGGAAGAAAAACTTTCACAATTTTTATGGAAACACAAAAGACCTCGAATAGCCAAATCATCTTGAGAAAGAAAAACGGAGCTGGAGGAATCAGTCTCCCTGACCTCAGACTATACTACAAAGCTACAGTAATCAAGACAATATGGTATTGGCACAAAAACAGAAAGATACACAATGGAACAGGATAGAAATCCCAGTGGTAAACCCATGCAAATATGGTAACCTTATCTTTGATAAAGGAGGGAAGAATATAGAGTGGAGAAAAGACAGCCTCTTCAATAAGTGATGTTGGGAAAATTGGACAGCTACATGTAAATGAATGAAATTAGACACTCCCTAACACCATACACAAAAATAAACTCAAAATGGATTAAAGACCTAAATGTAAGGCCAGACACCATCAAACTCTTAGAGGAAAATATAGGCAGGACACTCTATGACATAAATCACAGCAAGATCCTTTTTGACCCACCTCCTAGAGAAATGGAAATAGAAACAAAAATAAACAAATAGGACCTAATGAAACTTAAAAGCTTTTGAACACCAAAGGAAACCATAAACAAGACGAAAAGACAACCCTCAGAATGGGAGAGAAGATTTTCAAATGAAGCACCTGCCAAAGGATTTATCTCCAAAACATACAAGCAAATCATGCAGCTCAATATCAAAGAAACAAACAACCCAATCCAAAAATGGGCAGAAGACCTAAACAGACATTTCTCCAAAGAAGATATACAGATTGCCAGCAAACACATGAAAGAATGCTCAACATCATTAATCATTAGAGAAATGCAAATCAAAACTGCAATGAGATATCATCTCACA
This sequence comes from Mesoplodon densirostris, assembly GCF_025265405.1. NCBI lineage: Eukaryota > Metazoa > Chordata > Mammalia > Artiodactyla > Ziphiidae > Mesoplodon > Mesoplodon densirostris. The sequence goes on along the minus strand of NC_082661.1, from coordinate 133,794,757 downwards.
CCAGTCAGAATGGCCATCATGAAAAAATCTACAAACAATAAATGCTGGAGAGGGTGTGGAGAAAAGGGAACCCTCTTGCACTGTTGTCGGAATGTAAATTGGTACAGCCACTATGGAGAACAGTATGGAGGTTCCTTAAAAAACTACAAATTGAACTACCATATGACCCAGCAATCCCACTACTGGGCATATACCCTGAGAAAACCATAATTCAAAAAGAGTCATGTAACACAATGTTCATCACAACACTATTTACAATAGCCAGGACATGGAAGCAGCCTAAGTGTCCATCAACAGATGAATTAAAAAAAGAAGATGTGGCACATATATACAATAGCATATTACTCAGCCGTAAAACGAAATGAAACTTTGTTATTTGTATTGAGGCGGATGGACCTAGAGACTGTCATACAGTGTGAAGTAAGTCAGAAAGAGAAAAACAAATACCGTATACTAACACATATATATGGGATCTAAAAATAAAAGAAAATGGTCAGAAGAACCTAGGGGCAAGACGGGAATAAAGATGCAGACCTACTAGAGAATGGACTTGACGATATGGGGAGGGGGAAGGGTAAGCTGGGACAAAGTGAGAGAGTGGCACGTACATATATACACTACCAAATGTAAAATAGATAGCTAGTGGGAAGCAGACACATAGCACAGGGAGATCAGCTCGGTGTTTTTTGACCACCTAGAGCAGTGGGATAAGGAGGGTGGGAGGGAGGGAGATGCCAGAGGGAAGAGATATGGGGACATATACATATGTATGTGTATTACTGATTCACTTTGCTATAAAGCAGAAACTGACACACCATTGTAAAGCAATTATACTCTAATAAAGATGTTTAAAAATAAAATAAAATAAAGAATAACCAGAAAATCCAAAAAGCTAAATAATGGTCAAGGTCACATATTTTACTAAATATTAAACTGTATTATAAAGCTACTATATTTGAAACACTGGCACTGGCACATGAGTAAACAGAAATTCCATGAGGAAAAAAACATAACTTAGATCATGTCAGCATGACATCACCAAGATGGTGAAGTAGGAGACTCCAGACTCTGTTGCCTCACTAACATCAAAAAACTAATAGATGTGAACAAAAGCAGCTCTAGGATATCTCAGAACTCCACTTAAGAAACTTCACCAACACAGAAGAATAAAAATTCTGAGAATAATCACACATAAAGAGAAGGAGAAACAGCTTCATTTTGCCTGTATCATCCCATCTCCCTAGCTGGCACTCCTCAGGAAGGAACTACCTGGCTCAAAAGAGTTCCCTTTATTAAGAAAGGGAGCACGGGGTGAACTACCAGTTTCCCCAGCCTTTCAGGACACGGCAGGAAGGGTCTGCTTAGGTTACACCCCACCCAGAGACCCTGAGACTCAGCAAAGTTGAGATGAACAGGGATGGGTACAAACAAGTAGAGCAGGGGCTATCAGTATCAGCCATTCAGTGGAAGTGACGACAGTTCCCAGTGACTTGTTACACAGAGCACCCACACACTGAAAAAGCCAACAGCCAGAACCACCACCACAGAGCCCCTTCAGATTTCACTGCTTTTTCCTCACTGATATTCACATTTGTAGACACTACTAAGTCCTTCCCTGGTTTCTCCCATAAATCCTGCCTGAGCCTGAGATCCACACTTGCAGCTACCTGAGGCCTCTGCCACTGCATGCGTGCAAGATGCCAGCCTATACCCTAGGGGTTGATCCCATTGCACCTGGCAATAGCCCTCTAGCTGTGCACTTGCATGTTGCTGGCCTGAATTCTGTCACCAGCCTTTACTGCCATATGCACACCTGTAGTGACGTCCTGCAGCCATGGAAAGGCATGCAGACAGGCAAGGCTCCCACAGCTACATGTGGGTCTGAATTTGATCTTATTTTCTGTCACTGGCCTGCACCACTTGGTTTACATGCAGTTAGCCCCCTCCATGTATACACCTGAATGAACTCCACAAAGTTATCAGTAGATTTCTCAGAAACTTTATAGGCCAGGGGAGTGGGATGGTGTATACAAAGTGCTGTAAAGATTTTTTAAATGCCAACAAAGAATTATTTACCCTGAAAAGTTGTCCTTCAGAAATGAAGGTGATATACTTTCCCAAACATAGAGTTCATCACCACCAGATCTGCCTTACAAGAAATGAGTTCTTCAAACTTAAATAAAAATACATTAATGTGTAATATGAAAACATATGAAAATACACAACACATTGGTAAGTGTAAGTATACACTCAGATTCAGAATAATCTAATTGTGAAATATGGTGGTGTGTTAACCACTGAACTCTATAGCTGTAAAAAAAAAAATTTAATGGGTACACAATATAAAAATATATAATTTTGACATCAATAATATAAAATTCAAGGGGAGTAAGAGGTTAAAGTTTTTGTATGTAATCAAAGTTGTTATCATCTTAAAATAGACTGTTATATCTGTAACAGGTTTTAAAGTAAGCCTGAGAGTAACCAAAAAGCAAAGGGGTATAGTAAACACACACGAGATAAGGAAAAGGGAATCAAAGTATACCATTATGAAAATCATCAATTCACAAAAGAAGACAGTAAGGAAAAAAAGGACAAAGGAATTAAAAATAAGTTAGAAAACTATGAACAAAATGGCAGGAGTAAGTCCTTAACTACCAATAACTATTTGAAATGTAAATGGATTAAATCCCCCAATCAAAAGGCATAGAATTCTGAATGGATTAAAAATAAATAAATAAATAACAAGACCCAACTATATTGTGCCTATAAGAGGCTTACTTCAGCTTCAAGAATACACAGTCTCAAGATGAAGGGATGGAAAAATATATTGCAGCAATTGGACACCAAAAAAGAGTAAAGGCAGGTATATTTTATCAGATGAAATAGAATTAAGTTAAAAACTGTAAGAAGAGACAAAAATGAAAAGGGGTCAATTCATCAAGAGAATATAACAGTTATAAATATATGTGTACCCAACATTAGAGCATCTAAATATATTAGGCACATACTAATAGATGTGAAGGTCGTTACAGACAATAGTACAATAATAGTAGAACTCTTCAATACCCCGCTTTCAACAATTAATAGATCATCCAGAAAAGCAACAAGGAAACACTGGACTTGCACCATGCTTTAGACCAATAAACCCATCAGACATTTACAGAACATTCCTTCCAATAGCAGCAAAATACACATTCTTCTCAAGTGTACATGAAACATTCTCTAGGAGAGATCATATGTTAGGTAACAAGTCTCACTCAGAAAATTTAAGAAGACTTGCCAAATATCCTTTCTGACCACAATGATACAAAACCAGAAATCAATAACAGGAAGAAGTGGTGCTAAGAAAGAAGTTTATAGAAACAAACACTTACATTAGAAAAAAGAAAGACCTCAAATAAGCAACCTAAGTTAATAAAAAAAAAACTAACTTAAAAAAATTAGAATATGTTAAGCCCAAAATTAGCAGAAGGAAGAAGATAGTAAAGGTCAGAGCAGAAATAAATGAAATAGAGAATTAAAAACACTATAAAACAGTATGGTACTGGCACAAAAACAGAAATATAGATCAATGGAACAGGATAGAAAAAGCCCAGAGATAAACCCAGGCACATATGGTCACCTTATCTTTGATAAAGAAGGCAAGAATATACAACCGAGAAAAGACAGCCTCTTCAATAAGTGGTGCTGGGAAAACTAGACAGCTGCATGTAAAAGAATGAAATTAGAACACTCCCTAACCCCATACACAAAAATAAACACAAAATAGATTAAAGACTTGAACCTAAGACCAGAAGCCATAAACATGTAGGAAAAAACATTGGGTAAAAAAAATTCTTTGACTCAGTCTTGGCAATTATTTTTTGGATATGACACCAAAAGCCCAAGCAACAAAAGTGAAAATCAACAAGTGAGACTATATCAAATTTAAAAGCTTCTGTACAGCAAAGTAAACAATCAATAAAAGGCAACTCTTTCATTACAGAAGAGGAGAAATATTTACAAACCGTATATTGGATAAGGGGTTAATACCCAAAATATATAATTTATACAACTCGGTAACAAAAATACAAACAAAACAAAAAATGGACAGAGGACTTGTATTCATCTTTCTCCAAAGATGACATACACATGGCCAAGAAGTACATGAAAAGATTCTCAACATCACTAACCATCAAGGAAATGCAAATCAAAACCATAATGAGATATCACCTCATACCTATTAGAATGAATATTATCAAAAAGATAAGAGACAAGTGTTGGCAAGGATGTGGAGAAAAGTGAACCCTCATGCACTGTTGGTGAGAATATAAATGAGTACAACCACTATGGTAAATATGGAGGTTCCTCAAAAAATTGAAAGTAGAACTACCAAATGACCCAGTAATCTCACTTGTAGGTACATTTCCAAAGGAAATGAAATCACTATTGTGAAGAGATATCTGTATTCCCATGTTCATTGCAGGATTATTCACAATAGCAAACACATGAAAACAACCTGTGTCCATCATCCAATGAACGCAGAAGAAATGGGGTCTATATATACAATAGAGTATTATTCAGCTATAAAAACAAGAGGAAATCCTGTCATTTGCAACAACGTGGATGGATCCTGTGGCATTTTGCTAAGAGAAATATGTCAAGCAGAGAGAAAAATACTGTATTATACCACTTGTATGTGTATTCTAAAATCTTTGAACTCATAGAAACAAAGCAGAATGGTGGTTGCCAGGGGCTGAGGAGTGAGGGAACTAAGGAGATAGTAGTCAAAAGGCACAAACTTTTAGTTATAAGATGAATCAGTTCTGGCCATTTAAGGTAGAGCATGGTGACTACAGTTAACAATACTGCATTATATACTTGAAAGTTGTTATGAGAGTAGAGCTTTAACGTTCTTTTCATAACAACAACTACATGATAATTTTGTGAGGTGAACGATGTGTTAACTAACTTATTGTGGTAAATATTTTGCAGTATATACATGTATCCAGTCATCACTGTACACCTTAAACTTACACATTATGTGCCAATATATCGCAATAAAACTGGAAAAAGAAAAAAAAATAACCAAACATTCTTCTGATTTCTCTATCGTCCTCCCTTTAACTGTGCTACACACTCATCACTGGCAGCACAAAAGAGTTTGAAAAAATCAGAGCAAGGGTCTCAGAAGTTCCAAAAGCCCAATCCGACCTAAAATAACCAAAATCACAATGAGCTCTAATGCCACCTCCTCTAGGTTCCTTTTAACTGAACTAGTGGATACTTTGTTTATTGTCACTGTTTGTAAGAATATCACTTAGAGAAAAAACAGATTGGTACCCTACTTTAAATTTTTTCCACATTCTGTGCATCTTCTTTTATCGTACAAGATCCATCGACTCAATCCTTTTCCCCAAAGTTGAAGTTATAAGATTTTTATCCTGTTAGGAGCATCCTCTGTTCATAAATGTACAGTTCATTCAAAGGGCATTATTAAGCAGTGGAATCCTCATGACAAACCCAATGACATGCTCTATTTATGCAGTTGAATCTCTGAGAATTCTCCTTCTGTTTCAACCTTGTCCTTCATCTTCACAATTATATAAGATGCCTTCACAGCTATCTTCTTCTTATAATTGACATCTCATATAAATTATTCACTGTGTTGGTTTTCTACTGCTGCCATAACAAATTACCACATATTCAGCAGCTTACACAGAACAAATTTAGTGTCTTGCATTTCTGTAGGTCAGATTTTAGGATGTCTGCAGGGCTGTTCTTTTCTGAATGTTCTAAGGAAGAATCTGTCTCCTTGCCTTTTGTAGCTTCTAGAGGTCACCTACATCCCTTAGGTTGATTTCTCCTTCCCTCATCTGCAAAGCCAGCATCACCACATGTCTTGGACCCTCTTTCCGTTGTCACATCTAGCTCTAATGCCAGCCAGGAAAGATTTTTGCTTTAAAGGGCTCATGTGATTAGATTCGGCCAACTGGCTAATCCAGGATAATTTCCCATCTCAAAATCCATATCCCTAATCATATCTGCAAAGACCCTTTGACTCTTTGCCGTGTATAATAACAATAACAGGTTCCAGGGATTGTGCTTGAACATTTTTAGGGGTTTAATAAAACCCAGATGCCAGATTCCACACATATATTAAAAAACTTTGATAAAATTCAACATATATATTTATAAACAATCTCTTATATTTCTATAGACCAGTATGAAAAATTTCCTTCTGATCAATATGCACTCAATATAACTTAATATTTGATTTCAAATAAAACAGTAACATTTTATAAGAAAAGCAGAAGTTGTTCAACTGGTGTTATTAAAAATGTTTATTTGGAAACAAGTACATTTATACCCTCATTTCAGAAATCATTAGAATGAATGAAGATGTAAATTATAATAAAATGATCAAAGGGAAGCCTGGCTGCATCTGGCTGTCTGCTTTTGAAGCTCAGAGATGCCCTTCTTTCCATTTTCAAGGATAATCAGTCCCTGAGGGACTGTCTTATGATAACTAAACAGTGGAAACTGAAGAAAAAAACAGATTGCAATTTTATTAATTAAAGTGAGAAATAAAGTTGTCATAAGACTGGAAAGTCAGAACTTAAGTCAGATCAAGCAGCAGATCTTCATGCTCCAGTAATGCTACATGGAAGTCGTGTTATTATCTGTAGTCACTTTGTTGTAGTAATAAATAATTTTCCTAGTGTCATAATACTCACAGATTATGTAAGCATCCATTTTTAGTTTTATTGTAGGATACACGCCTGGGATTCCCAACACCAACACGGGTGAGTTTAAAGTGGAAAAAAAAGAGGCTTGAAAATAATTCAAATCACTGGCTCCAGAGTGGCAAATATCCATTCAGTTCAAATTCCATTGAATATGAAATATTCAAGTGGTTTCACAAACTATGGGTAAGGAGGAGTGAGAAAAGTAGCCCTTGGTTGAGCACAGCATATTGGAGCCAATATGGACAAGGCAAAGCCTGGAAATAAGATGTGTAAATTAACCAAGTATGAGTCTCTTTAATAATGCTTGTAATAAAGTCATTACTACTTTTCTTTTTAATCACCTGCCATGTTGTCAGTAATACTAAGACCACTTTGTCATAACATAGCCCACATAAACAACCCTTGAGGTTTGCAGTGGCACATTTCAATGCACAGTATCTGAAAGTCAAATGGATGGTTGAGATGCAGTTTTAATTTTTCATCTTCTCAATGGCTTCTTGTCCCCTGAGGGATTTTAGCCTCTGTCGTTGAAGGCCTTTTTCTGCTCTTCTTCACTTTGGATAGTGTTAGTTAAATTGATGCTATTTTCCTGGACTCTGAGCCTATCTTGGGAAAGGATCTTTCATTCAACTCTTACAAATTCAGAAGTAGAATTTCCAAGCAATATAAGAGGCTTCTTCCTTTTTTAAGACTCTCAACCTTATTAGGAATTACATTTTAAAATGTCTATCTAAATTTAAGCAGTTCATACTAACAATATGTATAATGCTACTATTAGCAAAGCTTTAATACAGGTCTACAAAGGCCTCTAGTTTTTGCAAAGTATTATGCTCATGTAAGATAATAAAAAATGCAATTATTAAAAAAGTGGACATTTTTCTTAATTAGTTTGTGCACTCTTTTGGAATAAAATCTGGAATGTGAGAGGCATTGGGGAAATTTAATATTTAAACCTAAGGGAGACAAGAGTAGTGTAGGACACAGAATTATTTTTATAAAATTGTTTTTACTCGTAGTTTGGGGAATACAAGTACACACGTGGGAAGCTCAGTCGAAGAGGTAAATGTTTCTGATGATAGTGTGCTTTTCTATTCAGCATGACTGCTTGGGGTAGTAAGTTATTTTGAAGTATATAAAAGCATCATTAGATCTAACAGTGGATAATTTCTAAAAATAAATGCCTATTTTTTGTGGTTCATATGCTCATCCTAAGCAATAAAATTGAATTTGAGAACTTCTACAGTGTTAAAATAAATGAGCTCCTTTTTTTGTTGTTTATTTTATTTTTTTCTTTATTGTCCTTGGCTCCATGGCGAAACATCATTCTCTGGAATATTGTTTCTTCAGCATTATCTAAGGTCAGTTTTAGAAACTAGGTAGAAAGTTTGAAGAAGCATGAATCAAACAGTAAAAGTTATGGTGTCAGAGGAAATGAGATGATTTTGTACTTCCTGAAATCTGAAAGAGGTTTATAGCTTTTTATATTGTAGCAGTTTGAATTTGATCACTTAATTACAGTACGATGTTCTTAGAAGAGGTACATTAACCAAGAGAGAAAAACCAAAAGAGTTTGCATGGTGTTTAAAAGTTTAGAAGGATAATTAAAATGAATGAGTCACCATAAATCATTCTAACTCCCAAGTTGCTCAGACCCTTCTCCTGACATATTAACAGAGTGGCAGGAAAAATAGCCTGTTTCTGAAGAGATTTTTCCTCTTCCCTTCAATTTTTCTATTTACATTCTCACATTTAGCTTGTCAGGTCAAATGGATTAGAATTAAATTGTAAATGAGACTTTTATTTTCCTCCTAAAGAAGAATGACCATGGTTTAAAACATGTTCACTTCTTTAGCACATTATGTAATAAAATTGGTTTAAAAGCTACATTGAGGCATATTCCCTAAACAATCTTTTTAGGCTAAAGAAAAAAAAAAACTGTTATCTTCTTCCTCTAGTAAAATTCTCTTAATTTTTCAATACATTTCTTTCAGCTTATGTTCTTCAACTTGTACAATGAAGAATGGAGCTGCACATACTCAGAAAACAGCTATAATTAATAATTTATCAAATCCATTGGATGAAATAGATCTAATGATGAAACAGGAAACAAAACCTTGTTCTATTATCCAATCCAAACTCTTCAAAAACACAACCATTTTAAATTTGGGATTTGTGTTGACACTTTTCATAAAAAGAAAGTATTTAGTTTTTTTTTTAATTTTTAAATGAACCCAGAATGCTTAGACCAATATTCCAAAGAACTTAACCTTTCTTTCCTACAGTTGAACAATAACAGAATTTTTTGTATTTCCAACTTCCCTTAAGTAGTTTGGAATACTGAAATAACTATAAAATATTTAGAATATGTCATGCTTCTTTTTCTTTTTAATTCAATAGAAGGGCTGTCTACATAAAGATAGAAAAATGATAGTCCTGGTTGTCACTTCACAACTACTGGAGTAAATTATAAAAGATGAAGAGAATGGGGTCAAGATGGCAGAGTAGGAGGATGTGGAGTTCACCTCTTCCCACAGGGGCAACAAGAATATATCGACAATGAAACAATTCTCACACAGCACCTGATGAACACTAGCAGAAGACCTCGGACACATAAAAGGACAAGAAAAGATCCCCACATAACCAGGTAGGATGAAGAGAGAAAAGGAAATAAAAGAGGACATGAGCGGGATGGTACCTGAGCCCCTGTGGGGAGCTGAAGGAGAAGAGAGGTCCCCACACCCAGGAGTGCCCCCTCACCAACAGGGAGATCAGTTGGGACAGATGGGGAGCTTCAGGAACTATTGGAGGAGAGCACAGTAACCCATCTGTGCCAGACAGGACAGAGTTAGACCTCACAGATGGTCCATGTCACAGCCCTCTGCTCCTAAGCCTGAGACAGGTGTGCACTGATGCAGATGGGGGCTGGGTGCTGGAACATGGGATTTGGAGAGCAGACCTGGGAAGAAGACACTGTTGGCTTCGTGGAGAGAGTCTAAGGGGACAGGAGTGAGGAGCACTGCAATCAGGAATACTCCTGGAGGAATCCCAGACAACCATAGAAGTGAAGTGCCATTGTTGAGTGACACACAAAGGGCAGGGCCATCATTACAGTCTCTCTCCCCACACGCCAGCCCCTGCCTCCACAGGCACTAGGAGGGGCTCCCACTGGAGCATGCTAGCAAGCCCCAGGCAATCACCACCTCCTCCTCCTCCCACCTGAGCGAGCACATATGCCCCAGTCAGTCACCACCTCTGCCCCCTCTTGCCTGGGTGGGGAGTGATGCCTGTGTGTGGCCCACATGCAGAGGTGGGGCTGAAACCAAAGCTGAGCCCCAGGAGCAGTGTAACTAAGAAAGAAGAGCTGAAATCTCTCCTTGCCACTGCACAAACCATGGATTAAACCCCCGTGACTGGCTCGGTAATCTCAGCACCTGTGGAACATCTGAATAGATGAGTGCTCCTGCAACTGAGATGGGTCTAGCTTTAGCAGGTGTAGACTTTGTGAGCACAACACATGGGGGTTGGGCCAGGTCAGAGTTGCCTCCATAGCACCCACAGGGGGTCCAGATCCATGATCACTGCAATTCTGGCACCTGACTTCAGTGGATCTATGCTGGTGGTCTGGTGAAAACAATGCCTGAGAGACATCAGGGCCAACTGTTGGCATACTGATGGTTAAGAGGGTGCTGAGAGCAGTGCCAACAACAGAGTAACTTGTGAGTTCACACAGTGGGTGAAATGTGACACAACAGAGCATGCTCACAGGTGAACAGATCCAGGGGAGGAATACTCAGTGGCATCTCTCCCAATGGGAGTGCTCCAGTTCTGCATACCTCATACCACAGATCAGAAATACAGCTAAGAAACAGATTTTGGGCCTCTACTCCAACAGCAAAAGAGCAGACCCTGCCCCTGACAGGGGAGTGACAACCAAAGAGCAAAGGGCAGGCCCCACTCAATATCCGGGGCAGGTTCTAGTCACCACAAGACCAGTCAATGCCCCTAATAAGGGCATATCTGCCAGCATATACAGAAGAAAGAGGTGACAGACAAACATACCAAATACAGCCCTCGCACCAAAAAAAGAAAATAAAAAATCACACCCACGCAGGCTACACAGGGATGTTCCTACATACAAATATCCCTCCAAGACAGTCTGAGGGTCTGGCATCAGGAGGAAGAACCCCAAGAGCAGTTAGCATTGAAGGCCAGTGAGGTTTGAGTGCAAGAGCTCCACAGGGATGGAGGAAACAGACTCCACTCACTAAGGGTGCACACAAGGTCTCACATGCACTGGAACCCAGCACAAAGCAGTACTTCCATAGGAACCTGGGCTAGACCAACCAAGGGGTCTTGGAGTGTCTCTTGGGGAGGTGGGACTTGGCTATAGCTCACAGTGGGGGCATGGAAACAGGTAGCAGAGGCCTCAGGGAATATTAATTGGTATGAGCTCCCCCAGAGGTCCCCATTTTGGCACAAAGACCCAGGCACACCCAAGTGTCTGCAGGCTCCAGTGCTGGAATGCCCCCAGCCAAACAAGCAGCAAGACAGGAACAGAGCCCCAACCATCAGCAGATAGGCTGCCTAAAGTCATACTAAGCTCACAGTCACCCCAAAACATATCCCACAACATGGCCCTGCCCACCAGAAGGACAAGACCCAGCTCCACCAATTAGAGGGCAGGTCCAAGTCCCTTCCACCAGGAAGCCTGCACAAGTCCCTGTAACAACCTCACCCACCAGAAGCAAGAGGAACTACAGTTCTGCAGCCTGAGGTAAGGAGACCACAAACAGTAAGGTAGACAAAATGAGATGACAGAGAAATATGTTGCAACTGAAGAAACAAGATAAAAACCCACAAAAACAACTAAATGAAGAGAAGATAGGCAAATCTACCTGAAAAAAAAATTCAGAGTAATGATAATAAAGATGATACAAAATCTTGGAAAAAGAAAGGAGGCACAGATCGAGAAGATACCAGAATGTTTAACAAGGGGTTAGAAGATTTAAAGAACAAACAAACAGAGATGAACAACACAATAACTGAAATGAAGAATACACTAAATGGAATCAATAGCAGAATAACTGAGGGAGAAGAATGAATAAGTGAGCTGGAAGACAGAGTAGAGGAAATCACTACCACAGAATAGAATAAAGCAAAAAGAATGAAAAGAAATGAAGACAGTCTCAGAGACCTCTGGGACAACATTAAACACAGCAATATTCACATTATAGGGGTCCCAGAAGAAGAAGAGAAAAAGAAAGGGGCTGAAAAAATATTTGAAGAGATTATACTTGAAAAATAATCTGTAATATGTGGAAGGAAATAGTCACCCAAGTCCATGAAGCACAGAGAGTCCCTTACAGGATAAATACAAGGAGGAAAACACTGAGACACATATTAATCAAACTAACAAAAATTAAATACAAAGAAAAATTATTAAAAGCAACAAATACCATACAAGGGAATCCCCATAAGGATATCAGCTGATTTTTCAGCAGAAACTCTGCATGCCAGAAGGGAGTGGCACAATATATTTAAAATGATGAATAGGAAAAAACTGCAAACAAGAATACTCTACCCAGCATGGCTCTCATTCAGATTTGACAGAGAAATGAAAAGATTTATAGACAAGCAAAAGCTAAGAGAATTTAGCACAATCAAACCAGCTTTACAATGAATACTAAAGGAACTTCTCTAGGCAAAGGAAAAAAAAAGTGGTCACAACTAGAAACAAGAAAATTACAAATGGGAAAGCTCACTGGTAAAGGCAAATATACAGTAAAAGTAGGAAATCATCCATACAAAAATATGATATCAAAACAAGCAACCATGAGAAGAGGAGAGTATAAATGCAGGAAAGAGGAATTGTATTTGAAATTGAGACCAGCAACGTAAAACCATACACACACACACACACACACACACACACATATGTATATCAGGTTTTGATATAGCAGTATGTACATACTGCTATATCAAAATCTCAAAACCTCATGGGAAATGCAAACCAAAAACCTACAAGGTACACACACAAAAAAAGATAAAGCAACCCAAACACAGCACTAAACATGGTCATCAAACCACATGAGAAGAGAACAAAAGAGGAAGGGAAGAAAAAGTCGTACAAAAATAAACCCAAAACAATTAAGAAAATAGCAATTGTAACATACATATTAATAACTACCTTAAATGTAAATGGATTAAACACTCCAACCAAAAGACATAGATTGGCTGAATGGATACAAAAATAAGACCTGTATATATGCTGTCTACAAGAGACCCACTTCAGACCTAGGGACACATACAGACTGAAAGCGAGAGGATGTAAAAAGATATTCCATGCAAATGGAAATCAAAAGAAAGCTGGAGTAACAATACTCATATCAGAAAAAATAGACTTTAAAATAAAACAATGTGACAAAAAACAAAGGACACTACCTAATGAATAAAGGATCAATCCATGAAGAGTATATAACAATTATAAATATATTTTCACCCAACATAGGAGTACCTTAATATTGAGTTATCCAAAAAGTTCAGTCAGGGTTTTCTGTAAAATGTTACAGAAAACCCCAAATGAGCATTTTGGCCAATCCAATACCCAAGGCAAATTCTAACAGCCATAAAAGGGGAAATCAACAGTAACACAATATTAGTGGGGGACAATTACACCAATGGACAGATCATCCACACAGAAAATTAATAAGGAAACACAACCCTTAAATGACACATTAGACCAGATAAACTTAACTGATATTCATAGGATATTCCATCTGAAAGCAGCAGCATACAGTTTCTTCTCAAGTGCACATGAACATTCTCCAGGATACATCACATCTTGGCTCACATATCAAGCCTTGATAAATTTAAGAAAACTGAAATCTTATTAAGCATCTTTTCTAATCTCATAGTGTTGTGGTCAGAAATCAATTAGAGGAAAAAGAACTGTAAAAAACACAAATATAGAGAGACTAAATAATATGTTACTGAACAACCAATGGGTCACTGAAGACATCAAAGAGGAAATAAAAAAATACCTAGAGACAAATGATAATAAAACATGACAATCCAAAACCTATGGGATGCAGCAAAAGCAGTTCTAAGAGGGAAGTTTATAGCAATAAAATTTTACCTCAGGAGACAAGAAAAATCTCAAATAAACAACCTAAATTTACACCTAAAGCAATCAGAGAAAGAAGAACAAACAAAATCCAAAGTTAGCAGAAGGAAAGAAATCATCAAGATCACAGCAGAAATAAATGAAATAGAGATGAAGAAAACAATAGCAAATATCAATGAAACTAAAAGCTGGTTCTTTGAGAAGATAAACAAAATTGATAAACCATTAGCCAGACTCATCAAGAAAAAGAGGGAGAGGACTCAAATCAATAAATTTAGAAATGAAAAAGGAGAAGTTACAACAGAAACTGCAGAAATACAAAACATCCTAAGAGACTACTACAAACAACTCTATGCCAATAAAATGGACAACCTGGAAGAAATGGATAAATTCTTAGAAATGTATAACCTTCCAAGACTGAACCAGGAAGAAATAGAAAATATAAACAGACCAATCACAAGTACTGAAATTAAAATTGTGATTAAAAACCTCCAACAAACGAAAGCCCAGGACCAGATGGCTTCACAGGTACATTCTGTCAAACACTTAGAGAAGAGTTGACACCTATCCTTCTGAGATTCTTCCAAAAAACTGCAGAGGAAAGAACTCTCCTGAGCTCATTCTACAAAGCCACCATCACCCTGATATAAAAATCAGACAAAGATATCACACAAAAAAGAAAATTACAGGCAAATATCAATGATGAATATAGACAAAAAAAACCTCAAAAAGTAATAGCAAACCAAAACCAACCACACATTAAAAGGATCATACACATGACCAAGTGGGATTCATCCTGGAGATGCAAGGCTTCAATATATGCAAATCAATCAATGTGATAACACATTGTGATAACCACATTAACAAAATGAAGGATAAAAACCATATGATCATCTCAATGGATCCAGAAAAAGCTTTGGAGAAAATTCAATATACATTTATGATAACTCTCCATAAAGTGGGCATAGAGGGAACATACCTCAACATAATAAAGGTCATATATGACAAATCCATAGCTAACATCATTCTCAATGGTGAAATCCTGAAAGCATTTCCTCTAAGATCAGGAAGAAGGCAAGGATGTCCACTCTTGCCACTTTTATTCAACATAGTTTTGGAAATCGTAGCAATGACAATCAGAGAAGAAAAAGAAATAAAAGGAATCCAAATTGGAAAAGAAGAAGTAAAACTGTCACTGCAGACAACATGATACTATACATAGAAAATCCTAAAGATGCTACCAGGAAACTACTAGAGCTCATCAATGAATTTGGTAAAGTTGCAGGATACAAAATTAACACACAGAAATCTCTTGTATTTCTATACACTAACAATGAAAGATCAGAAAGAGGAATTAATGAAACAGTCACATTTACCATCACGTCAAAAATTATAAAATTCCTAGCAATAAACCTACTGAAGGAGGCAAGAGAACTACTCAGAAAACTATAAGATACTGATGAAAGAAAGCATAGATGACACAAACATATGGAGAGCTATAACATGTTCTTGGATTGGATGAAAAAATACTGTCACAATGATTATACTAACCAAAGCAATCTACAGATTCAATGAAATCCCTGTCAAATTGCCAATGGCATTTTTCACAGAATTAGAAGGAACAAATTTACTACTTGTGTGGAAAGACAGAAGACCATGAAAGACAAAGCAAACTTGGGAAAGAAGAAAGGAGCTGGAGGAATTAGGCTTCCTGACTTTAGACTATCCTACAAAGCTACAGTCATCAAAACAATATGGTACTGGCACATAAACAGAAATATAGATCAGTGGAACAGCATAGAAAGTCGAGAGATAAACCCAAGCATCTATGGTCACCTAGTCTATGAAAAAGGATGCAAGAATATACAATGGAGTAAGAATATACAATGGAGTAAAGACAGTTTCTTCAATAAGTGGTGCTGGGAAAACTAGACAGCTACATGTAAAAGAATGAAATTAGAACACTCCCTAACATCATAAACAAAAATAAGATCAAAATGGATTAAAGACCTAAATGTAAGTCCAGATACTATAAAACTCTTAGAGGAAAACATAGGCAGAACATTCTCTGACTAAATTGCAGATCTTTTTGGATCCAACTCCTACAGTAATGAAAATAAAAACAAAAGTAAACAAATGGGACCTAATTAGCTTAAAAGCTTTTGCACAGCAAAGGAAACCATAAACCAAATGAAAAGACAACCCACAGAATGGGAGAAAATATTTGCAAATGAAGCAACCAACAATGGATTAATCTCCAAAATATACAAACAGCTCATGCAGCTCTATGTCAAAACAAACAAACAAACAACCCAATCAAAAAATGGGTGGAAGGTCTAAATAGACATTTCTCCAAAGAAGACATACAGATGGCCAAAAAACACATGAAAAGATGTTCAACATCACTAATTATCAGAGAAATACAAATCAAAAATACCGTATCACCTCACACCAGTCAGAACAGCTGTCATCAAAATGTCTACAAACAATAATTGCTGGAGAGGGTGTAGAGAAAAGGGAACCCTTCTATACTGTTGATGGGAATGTAAATTGGTAGAGCCACTATGAAGAACAACAACAACAAAAATAAACTTAAAAAACTAAAAATAGAACTACCATATGATCTAGTAATCCCACTCCCAGGCATATATCCAGTGAAAACCATAATTCAAAAATATACATGCGCCCCAATGTTCACTGCAGCACTATTTACAATAACCAGGACATGGAAACAACCTAAATGTCCATTGACAGAGGAATGGATAAAGATGTGGTACACATGTATGATGGAATATTACTCAGCCATAAAAAAGAAAGAAATAATGTCATTTGCAGCAACATGGATGTACCCAGAGATTATCATATTAAGTGAGGTAAATCAGACAGAGAAAGAAATATATGATATTGCTTATATGTGGAATATAAACAGATAATACAAATGAACTTATTCACAAAACAAACAGACTCACAGACTTCGAAAACAAACATTATCAAAAGGGAAATGTGGGGGAATAAATTAGGAGTTTGGGATTAATATTTACACACTACTATATATATATAAAATAGATAACCAACAAGGACCTACTGAATAGCACAGGGAAATCTACTCAATATTCTGTAATACCATATATGGGGAAACAATCTGAAAAAAGATTGGATATATGTATATGTATAACTGAATCACTTTGCTGTACACCTGAAACTAATACATTTGTAAATCAACTATAACCCAATATACAAGTTAAATTTAAAAATGTAACAAAAAAACTAAAAGAGAATAAAAAATAAAATAAATGCTTGTCTCTTACTTCTTATCAAGGATGAAAATACCCATTGGGAAACTGGAAATAGCATTTGTGTCCCTTATATTTTCTCCTCTGTAACTGAGGCAAACAGTACACTGGTAGTCAACAATTTCTCACAGATCCTCTAGTTTATAAACAACAATGTCACCAGTGAGGTGTCATCAAAAGTGGGTGGCACCTTTTCTAGATCTGAGCTATAAAGAAGCTATTGATGATAGAAAAGTAATATATATATATATATATATATATATATATATATATATATATATATGATTGGCCAAGCAGTTATCTTCAAAATTCTCATACTTATTTTTTTCTACTGCAAAGCATGCCTCCTTGACAAAGATAAAGGTCGACACCTATCAAAGTAATAATTTTTTATATAAAAAGATCCTAGCCCCTGGTGAATACCTTTTCTCTCTCAAATAGTATCTAATAAACTAATCTAGTTTGGACAGAATGCCAGAGTTTCATGTAAGAGGATTTATTCAGACCTCATCTCTTTAATCACACACAAAAAATTTTAGCTTGGTAGCTATTTAACACAAACTCAGTGTTTACTAAGTGGCAGACATTTTCTAATAACCTTATTTGTATTAGCTCATTCTATCCCACTAACAACGTTGTTAAGTTGGACTATTATATTTTCTTCTTTATGAATGAAAGGAGTCTGAGACACAATTAGCTGAAGCTCACACACCACCCAGTACTATCTATCTTGGATGGAGCTTAAACTCTGAATATTTGTTGAATAAATTAATGAAATAACCTGACACCAATTACATAGATTTAGTCACCATTTACAATGGTCAATGATATTAATGAGCATGCTATAATGCTTATTCACTGCTTGTGCTTGGAGAATACACATTTTTCCTTAATAGTAAAAGAAAAGAAAAAGGCTGCATCCATCTTTTTAAGATATCTCAACTTTTGAAGAAGGCATATAGAAATATAGAGGTATCTCTATCTATATATATTTCCTCAATGTAGGTACATATAAATATACCTGGATAGACAGACAGATAATTTCCATACACACACACACACACACACACACACACACTGAGCAAAATAGAGACAGACCGGAGACCAAACAGTTCATCTGTGTCACTGCCTTAGGAGTGAGTAACTTGCAATACTGTGCACTCTTTTTCTCTGTATCTAAATCATCTTGTGTTATTGGATAAGAGACTGATTTGGCTAGATTAAGACAAACCCAGTTGGTTCCCTGATGCTTCTCGTGTGCACATATTGTCTTGCACCTGCTGAATATTACTTCATTCTGTTTTGTTTTGGTTTTTTTTTGTAATAGCCCTTTAACCACAGAATTAATAGTGTACTCAGAGGTGGACAAATAGAAACTAAGCACACATTA
Organism: Mesoplodon densirostris; assembly: GCF_025265405.1. Lineage (NCBI taxonomy): Eukaryota > Metazoa > Chordata > Mammalia > Artiodactyla > Ziphiidae > Mesoplodon > Mesoplodon densirostris. Next base: position 133,776,220 of record NC_082661.1, on the reverse strand, counting down.
TTCCAAACTGTTATTTCTCTCACATTGTCTTGAAGGTATTTCACCATTTTGGGACACAGAACTGGCATATTTGTCAAGTAACACATGATCAAGCGGAATTATAATTCTCTCTCTGGTATCTGGTGTGGTTACAGTTTCCTTATGAAATACGCATGTCTTTGGAGAGAGCCTAAACAGTAAATATAAATGACTTTTGTGTGATTTACTCTTTCTTTTTAAGATTCTTTTAACATGCTGTATTAATATAGATTATTATGAATATAAATGTGGGTTGGGTCCACAGAAATGAGACTTGACTGTACTTCAGAATAAAGAGAAAAATATTATAGAAAATATAATCAGCATTTAGTGTATGTGTTTGTGTATGTGATTCCCTGAAAATCCACAGAAATATAGGATATACAAGAGATTCTGTGTAAGGAATAAAGATGTGTCTGGAAGCCCTTCAGGCAATTGAGCTAGACACAAAAAGAAATTAATGTACTTAAAATTCCATTTATATAATCTATTATTACTTAAAATTCCATTTATATAATCTATTATTATAACTTAAAATAATATAAATAAAATTATCAATTGAAGTATTCAATCTGTAATTAATGTGTGCAATCTGTTATTAATTTTCCTTAAATATTTAATGTTTTTTCTATAATTATTCTGCTTCTAGTTTCTAGTGATAGACATAAACATAAAAGACAGTGGTCCTCAAGGAGATCTTAGCCCAGTGGAAACTTGGGACTGTAAAAGCAGATGAAAAATAAAATATTAACAGAGGTTAGAATCCGATCCAGTCAATGCAAGTCAGTAACTACTAGGGAATTATAGAAGTTCCTAGAATTCTGAGACTCTAGTATAAGCATGATTATAATCCAGATTATGCCATCTATCAAAAAGTCACCAAGGAATTAACCATATTCAGACAAAGGTAATTACATGACATATGGACACTTTAGCCACATCATTAGAAGTTTAGAATATCATGGTCTCTTAGTTTAACTTTGGGTTGCTTCTTGTGAGATAGGGTTTTGCATCTTTTTTTCCCCTATGTTCTACATCTGCTCATTTCAGTAAAATTTTGAAAGAAACAAATAAACACAGTACTTATGTTGGTTAATACTAACTTTATTAATAAATATTTGCATGCTACTCCAGTGATCACATGCTAATTTTGCTAAACACTGAATACCAAATTATTCAAGTAAGTTAATAACCAATCATCCAGCATGATCCTAATTAGTTTGTGAACTTACCTACAACTGAGATACCACACTTGGGATGGAAGCACCTGCTGAACCCTGTGATGAGCAGGGATCTGTGTTTTGGCACATCTCCAATATTTAATTAAACTGTCATCTTTTATTACACCTCTGTAAAGCATCTACATCTTGTGCAAGTTAATGCTAAAAGTATTTTGAAGCCAAACCTATGATTAAAGTTAGTCAAATATGGATATCACTTTCTTTTTTGTAATTTACAATGTTTTCCAGCTTGTGAGGGTGTTTTGTTCTTTTTATGGTTAAAGTTTGGCTAAAATAAATTTGACTAAGTTTGACTTATAAATTTGACTAATTTGACATTTGACTAAAATAACTTCACTAAACATATCTATAAGTAATTTTCTAACATCTCTTAATTTACCTATGTGTTCATGAATATATTTTTATAAAGCATATATAATATTTGGAATAAAATATAGTATTTTCTTATCCACTATATTTTCTTAACCAATGGTCCTTTTTATTCATTGAAATTTCTATCAATTGTTTTATGGTAATAGTCCCTTGAAAAAAAATTAATTTCCATTTGCTATTCCAGACCTGGTGGTGACAAGGAGAGTAAACTAGTTGAAGCCTTTCCTGGAAGATGAGACAGGCAGTCTCAACACTTCATAGGAGACTTGTGTATAACTCATGAAAGTGCAAATTTTCCCACTGCAGAGTACACTTGTGTTAAATAAAGTACTTGTAGATGACATTTGTGGCAGGTGAATAGCTCTTAATGTCTTCCAAAACGTAAAAGATACCCTATTATGATCTGATTTTTTTAAACATATATTCCTTGTTTATCCTTTCCTTAAAGCTAGAGTAATGAGTGCTGTATAATTTAAAATGCACTTAAATGTATGGTATCACATAAGTTGATGTTACATATAAAAAGAAAGAGGATGAATAAATCTGTTACCTGTATAAATAGTATGAGAATATAAAATTTCCTAAATACCATAAATGCCAGTGCCAACATATTGTAAATGTAACACACAAATACATTTCTTACTTAGAAGGAGCAAGGTTTTTCCAGTTTTAAAATGTGACTCAGTAGAACCGGTACTCTCAGAAGATATACTTTGGTATTCAGCAGTAAATTCCTTGATTACTGATTCAAAAATGACTAGAAAATATGGAACTGTTCCAGCTTCAACTTGCCATTATAAAGAACATCCTGAGGCATCAGTTGCTTTGATTTTGTGGGAAATTTTTAAACTGTAAATTTCCTACCATTTGTCTGACATTGCTTACCTTTGGAGTATCTTTTGTCTAGGACAAGGGTATGAATGAGATGCTACCACAAATTAGTACACTCATTTTCTCATCAGTGTTTCCAGATACAGAGCATTTTTTACCAACCAAAATAAATTAATAAACAATATAAATTATTTGGTACTTAATTATATAAGTATATATAATTCAATTTATTAAATTTCTATATTTTCTAGATAGTAATAACTCTAGATCTTTAATAGTTAATTTGCTAATCATCATTTCCACTGACTTTTCTGAGATATGTAATTGTTCAGCAGACTTTCAAGGAACCAACAGGCTGAAACCAGATGCTATGTGTATAGAAGGCAAATAATATATATTATCAGTGAATGAATGCAAGAATTAATAACACATGGATACTTAGGGTTTACAGTCACTTCAGTAACTAATCTACACCAGATTTATTTTATTACAAGTGATGGAATCTGCTATTCTCTTTCTGATGTGCAAATCTTCTTAATTCATCATAGGAAAGCAGGAAAAGTAATATGGTACAAATCAGAGTTATGCTTAAAAAATATGTGGTAATATCATAAGATTTCATCACTTCATAACAACAGATCTTAAAAGAGACACACTGCTGGTAGATTCTAGCTAACTAGAGTACAACTAAAACAATTTTAAATAAAAATTATAATAAAGTTTAATTTACATAATAGGGTTTATAAAATCCCCAGAAACAAATTCATGATATATATGTCCTACTATAACACTGGCATAGTTTTCCCCAGTTTTGCTTCTAATTAAACATTTCTCATGTAGAAAACAATGGTTCCTGTTATCTAAATATTATATTTATAATTCAGTAACTAACATTGAGATTATCTGTAATATTTGAAATTTTTTTATCTTAGATTTTACATTTCCTATGCATCAAGTCAATGAAACATTATATATTTTAATATATTTAGTTTATCTAGATAATATTTAAGGACAAAAAATCTATAATTAAAAAAATCATCCTTTTTTTGCACATGATTCAATTAAATGTTAATTGGTTATTGGCTATAATCTGAATTTTGGAATTTCTTTTAAAATGTCAACATTAATTTCATAAAACTATGTCCACATTTGCTCTGTCCTTATCTATATACTTGCTTACACATGGTTGAAACCAGTTTATTAAACACTTAAAAAGAACTATTTTCTGTCTCAAAGGATTTTAATGGTTATTAAAAAAAAAAATTGTACTGTCTTTACACAGAAAGCTATATTGTAGCAATCAGTCAAATAAAAGACCAGCAAAATTTCCTGACTTATTCTAATCAACAGACTCAACTGAATACTTTGGTGCATCAACCATATACTCGTCTTTGAGACAAAGTCATTTATGCCTATGTTGGAATACTGGCTATCAGAACCTCACAATTTAATACCTACCAGGGAATTGCCTCGGAAAGTGAAAGGGAGCTGCCTTGCCCATGTTCACACTCCTCCCTTGGGATAGCACTCATCCAGTGATCATCAGAAGTGAAAGTAAAAAGCTCGAGCTCCTGCCTCAATTTGAGACATTTCTGATGGGTCTTCCCAACTCCAGGGATCCCTGTGGGATATACTAATGCCACTGTTGGGACTGTATTGCGATTTTCTTCCCTCCCTACAATCCTGCTTCCTTCACTCCATCCACACAGATGTTATTCCTGAGGTATCCCCAGATACTTTCTGCATAGAAATCTCTGCCTCAGTATGTTCCCAGACCATCCAAACTAAAATGCCTTCTGTGTTGAATGAGAAAATAAGAGAAGATGTGGAGGCAGAGCTGACCCTCAGAGTTTTCCTTACTGGAGAAATGAGTGTGAAGAGAAGCACTGACATTTTTCCTTAGGCAGAACAGTTAAGTTAGATCCAACCATAGAAAAAATAGGTAGAGGTCCGCCACTTCAACTGGTAACAGCAAGGATGTAAATCAGCATTCTGGAGGCAGGGAAACATGAGTCAAGTGAAGAGACGGATGAAGCATCAAATTAAAAGCCTATATATATCCATGCCACTCTCTCACTTGGTAGGAGGGAAGGAGACTTAAGAGGGAAGAGATATGGGAACATATGTATATGTATAACTGACTCACTTTGTTATAAAGCAGAAACTAACACACCATTGTAAAGCAATTATACTCCAATAAAGATATTAAAAAAAAAAAAAGCTTAGTGCCAGCCTTCTCAGGGTTAATGGAGCTGAGCATTCTTTCCTCCACACTACGAAATATTGACACAGTGGACTTTCTCATTCAAAATAAAAATCACTTTTACCAGAAGAAGGTGCCTATATTCCATAAAGGCAAGTAGAAATCGCACTTGGTTTAACAAAATGCTCCATAGTTCGGAAAAGGCTCACAGTTGTTCTGTTAGAATTTGTTACTCTATCATTCATTACCTAGTTGGCAACCTCTCACAGCAGATGACAAGGGGTTAAGAATAACAGAAAGTAAAATTTAGAAAATATTAACTCTTATTTTCTTCTCAGTGAATTTAGAAAAATACTCTATGTGAATTTAATAGAAGAACGTCTATGTGCAGCAGAAGCATAGTCTGAGAGCCCGTAGCTTAGTGTAGACAAGCTTCCTAATGAGAAAAAGCAATGAGAAGACTTAGAATAGATTGGATGTTTGATTTATGGATTATGGAGAGCCTTCAAATTCATGCAGTCCATCCCATTTACTGACAGGGTAGACAACATATCTATACACACATAAACACAAATATTTTCAAATTTCTCAACTAATTATTTTAACTATGTTGACTAATTTTTCAGACCTCTAAAGTTATGTATATTTGTACTGTTCAATTGTACAAGCAACCCTTTAAATAATATGAAAAAATATCTTTGTTACCAAATAATTATCCATAGCAAGAAATGTCCTCATAGAAAATGCCGATGAGATACCAAACAAGAAGGGAAAATAGTTCCAAAAAATGATCGTATGATTCTCTCATTTGACAGAAAGCTCTAAAACTATTGTTGCCATCAAATATGTGTGTAGTCTTTCATTATTTTAAGAAGACTTAAATATGTTATACTTAGGATGTGGATAATTTTCCTCTGAATTACATCATTACATGTCAGGTGAACACACTGGTAATTTAATTTATAGTTTCAGTGGTAGCAACAGATCTTTTAGGTAGGTATAAACCTGACTTCAAAAAATGTATTCAGTATGTGATACAGTATTCCTTAAATATTTCCTGTAAAATACTGTAAATTCTTCAGAAATAAATGTCTTATCTGGTCCACTTGTAATGAATTACTTTTGCTGTTGAAAACATCAATATATTCAGTGGCTATGCTATTTAATACTTTCCAGTGAGAATATAATAGTATTTGTTTCTATTTTGTTTTCTTTAAATCCATCTTGCTTATAGGTTATTTTTCTCTGGTTTTTAACCCAATTTATTTTTACTTTCAATGAGAGTGAAGATTGAATAAGTGGATCACAAAAGCAAAAACCTTAGAATTTAATCAGAAATATTTTGTGAATTTTGACCCGTGATCTATTAATTACAACATGATCTTGTACCAGTGTAAGTATTATATTACAAGTTTCTCTTAAAGAGAAACACATTCATTTTTCTTTTAAGTACAGCAAATGAAAGTACTCAAAGAGTTTAAATGGGGAAAATATGTATATGGGTCAAAAGCTACCAAAAAATAACATTCTAAAGGCAACAATTTCAGAGATAATCTGTTTAACCTGCTTAGCAAATACATAATTTAGCAAAATGAAAACCATAAATATACACAACAACTATCAGAGCAGAAAATATTTCTCTATAACCACACACTAAACAGTAAAGTACTTCGATTTACTGCCGGCTTTCTATCCCTTTTCCATTTGTCTTCATTTTAGAATACATGACGAACACTTACTTGGACCAGCAGTGCTATATCCACCAGCATAATACAGAATGGGGCTTTTAGGTCTCCTTTTATGATGCATTAATGTGTACTATAGACAGATTCACACACACTGGGGGAAAAATTACTTTTGAAACTATTAAGAATTGTAAACTATGTATTTTCTATTAAATCATATCTTAAATTATAGGCCTATTATAAGTTAGGAAGTTGGGAGGACCCTGAATTTCTTGAGAAAGTTGGGATTGTCCTGTGAAAGCTCTATAGAAACATTTCTCAAATTGAGAATCATGATGTGTAGGTGACAGTATTGAGGGGCATATGTAGGGTAAACTGGGGACAAAAATAATTGTGTTGGCTGTAGAGAAAGACAAGTCCTATGTAGGGGAGAACTATCCTTTGCCTCCTCTCTGAATTATTTCTCTTCCTGAAAAGACGCATTGAAAATTTGGGATCATTGAAAATTAGGGATCAATGTAATATTAAAAGACCACATAAAGCATCGTTATATTATTCTTTGGCAGTTACTTAAAAAATATATATACAACTAATTTGCCACTGCTATTCTGGTTTATGCTAATTAAATGCCTAGACACTTAGTCTTGTATGAGATTATACTATCAGCTTTAGTTTAACTCCATTCCAGAAGACTGTAATACTGTGTTTATTACTTATGTAAATTTGGTTAATTACACACCAACTCAATTATCTTATTTATTGCATTTCAATTAGTACCCTTTTAATAATCACTAACCCTTTAATTAACTCATGAGAATAAGAGGTGTCTTGTTAAATGTAAATTAAATAGATTTAAATAGACAGTAGATTGCAAATGGTAGATTTACTGCTAAAGCTATAGAAAACTGTTGCTGGAAAATCTAAATGTACTCGATGCCATCTGCCTTCATCTCTAGGCAAGAAGAAAATTGTATTTTCCTTAGAATTTTTTTTAGCCCAAAGATAAGACCAAAGCAAAACCAAAGTATGACAGGTTTGTGTTTTGTTCTGCTTTTGCAAAAGTGAATTAAATGTAATTTTGCATTTTGTCTTGCTGTCAGTGAAAAATTCTAGCAATACAGTGAAATATAAAATTTTTGAATGTGGAATTACTTCTGAAATGAATATTAAAAGGTTTAAAAATAATCTGTGATCACTGATTTATCTGTCCAAGGTAGAAGGGAGCAAACTATTACAGCTCTTCCCTAAGTGCTCCCTTGTGACCCAACAAGGAAATTAATTAGTAGTGACCACTATGTGGCAACAACCATGACTGCAGGGGAGGCTGAATGTCAATGGGCTGACATTGTAACCCAGTTTGGTTAGCATAAATGTTTCTGCTTTAGCCAGTTTATTTCTCAGAGGTGAAATAAAGACTTAGCCGAGATGTAGAGTGCATCTACTTTCATTTAATAGCAAGTTTTCTTCCTTGCAAGGGAATTCAAGAGCATTTCTGGATTCTGTTATTTATGTTTTGGGACTGACAGTCTGTCACTGTAAACACTGGAAATAGCTGAAATGGGGCTATATATATATATATATATATATATATATATATATATATATATATATTCTCAACTCTTTGGTTGTGGCAAGGTATAGCACGGAAGAGTAAAATTTTTAAATGTTAGGCTAAGGTTTAGGGTACTTCTTATTTTAACTGAATAACACAATATAAAATTATGTTTCCATAAATCTTTGAAAATATAAAATCAAGTATTTAGCTTTTTCTTTCAAGATTATAATAGTTCACAGTTAGTGATAAAAATAAAAAAATTTTAAAGAACAAAAAATATCATCAAAATGTGAAATTACTAGAGAAAAACATTATAAGAACACATTGTAATAACTTTGGCAGTCCTCAAAGTATTTGTTTAACTTATCACTGTCAACATGGCACTCTCAGATATTCCTCTATTTCTTCTTTCCCTTTCAACTTCCAAGATATCCTGTTTTTTCTCCAGAAATTAGTGAGTTGGAATGCTATCCATAGTAAAAAAACCTGATTGCAGGCAATGTCTTACTGTGAATATCATGTGAGACTACTTAATGCATTACACATTTCTTTTTATAATGTTTATTTCATATCATATACATACCAAATCAGTATTTCCAGGCTAAAGTTTTATATTGTGTATTTATTCAAAGTTCTCCTTTAAAAAAAAAAAGTTCTCTATTCAAATTCTTTTGAAGAGCTCAGAGTGCCTATAGGAAATCTCTGAACAATTTCCTATGGTAATTAACCTTGGCAATATCATGGAAAGAATATCATTATTGCCTTTCCCATGAAACTCTTTTTCTAGAGAAAGAACCTGAGGGTCTATTCTTAGCAAAACTCTTCTACCCAACATAACAAATGCTATAGAGCTCATTCTGAATTGATAGATCTCTGTCTTGGCTCCAACATTCAGCAGCTCTACTATCTGGGTAAATGTCTTAATCACTCCAAACTCCAATTCTTCATTTTTTCAAGGAGAATAGTAATTATCAACCTATTAAGCTTTATATGAGGATTGATGATGTTTTATATGAGGATTATTTGTAAGATGTTTAATGCAGTGTCTTATACTTAGTGATTGCTAAATAAGTAATAGTTGTATATATTAAAACATTAGAAGGTTATATTAGCTTCAGGGACAGAAACATTTTGCTTGATACAAATGAGAAAATATATGCTATTAAGTTGTGTAAATGAAGAATTAGTTCTCAGGTTGAAGGTAAAATGATTATTTATTAGTTATTAAAGTTGATTTTCCTTAGATCATGTAGCAAAGCAAAACAAAAATCTTAAGTGCTTATAAGAAATCTTACAAGTTATGCAATCAAATATCTTAATAAACTGTTCTTATTAACATAGACAACTTCAACAACTACATTAGGAAGTTTAATTCCACTTAAAACAACTTAAAAGTTATTTTATTCTGTTGATATCATGACTGGATATATGCACGCCATTTTAGCAAACCACTCCACAGTCACACTGTGGTCCACTCTCCTAGTATGGCTTTCCCTCTGGAATTCTAAAATCTATTCTGCACGGGGTACACTCCAGACCTTCACCACTATTCCTAAGACACCTGCCAAGCAACTGTCCCTTTTTCAACAGTGAAGTTTATCTCTCGCTTCACAGAGACCATTCCACATATAAGGCATGGAATCATTCAACCTCTTACCTCCACAACCCTAAATGTTTCTTTATCTCCTCTCACCCTCACTTACTTTTTTCTTTCTCACAGTTTCAAAAGATAAGAAGTACTTTAACTTGTTCATGTGCAGTTTCACCACTTGATGTCTGATTCCAGTTCCTCCTACTCTTCTGGGACATTGTCCCATTTCTTAGTCCAAAACTAACAAAGAAACCCATTATCTGTCTAGGCCCTTAGTTTCCCATCTAACTTCTGTTATGTCTCTTTCTTTCATTTTCAATAAAGATCATGAATGAAAATGTCACCAAGGGTAATATCCACATTTTTTATATCCCTTCCTTCAAATAAACAATCTTATCCTCACCTCTTCTCTGAATCATCTGGTAAAACTCACCAGTTTTTGTGGTTTATTCCAGTGATCAATGCTTAGACACATTTGGTATCTCCACTGCAGTTAACACTGTGATTGCTTCCCTTTCGAGACATCCCCTTTTTATCGCCCATGATAGTATTTCTCTCCCGTTCCTACTTTCTACTCCTAACTCAAGACCATTTGCTAGCTCTACTTTTTTAGATATACCCTTAAAGTGTGATGTTTCTAAAGGTGCAATTCTTAGTTTACTTTCTGACGTTTCTATATCCACATCGTCTCACCCTTTCTCTTGATTCAGCTACTACCCATACTAAAATTTTTAAAAGGTATGTTTCAGAGTTTTCCTAAAATCATCATCTGTATGTACCACCACACAGAGGAACTGCACTTCAGATGTCCAATTGCAGGTATGACTTATAAACTACAAAATTAAAATTTCCACCTTTTCTAAAATACCACCAGCAAAGAATAAGAAGCCGAAAAGTACAAAACTCAGTACATCATATGTACATTATTTAAAGTATGCCCACAGAAATATCTAATACTTTTCACCAGCATTTGGCAAGCCATGTTAAGGGTGACAATTTATATTTAATACAAATTTGAATTCAACTGCCTCAGGCAAAATATAGAAATGGAAGTTTTAGCCTCTACTTCTGATGGGGCCTTCTTTTGTGGATTTCCCAACACTTGAAATTCTTCAGTACACAATCACTGAGTAGATGGTTGAAATGAAATTTTATTGTTAATAATCTCTGTGCTAAAAATGCATTTTAAGATATATTAATGTATGAATTACATTGAAGTTCAGTCATCAAATCACTTACAATAAAGAAAAAAATCCCAAGTGCTATTTTTTTTTCCACTATTCAGAATGAACCACTTACTTTAAGGAGGATTGGCTAATGAGAGGTTGATGCATGACTGGAGACAAATTTTCCCTAAAAATTCGTTTTTCAAATTTTTTTTAACTTGTAATTTTTTGGAACACAATTAGAATATGGTTCTTGAAAGTAATCTGATTTACATCATGCTATACTAAGCAGATTTTTTAAAGAAAATATTTATTACAGGTTACTTTACTAATGCTTTTTTTGACCTAAATTGAATCTCTGAATTTTGAATAGCATGACTTGCCAGTATAATGGAAGAGTGGCTTCTGTCATTTATGTAGCCACAAGCCCTCTACAGAAGGAGAAAGTAAGTTGTATCACCTTGCTCAGCTCAGTCTGGGATGAAGAATTAGAGATGAGTGATCAGTAAAATAGTCAAAGTTTGATACTTTTTAAAATACCTCTTTTATGAAAGAAGGGAACATTATTGTGTACTTGTCATAATTATACAGGAATTGGGCATATTATCTTTGCAGGGTCTGATAAAAAATGGAACACAATTACTAAAGTGTAGATAACTCTAATGTTGATGCATATGCATAAATGCTTGCTTTAGCTAAGCTGCCTTAATTCATAAAGTGACACACACTTTAAATGCTTGATAAGTATCTGTTTTCCAGCTTTGGAAAGTTGATTGATCAAATGAGAATGAGGTAGTGGATTTAATAAGAAATTTAATAAGCTAACTTTCCCTTCCATTCTTCCCTCTACTAGAAATTCAGCTTTTGTTTTTGAGGGCAACTGCTCTTGCTTTATTAATTTAGTATTTAATTCTGAAAATAGAAATAAGAGAGAAATCTGGCTTAAAGATTGTCATATTAATGATCATCTCCTGTTGAGTTACCTGCTTTGGTGAATGGAGGTGGGGTTCCTTCTCCTAAATGCATCCCTTCTAAAGCTGAGGACTCCACATGTAGATGTGGATAAGCTTTCAAGATGAAAGAAAAAGAAGATGCTGGACACTCACACATATATGATAGAGATGATCAGAGTCGTAAAGAAGACATCTTGTAAAAATGACTTTGTTACAACATATTTTACATACGTAATTATTGATATATGCATCCCTAGTAATCATGGTAGTCAAATCCAATGGACAGATCATTTCAGTAAGTTCAAAATATCTATTTTCTTAGTTTTCCATTTGATTCTACACATCAAGAGGACCTGACGTGGGCCTCAATTTTCTACTCAACTACGAAGTAGATAACTACCAACAAAAGAGTTTTAGCTAAGGCTTAGAAAATAATTTTGATATATTTTATCATGGCTGTCCTTTTCAGCCCATAATATTTATCAACATTTAATTAGCTAGTATACACAATTCATTTTTCTGTTAGTCTCTATGTAGACAACAAGAAACAAAGGTCATGGCTCCACAAAGCATTTCCTCAGGTAATTGCTCAATTTTCATAGCTCTCAAGCTCTTTCTGTGAACAGTTAGGTTATGTCCCCTTAGGTTACCTATCATAGATATTTGCTAACTCATCCATTTCTAAATGACCTTAAAGAAGCTTTAGAAATTGGAAGCTATCTAAACTTCTGTAGTTTCACCAGTTCATATGTGAGTGGAATAGAACAAGGGAATTTCTTTAGCACATTGTTCGTATATAAATTAAAACAAGAGTCTTAATGATGAGGCCCATTTACTGTTTATTCCACCAAATAGTCACCTGTATTCTACTAACACAGGGCAGCATAAATCACACATGGATTTCTTTTAGTGGGAGATGTGTAAAGAAGTTCGTTTTAACAAAGAAAGGGTGGTAGAGAGATCCCCCCAAATTATTATCTCATCTCTGCAAGTGCTTATTTTGAGACATTCACATGGTTCCTTTAATTTCTCTATATAGACAATACAGGCCATAATTTCTAATATTCCTTCATAAATGTAAATATTCTAGACTTTAAATGGGACATTTGTTTATTAAGAATAAACTGTGAAAGATTTCTCTTCAGCCTAGCATATCCCTGGACTTGCTTTACCCTAACATGTAACTAAGGTATGAAATATTCAATGTCACTTCTCAGGATCAGAAAGGTCTTTCATTGGTAGTTAATTAATGACTTACTGAAAACTTATCATGAAGAAGTAACTTAATTAGAAGATCAATAGAAAAATTATAGACCCACCTTTTTATTTGAAAATAAACTTGTGCTTGAAAAAACTTTATGCGGAGAGCATTAGAATATTATCTTCATGTTGTGAGACACACAACAAATTGACTAGCTTCTGGCTATGAGCCCAGATGATGATTTTTTATGTGTACCATTGTTTATACTTAAAAATTCATCTAGAGTAAGGAAACAGTCATTTTTAACTGAGAAAGGTAAAGCTGTATTTTAAACGTCACATAAATTGACTTCTTAACACTTGACAAATCAAATTTCTTCTTTAACTATTCTTTATCCAACTTATATTAACATAATAAAATGCACTATAAGTGCAGTGTATGGATAAAATGTATTTTTAACATTTGGATGCAATGCTTTCCAATAATAAATTGTGATGCACTTTGATATAATTAGTGTAGCTAGTTGGACCAGTAAATCAGATATTGTTACAGAGCTAATTATTCATTTGCATTCTTCTTCCTTCAAGTAATTCTTTTAACTAGAGGCCTATCTACAATTATGTGTCATTTTTCTTTGAATATAGCAATGTAAACTATATATCTTTAAGTAAATGTTGTATATTAAAACAAGGAAGTTATAAAATATCTTAAAGTGAAGATCAGAATTACATTTGTCTCAGAAAGGAAAATATTATATTTATTTATATTATTTATACCTAAAATTTCAATTAAAATTTCAGGATGCATGCACTGTGATAGCACTTTGTTTTTTGTCAACTTAAAAATTCCACTCTAATTTCATTCTAAATTCTCAACCTCAATTTTAAAATAAAAGAAAAAAACAGCATTTTTTTTCTTCACAGTTGATAAATAATTAGACAGAAATTATATTGATGAATCTGCACAACCCCAAAAAAGCTACCCACTAGCTTTCCCTTAACAAGGAAATCTGTCAGGAGACTATTCACCTTCAATGTCCGTAACCCTGGCAAGAGAAAATCACCTACTTTCAAATTAAATTTAACCTTTCAGAGCATTAATTATTTATGCAACAATTTCCTTTCGTAGTGTTGAAGTACAGTTTTACTCACATGCTTTGACTTTCATGACAATGAATAATTACAAAATGGGGGCTGAAGGAATCGAATCCTCTTGGTTGAATTGGTTTTAGGGAGTTTCTATTTCAGTTCTTTTAACTACATGGTACTAAACAAAACCAAATGCTTTCAGCATTAGAAATTTCTAATCAAATAGTATTTTGCATGAAAATTATAATAATGTAAAATGATAATGATACCTGAAATGTTAGTTTGTATTTAATAGATTCTTTTTTTACACACAGGGTAATCAAATTAAAAATTAATAAGTCAAATATAAAGTTCAAATGTGAAAAAAGTATAATAGCTTTTATGAAGTTAACCATTACTGTCATTTTTTGACATACTCATAATTTGTTCAATTTACTGAGCATAGTTTTCCTACTGTTCCAGACTGGAACCACTTCAGTGAAAATGAATGAGACATGATAATTTGGTATCTAAATTACAAAGTCTTAGATCTCAACTAATCTCATTTCTGGGACCTTATGCCTAGAGATTCTGAATTGATTAGCTTGGGGAGGGAATCAGGCATTGGTGCACCAAAGCTCCTAGGTTATTCTAATATGCAATCAGTACTTTAAGTTCTTTTAATACAGGGTTCTCAGCCTTGTTGCACTTTGGACAGCTCTGGGAAACTTAAAAAAATATGGATGTTTGGGTCCTACATCCAGATATTCTAATTTAACTATTCTGAGCCATGGCCTGAGCAACATGGTTTTTAAAGTTCTCCATAGGCTGAAATGGCCATCTGCCATCAGTCACCAGCAAATTCTAGCACACTTTTTATTCTTGTGGTCCAGATGTGAACCAGCTGTTTCAACTTACTGTTACTACAGCATCCGGAGCTTGTCACTCAATCTCTTTTTTGTATCGTCTCTTGCACTCTGCCTTATCTTCATTTTTGGCACCTCTAAGTGTGATTTATGTTCTTCCCTTGAAATCTTGGGAAATATCCTCTCCTTTTAACTTAACCTGGGGTTCCCTTTCATGTAATGCTTGCCTCCCACATGGATGCATAGGTAGTACTCCAATCAGATTTTGCAGGTTTCCACCAAACATGAATAGGACAAAATAGACAGAGGCTGGTCCTCAATCATGAAAACTCAGTGTGGCAGGCTTGGGACAACTCTGGGGAACTCCTATTGTAATTCAACTCCTGAAGAATCCCTGAACCACTCTTTAATCAGTTCCTCAGCAAAACTTGACAAATGCATCCATGCATCCCTGTAGACACAATCTTTCACTTCCCAGTTCTATAGCCTCCACTGCACTATAGAAAGAAAGATACTTCCTAATTTGGTAAACTGCTCTTATATTGTCCAATCTCCCCATGTGTTTCCTTCTACTCATCATCGATTTTCTCTATCAATCCCAGAACCTATAACTGACATTCTGTTTTTTAATTGACAGATATATATTTTACCAACTAGTTGGAATAACCTGTTTAGTTTTAATTTCACTTTCTTTAAACAATACATTACTAAGTTGCTTTTAGTTTTTGTCATTTTCAGCCTTTTCTCTTCATACATTCTGCAGCTTCAGTAGAGAATACTGAAATTCATGTTCATTAAAACTTCAAAACCTAATCTCTGTACTACACTGGAGAATAGCATAGTCACAATGGAACTGCAAGGAAGTCATTCAGCAACTGAAATACTCATCATGTAAGCTTTGTAGGTTCATGCTGAATATAAAATTCGTTGAAATACTGAATTATACAGCTCTAGATTATAGTCTGTCTCCTACAATTTATTTCAGTGAATATGAAATTATTGACTCCTCCTGGAGTCATAACAAGTTGAGGAAGTAATTCAGATTTTATAGTGAAAAACTATTAATGAGGTGATTTTTGCTATTTTGTGAAAAATGAAAAAAATAAAGCGTTACTTCTTGATTGTGGAGAAAGACATTCTTCATTTTTTGTTTTTTATATAATACACTAAACAGTGATTGACCAGGATTTTTATATATTTCATGTTACCTATTAATGATTAAATAATAAGGTGAAAATTTGTTTTGTAATTCAAAAAAAAGCTGTCTAACTAAAATGGTTGCCTTTCTATAAACTATTGGATCAATATATTGATAACTCTATAAAAGTAGTAATGTGATTCTTTTTTCTATAAAGTTGCAATGGATGTGGTAGCTTCTTGATAGTATAATAATTGAGTTCTTTCTGTGTATGAATTTTGCCAATATTTCAATTCCAAATTCTTTAATTCTACAAACAACTTCAATTTGGAAGAGACTAAACTCATATAAATCCAATTTGTAAATTATTTGTTGACTAACAGAGTCAAAAATAATATATAATAAAACTACATAGGGGCTTCCCTTGTGGCGCAGTGGTTGAGAATCTGCCTGCTAATGCAGGGGACACGGGTTTGAGCCCTGGTCTGGGAGGATCCCACATGCCGTGGAGCAACTAGGCCCGTGAGCCACAATTACTGAGCCTGCGCATCTGGAGCTTGTGCTCCTCAACAAGAGAGGCCACGGTAGTGAGAAGCCCATGCACTGCGATGAAGAATGGCCCCCGCTTCTGTGCCCTCGCACAGAAATGAAGACGCAACACAGCAAAAATAAATAAAATTAATTAATAAACTCCTACCCCCTACATCTTCTTAAAAAAAAAAAAAACAAAAAAAAAAACTACATAATATATTAGGTATATGTACAGTACTTACTATTGTAGAGTTGTATAATATGTAATACAATTAGATATAATAGTTTTAAGGGAGGTAAAAGCACATAGATTTAGGTAGTAGTGTGCTGGTAAATGGATGAAGCTGGCTCTCCATAAATATATATATATATATATGTGCATACACATATTATAAATTTTACACATAAGAACTTTGTACAGTACACAATATACAAATAATAAAATATACAGTACTCTTTATTCTAAATTCCATACAGGAAATTGATTTTCCCAGAATGTTTTCATCAGTTTTTGCTAAACTCTTGTATCCATAGCCACTACGGTTGCCAGTGATTAATAAATATAATTTTGACAAATGTTGGTGGATATTTTTATTTACCTTAATGAGCAAGATGAAAGTGAAACATGACATGCATTTAAATGTCACTTTTATCAATGATGTAAGGACTTGGCTGAAATAGATGTTTTTTCAAATAATAAAAGAATAATTTTTATTCTTTTGTATTATTCTCAATATAAGAGCCAAAGTCACAACACACTTTTAAATTTCAACTGCATTTTTAACATTTTTTCCATTGTTTTCATGAGTCCAGAGCAGACTTTTTGCAGACTTCTTAAAGGGTCATATAGTATATAATTCAAGCTTGCTAGCCATATGATTTTTGTTGTGACTACTCCACTCTGTTATTGAAGCACAAAAGCAACCAGAATGCATAGGTTCACAGTAACACTTTATATATAAAAAACAGGCAGTTGACCCACAGGTGGTAGTTTACAGACCCCAGTCTAGACAATGAATAAAACAATAAATCAAGTCCTGATCTGTGGAATTTGCTTACTTCAGTGGTGCAAATACTCCCACCTTGTCCAACTTCAAGCTACCAAAGTGACTTCACTGAAAGAGGAGTTGAAAAGAGAGGCTCAGTGGCAGAATATCATACAGTATTTCAAATATACAGATACAAAACGTATAGAACATAGGGAATAGTAAAGTGTAGTAACAAAATTAGGAAACAATAAATTTTGAGTATTTATTACCTTTGTTTTTAATTTATTTTTGATATATATGTTTGTGTGTGTATATATATATATATAAAACCAGCTTGTACTTATAAAATTCCTGAAAATTTAATAATCTGCCCTGTGAGACAATATAAGCCAGCTCCAGAAACCAGTGGTTTTTATACTTGGTAATATATAATTTAAAAATCACATATTTAAGTAGTCCAATATCTATAAATAATTATAAATATTCCTTAGACATTGTTCTTAAAATTTTTGACAAGGCATATATCCACTAGTTGATGGTCAACAGCTTTTATGTAAAAAAATATTATTAGCATTAGTTGCACTAATAATATCAGTACACATTGAGATCTTTCTTAAGACAAACACTGGATACATGCAAACAGAGTCAAACATTAGACATTATGTGTGGACTATAATCTTTATGTTCTTCAAAAGTAAAAGACATGGGCTTCCCTGGTGGCGCGGTGGTTGAGAGTCTGCCTGCCGATGCAGGGGACACGGGTTCGTGCCCCGGTCTGGGAAGATCCCACATGCCACGGAGCAGCTGGGCCCGTGAGCCATGGTCGCTGAGCCTGTGTGTCTGGAGCCTGTGCTCCACAACAGGAGAGGCCACAACAGTGAGAGGTCCATGTACCACAAAAAAAAAAAAAAAAAAAAAAAAGTAAAAGATAACTCTAGGGAAAGAGCATTGACCATGAATGAATATTCTCAGGAATTCTATTTTCAGTTTTGCAACTGATAAAATAGTTTCACCTTTTTTTTTTTTCAACCATTTAATTTTTATTTATTTTTGGCTGTGTTGGGTCTTTGTGGCTGCGTGCGGGCTTTCTTTAGTTGTGGCGAGCAGGGGTTGCTCTTCGTTGCAGTGCATGGGCTTCTCCTTGTAGTGGCTTCTCTTATTGTGGAGCACAGGCTCTAGGCACACGGGCTTCAGTACTTGTGGCTCGCGGGCTCCAGAGCGCAGGCTCAGTAGTTGTGGTGCACAGGCTTGTTTACTCTGTGGCATGTGGTATCTTCCTGGGCCAGGGAATGAACCCATGTCCCCTGCATTGGCAGGCGGAGTCTTATCCACTGAGTCACCAGGGAAGTCCCTAGTTTCACCTTTTGACACTTCCCCCATGCACAAGGTAAAGATTATGAGCCTTGACATTTGTCTTCACAAGAGTATCATAAGAATAAGTGAAACAGTATCCAAACAGTGTGCTTACCTATTTAGTAAAAAGGCATCTTCCTAAAAACAAAAAGACTTTTAAACTCCATGCACAATATGACTTAGTGCTGCAGTTTAATTGTGGCATTGAATAGGCCTGTAGGTTTATTGTAAATACACAACAGGAATGCAGATGCTGAGCTGTGCTGGCAATTCTACCGACTCTATTCCAGTCTCTTAATGCCATCTTGTTGAGCACAACCTTATGGTGACAGTAAGTGTGGTTTGACAGTGGGTCCTGCACGGAAGATGCGTGACCTTTGACTCCTATATGCTAAACTTTGTTTTAGATAATCCTTCATGGACTGACCTTTTAGATTACCTGTTGTAACTTTGACTTTACAGTGCAAATATAAATGTGCCAACAATAGTATGAGGTAGATAATATTCAGTCTATATGTATGCGGGAAATGAAAGGATAAACACAAATCTCTTTGTTTGCTAGCTGAAGAAGAAAACCTACAAACCAATATGAGTATTTGTAAAATGATCTCCAGCTTATTTGAAAATGAATATATGAAAATCTGAAAAGCAAGGGATATTCAATTTTCAGAAGTAAAGTGCTTGGTAGAGAAGACTTTACTAAGAAAAAAGGATGAAACATTTTGGTTTCTAAATAATTTCTTTGTCAGCTTCTATGTTTAGGGATTTTCGGAACAATTCCCTCAACTCCAAATTCTAATAAGTTTCTTTGGAGAAAATGAAAAAAGCAAAGCAGAGACTCTGAAAGGAATTAAGAGAACTCAAGAAGGAAACATGCATGGAATCAACTCTTCCTAACATTTTGTTTCTTGTTTTAGCCTTTAGGTCCTGGTAGAAAAGCCTCACATATAATCCGTTTTATAATAAGTTTCCATTACCAGCATTGCCAACCAAGGAAATCAATTATATTTTGAAGTAGAGTTAATAGAGTAATAGTATCTATAAAGTAATCTCATTTATAAAAAATTAAAAATATTTATAAAATACTGGGGAATGGGGGGTGTACTTTCAAAAAGTTTGAGAAGCTCAAAAATATTCAATCTAATGTGATCAACCTGATATCCTGAAATAGATTTTTAACTTTTTCATATCTTTGCAAGAAAGCAAAGTAGATTCTGATGAAAAGTAAATTGGATAAATCTAATTTATTTAGGAAATCTGATATTGTTTGATGATACATCTTATCTTTGTGCTGTTAGGAGAGATTTTGTGTATGAATATGTATTGTGTATGTCTAAAATAGTAAGACCATAGGTTTATATATATTATTTTGTCTAAAGAGGCAACATGATGTATTTGTATTGCTATTCTGTCTATTGCCTTTATGATTTAAGTTGCAAATAATAATTATAACTTATCTGGTGGTCAATTATTTGATGTCTCTCAAAATAGCTAAATAGAAATAACATTGATAATGAGGCCTAATTTGGTCAATATGTGTCTGGGCCAAGTAGCCTTGTTTTCCATTCATGTCCACAAGCTCTATTCACTCCATCTAATCTACATAGTAATGATAAGAGTGATGATGAATAACACGAATTTTCACAATATGTTCAAATTTTTAATTCAGTTACTCTCTAGCCTACTGTACATTGATATTTTCTTAGGATATATTAAAAAAAAATTCCAATGTTGAAGCCATACCCCAGGTCAACTGAAAAAAAAAAATCTGATAGGGGGGTTCAGTCATCTGCTTTCTTTAAATCTTCCAGAAATGACTATAATATGCAACCAGTGATAAAAACCACTGTGCTAGCCCTATCAATAGTTACTTCATATACATGTGATAAATAGGATGGGAAATGAATGTCCAACCAGGGACCATAGTTCCTAACACCCTCTTCCTTCTCTCTTAACCAGTTTCTACCAATAGAATGGAAGTAAAAGTAATATATGCTTCTGACCCAAAGTAGGTAACATAGGGGTTTGCTTTGTATACTTCCTCCTTCCCTGTGGCCAGATATAAATGTCCTAGATAATTGAGGTCCCAGAGAATGGAAAAAATGTGAGTCCCCAAATAACCACTGAGACAGTCATCCACAAAAGAGAAGAGTCATTTTGATTTTAACTGAGCAAGAAATAAACATATCCACTTACACTATTGAGACTGGGATATTTTTGTTAAAGCAGTTGATATTCCTTCAATGAATAGAGTCCTTAATGGTGGCTAAAGAGCCATTATCTATCCAACCTTGTATCTCCTTTGTCAATGAGCAATCTTATTAAATATTGCCAAGAAGTTTATAAAAACCTAAACCTTGACCTGATTAAAAAGGCAATTAAAATTATATACACAAGGTACATTAATTTTTCCTAATTTTCTTTAGATGAATGAAGTGATTTATATTAGATAATTTAAAGTTAAAAACTTATATATGTAACAAAACTGGATAATTTTTATATTTATACACTAACTATACTTACATATGTGTTCTATATAATTATGTTGGATGTACATATATAACACTGTGCATATTATGCTGATCATAGGTCTCTTCGAGTTTAATTTTTAAAAATTTGTTAATATGTAAAATATATTATTTAAAGAAATAAAATATACAGATAAATTGACAAATAGTTTTAGACTTCAATAGGTAAAGAATGCCAAATTTTTTAAAGCACCAAGAGAAAAACAAGTTCCCTTATGTACAAGGGAATCCCCATAAGACTATCAGATATTTCAGCATAAACTTTGAAGACCAGGAGGGAATGGCATGATATATTCAAAGTTCTGAAAGAAAATATTGGCCAACCAAGAATACTCTGCCCAGCAAAAGTGTCCATCAGTATTAAAAGAGAGAGTTTTCTAGACAAGCAAAGGGCTAAAGGAGTTTAGAACAACTAGATTGGCCTTAGAAGAAATGGTAAAGGGATATCTTTAAGCTGAAATGAAAAGGGCACTATTTCACAAGAAAACATATGAAAGTATAAATCTTGCTGGTAAAGGAAAATATATAGTTAAAATCAGAATACTCTCATGTTGACTGGTGGTGGGGTAGTCACTTATAAATCTAGTATAAAGGTTGAAAGAAAAAAATAGTAAAAATAACCCTAACTACAAAAATTTGTTAATGGAGACACAAGATAAAAATATGTAAATTTTGAGCGGTAGAAATGTTTTACAATGCATTCAAACTTAAGTCGTTATTAAGTTAAAATAAACTGTTATAAATATAAGATACATCATGTAAGCCTCATGGTAATCACAAAGCAAAAATGAATACTAGATACACAAAAGAGAAAAAGAAAGGAATCCAAGAATACCAGTGGAGAAAATCACCAAATCACAAAGAAAGCAAGAGAAGAAGAAAGTAACATAGGAATTACAAAACACTAAGAAAACAAGTAAAATGGCACTAAGGCCATACCTATCAATAACTACTTTAAATGTAAATGGATTAAGTTATCCAGTCAAAAGACACGGAAGAGACTCAATTCAGCTTTAAGGACACACACATTAAAAGTGAAGAA
Organism: Mesoplodon densirostris; assembly: GCF_025265405.1. Classification (NCBI taxonomy): domain Eukaryota; kingdom Metazoa; phylum Chordata; class Mammalia; order Artiodactyla; family Ziphiidae; genus Mesoplodon; species Mesoplodon densirostris. Next base: position 133,753,890 of record NC_082661.1, on the reverse strand, counting down.
ATGGAAAAAGATACCCTATGCAAATGGAAACCAAAAGAAATTTGGGGTATTTACACTTATATCAGCAAAATAGACTTTAAGACAAATACTGAAATGAAAGACAAAGAAGATTATAAATAATAAAGTGGTAGATCTAACAAATGATATAACTTGTAAATTTTTATGTGCCCCAAATAAAAGCATTAAATATATTAGCCAAATATTAACCATCTGAAGTGGGAAATAAACAACAATACAATAATAGTAGGAGATTTCAATATTCCACTTTCATCAATGGATAGATCATCCAGACAGAAAATCAACAAGGAAGCATTGGACTTGAACCATACTTTCAACCAATAAACCTAGCAGACATATACAGAACTGTCCACCCAATAGCAAAAGAATACACATTCTTAAGTACACTTGAAACATTCTCCAGGATAGCTCATATGTCAGGCCAAAAAAACAAATCTTAATAAATTTAAGAACAATGAAATCATATCAAGCATCTTTTCTGACCATAATGGTATGAAACTAGAAATCAATAACAAGAAGAAAAACTGGGAAATTTGCAAATATGTGGAGACTAAACAACATTCTACTGGACAAAAAAAGGAATCAAAACAATAATTAAAATATATCTTGAGAACAATGAAAATTAAAATATAACATACCAAAACCTATGGGATACAGCAAAGCAGTTCTAAGAGGGAAGTTTACAGTAATAAATGCCTACATTCAGAACAGGAAGAATCTCAAATAAAAAACCTAACTTTACATCCTAGGAAACTAGAAAAAGAACAATCTAGGCCCAAAATTAGTAGAAAGAAGGAAATAACAAAGATTAGAGTGGAAAATAAATGAAAGAGAGGCTAAGAAGACAATAAAAAAGATTAATGAAATTAAAAGCTGCTTTTTTGACAGTAAAAGGAATAAACAGATCTTAAGCCAGACTCACCATGTAAAAAAAAGAGAAAGGACTCAAACGAAATCATAAATGACAAAGGAGACATTACAACTGATGCCACAGAAATACAATAGGTCTTAAGAGTCTACTATGAACAAATATATACCAACAAATTGTGCAAACTAGAAGGTGCAGATAAATTTCTAGAAATATACAACCTACAAATGTGGAATCAGGTAGAAATTGAAGTAGATTAATCACTAGTAATTGAGTAGATTAATTACCAGTAAGGAGATTGAATCAGTAATCAAAAACCTCCCAGCAAACATAATTCCAAGACCAAATGGCTTCACCAGTGAATTCTACCAGACACTTATAGAGTAATAAATACCAATCTTTCTCAAACTCTTCAGAACCATAAGAGAAGAAAATGTTCAAACTTAGTTTACAAGGCCTGTGTTATGCTGATTCCAAAACCAGACAGAAACACCACAGAAAAAGAAAATTGCAGGCCAATAGCCCTGATGAACATAGATGCAAAAGTTTTTAGCAAAATACTACCAAACTGAATTCAGCAATACATTAAAAGCATTAAAAACCATGATCAAATGGGATTTATTCCAGGGATATGGGGTGTTTCAGCATCTGCAAATCAATGTGATATACCACATTAACAAAATGAAGGATAAAAATTCTACCATCATTTCAACAGATATAGAAAAAGCTTTTGACAAAATTTAACATATTTTCATGATAAAAACACTCAACAAAATGGGTATAAAGGGAAATGAACCTCAACATAATAAAGGTCATATATGACAAGCACACAATTAACATCATATTCAACAGTGAAAAACTGAAAGCTTTTCCACTAAGATCAAAAATAAACAAGGATGCCCACTCTTGCCACATTTATTTGATATAGTATTGGAAGTCCCAGACAGAGCAATTAGGCAAGAGAAAAAGCCATCCAAATCTGAATGGAAGAAAAAATGTTGCTATTTGCAGATGACATGATATTATATAGAAAACAAACAAGCCAACATTCCTCAAAAAAACTGTTAGAACTAAAAAATGAATTCAGTAAAATTGCAGAAAACAAAAATCAATATATAAAAATCAGTGGCATTTCTATACACTAATAATAAACTATGAGAAGACAATTTTTTTTAAAATCTCATTTATAATTGCATCAAAAACAATAAAACATTTAGGAATAAACGTAGACAGGAGGTAAAAGACCTGTGCACTGAAAACCATAAGACATTGTTGAAAGAAACTGAAGAAACAAATAGAAAGATATCTATATATATATATATGGACTGGATAAATTAATGTTGTTAAAATGTCCATACTTTCAAGGCAATCTACATATTCACTGCAATCCTATCAAAATTCCAATGGTATTTTTCACAGAAACAGAATAATCCTAAAATTTGTATGGAACCACAAAAGACCTGAAATACTCAAATTAATCTTGAGAAATAAGAACAAAGCTGAGGGCTTCACATGTCTCAATTTCTAACCATTTTACAAAGATATAGTAATTAAAACAGTATGGTATTGACATAAAAACAGACAGATCAATGGAACAGGATAGAGAAGCCAGAAATAATGTCACATATATATGGCCAATTAATTTACAACAAATGACCAAGAATATATAATAGGGAAAGGATATTATCTTCAATAAATGTTGTTGGGAAAACTGGATAGCCACAGGCAAGAGAATGGAACCAGACAAAAATCTTACACCATACACAAAAATCTAAGAGGATTAAAGACTTAAATATAAGACTGAAACCATAAAACTCCTAGAAGAAAATATAGTCAGTAAACTCTTTGACATGAGTTTTGCAACAATTTTTCTGAATCTGATACCAAAAACAAAGGCAACAAAATAAAGAAGTGAGAGTACCTCAAACTAAAAAGCCTCTGCACAGTTAAGGAAACTATCAATAACATGAAAAAGCAACCTTCTGAATAGAAGAAAATATTTGCAAATTATATGTCAGATATGGGGTTAGTATCCAAAATATATAAAGAACTCATATGATTCAATAGCAAAAAACAAACAAAATCCAATTTAAAAAATGGGCAGAAGATCTGAATATTTTTTCAAAAAAAGACAGATGGCCAACAGGTACATGAAAATGTGCTCAACATCACTAATCATCAAGGAAATGCAAATCAAAACCACTATGAGATATCACCCCATACTTGTTAGAATTGCTATGATCAAAAGGACAAGACATAATTAGAATTGGGGAAGATCTGGAGAAAAGGGAACCATTGTGCACTATTGGTGGGAATGTAAATTTGTGCAGTCAAATGGAAAACAGTATGGAGATCCCTCAAAAATTAAAAATAGAAATATCATATGATCCAGCATACTCACTTCTGGGTATATATCCAAAGAAAATGAAATCATCATCTCAAAAAGATATATGCATCCCAATATTCATTGTAACATTATTTACAATAGCCAAGACACGAAAACATCCTAAGTGTCGAGGGATGAATTAATAAATAACTTGTGGGATATGTGTGTGTGTGTGTGTATATATACATATCTATCTATATAGACAGATATCCAGCTATAAAAATAACGCTTGAGGGCATTATGCTAAGTGATATAAGTCAGACAGAGAAAGACAAATACTTTATCATATCACTTATATGTGAAGTCTAAAAAGAAAAGAACTCATAGATACAGAGAACAAATTGGTGGTTGCCTGAGGTACAGAGGTGGAGAATGGGATTGGGTGAGATGGGTGAAGTTAGTCAAAAGGTTAAAAACCTCCCTTAAAAAAAGTAATGCCAAATTTATTCATAACTATAATTAGAGAAAAGTAGAAAACAAGTACATAAGTTCTAAACTTATAGAAGCTTAAATGTAGAATAATGTAAATCATTGAATTAACATCAAAGAAGTTGGAACAGTAAGAAAAATTGAAGATATGGAACAAACATTTTTGTTCATATGATGCTTATTTTGGTCCAGGAACTTACCTAGAAACTTTATAAATATTAAAATACAAAGTAGGATAGTAGATATAGACCCAAATGAACAACAATTTCAGTAACTGTTCATGAACTAAATGCTTCCTTTAAGAAACTATATATGTTTAGAAAATAAGCATCACACTTTTAAATAAAACACAAAGAAAAAAATATTTAAATGAACTCTTATAAAGGTATAACACACCACTGTGTGTGGAAGGTGAGTATGTCACACTTTAAAGGAAAATTTACATCCTCAATTTTTTCTGAAAAAATCCAGAAGTTTAAAGCTTAATGAACAATATAACATAAAAAGTTAGAAAACGTATAACAAAACAATCTCAAAGAATATAAAATGTAAGAAGTAATAAGGATAGAAGCAGAAATTAATGTTTTTAAATGCAAATTTACACTAGAAAGGATTAACAAATTCAAAGTTGAAAAGGCAAATAAGAGGGATAAACCTTACTTAAATTTGATAATACAGAAAACAGAGGATGCATAATAACCAATATCTGGAATGAAGAGGGAGATAGCATTGAAGATGCAACCAAAATTGGAAGCAATTAAATCATTATTTATAGTTTTATGACCAAATTTTGACAATTGAGGTAATTAAAAAATCTTAACAAATCAAACTGAGAAAATTTACTCAAAAAGAAACAGGCTACCTGAACAGTCTCAAGTATTCAATGTGTTGACTCAGTATCTTTCCTGAAAATGACAGGATCCTTTCTCTCCCTTCTCTTTACATGTTGTTGAACCCTTGCTGCCCAAGTACTCAAATAGCGTTCTAGAAGAGAAGGTGACTATAGAGTAGCATCAGACTTTATGAGAGTGACAAATACATTTTTATTTTACTAAGTTGCTAAGATTTGGGGTTTATTTGTGAAATGCTTGTATCTTGCTTAACTTACTGATATCTTGGTTCCTGTTACAGGTAAAATTCAACCTCTAAGGGATATAACAGCAGTATAGGTGTGCTTACCATGTCATAGAAGCCCAACATTATTTTCAGAGAACCATATTCCTTTATAGATTTCTGCTCTTTCATTTTTAAAAGGGGTCCCCATTCTCATGTTTGCAAAATAGTAACCAGTATTCCAGCTGTCATAGCTGCATCTCATTACAAAGAAGACTATATATAAAAGTGAAAAGGCCACAGGGAAAAGCCAATGAATCTTCAAAGAGATTTTAAGGAACTTGCACCCAATGACTTCTTTTACATTTCAATGACTCAAACTTTGTTGTGTGGCCACATTTATCCACTTGGGAGACACAGAAATGCTGTATTTTAGCTAGGCACATCTTTCCATCCAAAGAAAATTGTGATTGTTAATATGAAGAAGAGGAGGATGAATTTTGGATAGGCCAATTAATAGTCTGTGCCAAATGGCACTTTCTAACATGTATCAAAATGCATCTTTCAAGAAGGACTATATATTAATCATCTTTGCATTATCAGCAATTGGCAAATAGCATATATAAAAATTATACAGAATGTGGCCAAGATGGTAGGAGACCCTGAACTCACCTCCTCTCATGGGGACACCAAAATTACAGCTATTTACAGAGCAACTATCTACAAGAAAGACCTGAAAACTAGTAGAAAAGATATTCCATAACTAAAGATAGGAAGAAGGAACCACAAAGTCAAGACCCACATCCTCAGGTAGGTGACACAGAAATGGTAAGATAGTCACAACTGCAGAGGTCCTCCCCAAGGAGGGAGGGGGCTGAACTTCACATCAGGCTCCCTAGCTTGTGAGTCCTGCACAGGCAAGATGAGCCCCCAGAACATCTGATTTTGAAGGTTACTGGAATGTGCATACAGGAGGACTGGAAGGCTGTAGGAAATGAACTTCACTCTCAAGGGGTGCACGTAAAATCTTACATGCTACAAGTTCAAACAGAGACAGTAATTTGAAAGAAGTCTAACTCACTTGCTGATCTTGGAGAGCCTCTCAGAGAGGCAGAAGGCAACTGGGATTCTCCCTGGGGACAGAGACTCTAGAGGCTGCCATTTTTGGTCCGTCCATCAAAAAGTGTTGTCCCCAGCAGATCCCAGAGCCTCCCCAAGACCTGGCCCCAGCTACCAGTAGGATGGCACCAGCCATGGGACTCCTGTGTCACACAGCCAGCTGCCCTGGGACCAGGACATGGCCCTGCCTATTAGCAAGCAGCCACCACACAAGGAAGAGTATAGCAACAATCTGGGCTGGGGTACCCTGGTTACCAGTGTACCCACAATATTTGGTCCCATCACAATGGAAGAGTCCATGCAGCCCACAGAGAAGCACCCTTAGAGAATATAGCTCTAGTGACCAGCGAGGAGAGGGCTGCTGGGCCCCACAGGACATTTCCTACATAAAACCACTTCACCAAAATGAGGAAATGTCACCAAGCTACCTAATACATAGAAATAAAAACAGAGTTGGTCTTAATCAGGAGACAGAATAATATATTCCAAATGAAGGAAGAAGAGAAAACTTCAGAAAAAAGAACTAAATGAAGTGGATATTAGCAATCTATTTGATAAAGAGTTCAAGATTATAAAGATGCTAAATAAATGTGGAAGAAGAATGGATGAACCCAGTGAGAATTTTAAAGAAGAGTTAGAAAATATAAAGAATCAAGCAGAGCTGAGAATACAATAGAAATAAAAAATACACTAGAAAGAATCAATAGTATTAAAGATGATACAGAAGAGCAGATTAGCAAACTGGAAAACAGAATGGTGAAGATCAACCAAGTTGAACAGAAAAAAGAATTTTATAAAATGAATCTAATTTAAGGGACATCTGTGACAACCTCAAACATACTAACATTCATATTATTGAGGTCTAGAGGGAGAAGAGAAAGGGGCAGAGAACTTACTTGAAGAAATAATAGCTGAAAACTTCCCTAACCTGGGAAAGGAAACAAACATCCAGGTCTAGGAAGCACAGAGTTCTGAACAAGATAAACCCAAAAATGTCCACAGCAAGACACATTATAATTAAAATGGCAAAAATTAAAGATAAAGAGAGATTTTAAAAGCAGCAAGAAAAGCAACTAGTTACAAAGAAGGAAACTTCCATAAGATCCCAATATCTGACTTCTCAGCAGAAAATCTGCAGGCCAGAAGGGAGTGCCACAATATAGTCAAAGTGATGAAAGGAAAAATCCTACAACCAAGACTACTTCACCCAGCAAGCCTATTATTCACATTTGAAGGAGAGATGAAGATTCTTACAGAAAATCAAAAGCTGAAAGAGTTCAGCACCACAAAATAAGCTTTATAAGGAATGTTAGAGGGAATTCTTTAAGCACAAAGAAAATATCACAACTAGCACTATTTAAATAATGAAAAGAAAAAATCTCTTTGAAAAGACAAATATACAGTAAAGGTAATAGTGTTGAGAAAACTGAACAGCTACATACAAAAGAATCAAACTAAACTACTTTCTCACACCATATACAAAAATAAACTCAAAATAGATTAAAGACTTAAATATAAGAATGGAAACCATAAAACTCCTAGAAGAAAACATAGGCAGTAAGTATAATCATTGATGTCAGTCCTAGCCATAGTTTTTTGGATATGTCTCCTCAGGCAAAGAAAACAAAAGAAAGAATAAACATATGGGACTACATCAAACTAAAAGCCCTTTTCACAGTGAAGGAAACTAGCAACAAAACAAAAAGACAGACTACTGTCTTTTTGGGATATGGTATTGAATGGGAGAAGATATTTATAAATAATGTATCAGATAAGGCATTTATATCAAAAATATACAAAGAACTAATACAACTCTGTATCAAAAAAGCAAATAACTCAATTTAAAAAATGGGCAGAGGACCTGAATAGACATTTTTCCATTGAAGACATACAAGTGGCCAACAGACACATGAAAATATGCTCAACATCACTACTCATCAGGGAAATGCAAATTAAAACCACAATGAGGTACCACTTCATACCTGTCAAAATGGCTATCATCAAAATACAACAAATAAGTTTGTCAAGAACATGGTGAAACAGGAACACTCCTGCACTTCTGGTGAGATGGTAAATTGGTGCAACCACTATGGAAAACAGTATGGAGGTTTCTCAAAAAATTAAAACTTGGACTGCCATATAACCCAATAATTTCACTTCTGAGTATTTAGCCAAATAAAAATGCCTAGTTCAAAAAGATATATATGCACCCCAATGTTCATTGCAGCATACTTGCAATAGCCAAGATATGGAAGTAACCTAAGTGCCCATCAATAAATTAATGGATAAGGAATATGTGTTATTATATTAAATAGAATATTAGCCAATAAAGAAATGAAATCTTGCCATTTTCAACAGCATGGATGCTTCTGGAGGGTATTATCCTAATGAAATAGGTCAAAGACAAATATCACATGATCTCACATGATCTCATATATGGAATCTAAAAGACAAAACAGTCAAAACAAAATGAAAGCAGACTTGTAGATACAAAGAACAAATGGGTTGTTGACAGAAGGGAGGGGAGGGAGGGAAGTGGATGGGTGAAAAAAGTGAGGAGAGTTAAGGGGTACAAATCTCCAGTTATATAATAAATAGTCACAAGGATATAATATACAGCATGTGGAATATGGTCATTAAAAATTAAAATAGAAACCCTGGTAAATAAAGGAAAAATACATATGCTGTATTACCTATTAATTTAACAGCATCAGAAGCACCTACTTGAAGATACTATAACCATGTACTTATCTCATGATATTTCCTTATTTTCTATTACTCTTTTGCTCTGAGCCAAAAATGATATCATAAAGATCCATGTTCAAATCTGGATTTTAATACTTTTTTATATTTTTCTTAATTGAACAACATAAGTCAAACTAAAAAAAACTCTCTAAGGTTTATTTTTCTCACCTATAAACCAGTGTGCTAAGATCAACCTGAAAGGGCTGTTGAAATAATTAAATACAACACTACGTGCAAGGTGCTTAGAAAATGCCTGACACATGATAATACTAAGTAATAGTATTTTAAGCATTAATCCCATAGCTGAGAGATGGTATTTAGCTTTCTCTTCACTCTTTTTTATTCAACATTTTTGACTGGAAATAAAACATTTAACTATTATTGTAAAATAGTATCTAGTGAATAAGCAAACTCATTTTTCATTCCTGATATATATTTTTTCATTCCTGATATTTTTTATAAAGACAAGATTTTACACTAGAATGGATACTAGCATTGAGTTATTTTGTTGATATTTCTTCCTCCTGATGGAAGCCAATTTGAAAACAACTGAGAGTGTAATATTTAACATATATAGCCCATCAGATAACAAAATATCTTCAAATAATGTTTACCATATAATAGTATCTACTGTGGGGAAATTTTATATTTATTTCTAATTGAAATCCCACATGCTCTAGTTTGTGGGACAAACTTATTTGTTCCTTGTGTGTTTGTTCTTTGTATATTCTTAGTGGAGTGAGTAAATAGGTGCCCTTAATGCTGGAGAGAAAAATGAAAACCATGATTTGAACAAAACAAGAAATATTTATTAAATAGTGTATATAAAGAGTGAATAACACGTTAGCAGGAAAACAGTAGGTACCTTCCCATTATATGCATTTTTTAAAAGGCTTTTAAAAATTCATAAGAAGTCTAAAGTTGTTAAATAAACACCAATAAAAATAGGTTCATGTAGTGGAAAGAGTAGGCACAAGCATTCCTAATAGGGTAAGAGATTCAGCAATCTCTAACACCTCATTCATCCTCTTGGACACAGGGGATGGTCAGGTAATTGAAAAAGAACACAATAATACTGAGTTTCTAATGGTTCATCAATGCTGCTATATGAAAACATTGAAACTCTAGTTTAATAATTATGGTACACTGCTTAGTGAGCATAAACATAATGGAAGGGCTTCACAGCTTCTAAAGATTTTTTGTCACACTTTACATGAAATGAAGAACCTTATGTATAGTGTAAGAATTATAATTCGCCAGTTAATTTATATATTTGCCTAGTGTCATAAAAATCAAGCTAATCAATTTAGCTTCTGACAATGTAATCTATTTTACATATTCTTGCATAATCTTTTTTTCAGAATTCATTTGAATATATGAGTTACATTAATTGAAATCCATGTAATTAACCACAAGAGATCCCTGGACACTTGCTAGTTTTGGTGACATTCTCCAGCAAAACAGCAAGCTCACCCTTGGGTAGTTGTTTTTAACCATTCTAAGTATTTTCATTCCAAATTTTTTTTAATGGATTTATTAAAAAAAAAAAAACCTAGTGCCTCGTTAAAGATGAAACAAAAATTGGAGATTTTTTTCATGTAATATCTATACAAAAAATGAAGAACCAGGAAGAGTAAAGAGATGAAACCATGAAAGGGGAAGAGGAAAAACATGGAAGCAGAAAAGAAATGACAAAATATCTAGGAAAGGGCTATGCCTATAGGCTATGAAGCAGCAGCAGCGGCATTAAAGTAAATGAATAAAGAGAAAAACATACAGATAAATCAAATTTAATATTACTCTATGGGTTAAGACTTCAGAGAATGAAGGTGGTCACAACATGTAGAGTTTAGAGAGGTTTAGAATAGAACAGAGTACACAGAACTGAACATGATTAAATTATTGGTGAACTCTTGGAAGGTGCTTTGGGTATAAGAACACAGGTCAGTGAAGTTCAAAGAAAAAATAAATGGAGCCGTTAGGAGAGTCTTAGAGGTGATGATCGTAAACAAATGGAGGCTAGAAAGAAAAGTTGAAGACAGAGTGATGATGACGACTATAGGCATTGAAAAACAGAATTTACCCAGGTTAAAGAGAGTTGGGAAAGTTTATCTGATCATCAGAAAGCTTTTGTCCTTTTTGACACTCAGTGGTAAAAGTAAAATATATAATAATAAATATAAAAATATTACAAAGCCATCTTATCAAAGCTATATTCTGAAGAGTATAAAGATGAATCTTAGAGCTGTCAATACGGAAAGAAGTGAAGTTTGAAATGTAATTAGGAATAATAGAATGCATGTAACTAAATTAATGCTTCTTTAATTGGTATCTATATATGTATATGTACACAAACATGCATAGACATACACACACATATGTACATGGATATTCTCATTTGAACTATTGCTGAAAGTGCTCAGTCATTTTACTTGTTGAAATGTTTAATTGTAAGTTTCAAAGGTGATACTTTGGAGAAAACATAGTTGCCTGAGACATTAGTTCTGGTTCTGAGGCCACTTAACCCTATAACCTTGATTAATTTATTTAACTAAAGAAGCTCTAGATTTCTATTTATGAAAGCTTAATTAATATGATAGTCTTTAAGATCCGTTTTATATATTAAATTGTATTCCTCTTCTCAGAGTTTTATTTTAAATAGTCTCAAAAACTTAAGGTCTACATTCAAAGTTCCCTTTGTATTTAGAAGCAGAATCGGTATATAAACGTATAGTAACCTTTCTTAATCATCCATTTTAAGGAAGCCTTCAAAAGTGATGACAGCTCATACTGCCTTTTATATTTATTGGATATAAAGTTGGAGCCTACATTAAATGCACTTAATGGCATTAATGCATGCATAGCATTTTTTCCATGTGTCACATATAATTTTTCTGCAGTGGATGATATGTAGCAACTAAAAATACAAACCACCTGTTGTTCAGATTTTCCCTGAGTGTACTGCATTGTTTAGCTTTTTCTACAGTGTGCTGTGTGTGTCAATATTGATTTTAGAAAAAGTAATAAAGGATCCTGTCAAAATAAAATTATAACCTAAGGCAATTTACATTGCTGAAGGGGGTCAGCTTTAATAACCATCACCATCTTACTAGAACCGCTGTGAAATTTCATTAACACTGTACTCCAGTCACATACCAGCTAGGTTTACAATTACTACTTGATTATATGTCTGTATAGATCTTTAGGCACAAGTCTCCTTTTTGTGCCCTGAATCGTTTGGTGCATGGGTTTTCTTTTCAATTCAGTGGAAACTCTATTCAAAGAAAGAAAAGATAATAAAGGTTGGTATTGAAACTGTTCCTCAATTCAGCACAAAAGTACTGAGGACATTGTCATTTTAGGACATTTAGCATTTTAATCTATCCACCCTTCTTGAGTTAGATATCTATTTGAGATCAAGACAGAGTGACTGTTCATGTAAATGTAAACAAAAGAAAAAATAAACAAGGTTTTGGGAGACTCGGGGCTATGTACCAGAAGGAACATGGAACTGCCTTTTCTTCTAGCTCTGAAATGGAGAACATTCTCAGCTTCACCTGTTATTTATCAATACATGTCGACCCATCCAATAAATTGGAAAAGAAATCTAAATGGGCACTGAGATGGTGAGAAATATAAACATGTCTACCCACTTACTCAATAAGTTGATATTTCTATGTACAGTTGACCCCTGAAAAACTTGAAGATTAGAGGTGCTGACCCTTCACAAAGTCATAAATCTATATATAACTTATAGTCAGCCTTCTGCATCTGAGGTTCCTCCTCATCTGTGGTTTCAACCAACCAAGGATCATGTAGTACTGTAGTATATACTATTGAAAAAAAAAACCCACATATAAGTGGACCCATGCAGTTCAAACCCATGTTGTTCAAGGATCTACTCTAATTCTTTTCAATTATAGACTGGAGACTTTTAATGTTAAATTTTGAGTGAAACTGGCTTATAAGTTGTTTTATGCTTCAGTAAATAATATTGTCTTGCATGGTATCCAAAACAGGCCAACTGAATACCGAATGCTTCTCAGTAACAAATAATGTATTGAGGCAAGTTTCCAGTATACTTACACGTTTCTGTAGCTGAAAGGCAAACCATAAATTATCTTATAAAATATACAGTCTACAGTTCCCTGGACTACAGGAACATTGAGAGGTAAATTTAAAAGAAAGAGTTTATATTTGTCAATCACCAAGCCCTGTCACCCACAGGCTTTGGATACGGACAAGTGTTGAAGCAATCCTGACCAAGTGGGCAGTATGTTAGAAGACCATATTTACCAGTGGGTGATTTCCAGGTAATCATGTAGCATTAAGCCCAATGTCTAGTGTCCATCAGACCTCACAAAATCTGAGGAACAACATTTCTTATTAATTCTGCCTTGAATCTCATTCAGTTGTCCATTTATACTCCAGTTTTTCTCCATTTCTGGGATCCTGCATTGAATCCTCATGCTTAGGGTTAAGCCCTTCTCAGCCCTAGTCTGGTAGATTGAGCCTTGATCCTACTTAATCTCTTCTGCTTCAGTTGCAAGTTAGTTAAAATCAGTTAAATCATCCCGCTTTGGTTCTAGAACTATTCAATTCTATCTGCCTTGTAATTACTAGTGTTGCTACCTAGAGATTATTACTTTAGTATATTGATTAAAAGCTCTAGATTCTAAGTAAATAGATCTTGTTTTAAATCTAGGCCTTGTCTTCTGTTAAATATAAGTAAATATATTTCTCCTATCCTCTGTTTTCTTATCTATTAAGAAAAGGTATAATAACAGTTTCTACATATAGAAGTTTTGCAATGATTTGAACAAACAATATTTCTAAATAGTTAGAATATCATACTATGTGGTAAATATTTAATAAATGAGAAATATTCAATATGTTCTCTTATATAATCAGACATGTAGACTATTAGGACTATTCCAGACTAATATAGAAGTTTAATTCCTCCTTGGATATTGTAAAGTAAATGAGTAAATACTATTTACAGTGCCAGTCCTACAGCTGGACCCAACTGGCTTTGTCCATTAGAGCTGACAGTAACAAGAATTATGGTTCTTTCCTTCCCCTAAGAGTTTTTCCTAACTCAAACATTTTTGCGGTGGCTCCACTGAGAAAATATCTATTCCATGGCTTAACATCTGCAATCAGCAAGAGTTCTCTCTGTCACTACTAACATTTTAATATGGAGACATAAGTGTGGATGGAGGCATAATTACTGACCTTTTATTTCAACCAGCCACCAATGCTGTGTACAACAGAGCTCAAGATGAATGCAGATCTCCCAGTTATTAGAATTATTGGATTAATTTCCTGAAATTTATCTTTAGAGTTTTGAGATCAGTCTCTTCTCAACAAACAGCCTACTAGGCAGTGGGCTGGCTTATATTTGTATAGTACCATTTTGGTCTCATTTGTACAAAACTCTCACTCTGGCCTTCTCTAATAAGAGGCAACCAGTGCCCAAATCAGAGTCTGAGTACTTCTGCAGTCTTGTTTCAAGTGGATCCCCCATCTAGCAATAAGTTCCAGCAGATCCTTTTGAAAAATAGAGTTTTTGATGGTCCACCTGAAGTATTACAGAAATTCTGAGTTAGGCATAGATTTAGGAATATCCTGGACCTTCATAACATTTGTACTTTGGGAGTAAAACCTTTATATCCCCTATATTTGAATTACCTGGTCCCTTTCCATTCTGTCTCAGAATAAGAGATGTTATTTCTTTATAAGAAATTGAAAGTGTGAAAATAGACTGCATGTGATAAAATCCTGGATCCATTATTTATTAGTTGGCTCAATTTGGGTGAAATGCTTAGCCTCTCTAAGCCTCAATTACCTAATCATCAAAGCAGGGTTAAAATGTATTGGTGATTACACAACACAGTGTCATAATTTACTTGGCCTAAAACCTTAAATATAGAAAGTAACCAATAAATACAAAGTAGCAATAGCATTATTATGACTGTTATTATTACTATTACCACCTATGGCTTCATTCAGGGTATGTCCCAAGCAACTTGATTCATTGCTAAGCAAAATCACACACTAAAACTTAATACCCTAGACTTTTTCCTTTTTATGAGAAAATAAGAAAAGAGTTGTTGATGTACTATCTCCAAGTTTATTTCACATCCACTTTTCAACACAAATATCTTGGCTTCTACTCCTAAACTGCTCCAAATTACTAAATAAAATAATTCATTTAGTCCTTAACCCATTAAAGATACCTTTACCCTGTTCAGACTCTGTTTTTAATATGTGAATGACTCTGAGTCCCATCCGTGGAACAGGTGATTCACACTCACTCTGAAACATAGGGCCAGCTGATCTCTCTGGTTTTAAGACTATGCAGCATTATGAATAAAATAGTTCCCTTTTTAACATCTCGTCAACCAAGCCAGAGTTTTGTCACAAGTCTCTCTATACTCTACTATCACATAAACTGGTTGGGACACATAAAAATCTATTGGCTCTTCTAAGAACAAGTGCAGAGTTTGCTTTGGCAATCTTGTTCTTGTCTTAGACCCACGTCCCAATCTGACTTCCAAAGACTTAAAAAGAAAGACAACTTATGCACATTTTAATACACCACACTTTTAGGAAAGAAGAATATTCAAAACAGATTACTCACAAGAAAGCACTGCCTGTTTATTCCAGCTATACTTTATGAAGCCATTCTGCTAACACAGTGAAAGCTTTCATTTATCTAAGTCTCTGTTTTCAGAGCTCTTTGGGAGTTGCTTCCCCTAATGTTTTGACTGTCTGGGGATACACTACTCATTCTTCAGGACTCATAAAAAATATGTATTCTATATTTCTTTTATCTTTTTTTAAAGAAAAAATACTTTCTCCCTAAAGTGTAACCAAATAGTATTTTATGCATTTTTATTATATCATACTTATTTCACTCTCAAACTATAGTTAACATAATCTTTTCCTTATCAACAGATTCTTGAGGCTGCATATTGTGTATAATACCTATTTGTTTTCCCATTTCCCATCACATTGCCTAGCATGTCACAAATACTTATTGGAAAATTTGGATATTTATATCATTTCTTGAATATATATGTAAAATATTGAGTGATTTTATTAGTGTTTCACTCTAAAATGTAATGATAGTTGAATACAGTGAGATGATAATTCAGAAATAGATTGAAAGTGACTTGGTTTATTTTAAATAATAGTATATTTTAACTTTTACTAATCTTTTTACTTCAACAGATGACTACATGCTGACCATTCACAGCGCTCTTTCTGAGTCATTAAAATTTAATAGAAAATAATCCATTGCTTTTCATTATTTTTACACTAGAGAAGTTAGTTGTTTTCCTAAAGTAGATGGACAATGGCTCAGGCACAGTACCAACATTGGCAGTTGACTGTGCTGTGGAGACTTTGAATCGGCAGACTAATATTCCCAAATGCACTCGTTCCTACTGCAGAAGAAATAAGCTGTAGGGGACTCTTGATTGCAAATGGTTCTAGTGTACTAAAGAAAGACTGTGGTCATTAGTGAGCATGTTTTACTGAAAACACTCATTATGTTGAATGAGACATTCTTTTTAAGAAAGCTCAAATCTGATGTTAGTGTTCAGAAGTCAAATAAAAAATCTATAAAAATAACCCATTTCTATTCAATATTTATGATTTATAAGATCATGTATTTCTGAAAAAAAAACAAAATTAGTTTAATCCTTTGCTTCAGATAGCATCTGAAACACTCGTGTAGCTCTCTAATTCTTTACCTTAGACTCAATCACTTCAATAAAGTAGTATTTATTACATTCCTATTCTATGAAAAAATTTGTAATGCATTATAAAGGCAATAGGATGAAGTATAAAATAAAATCTTTGTTTTTCAGATTTTGCAATAGTGGAAAATATATAAATGCACAAAATAATTAAGTAAAATGAAATAGGTGATTAAGTACTTAATAATTCAGAAAGTTATAGGTGTGAAGAGAGATTTGATGTGAAGTAAAGAAAGGCTTGAATAATGGCATGAAAGTTGAACTAGAGAGATAAGAATAACTTAAATAGAATAGGAAAGGATAAGGAATACCTTGAATATAAGCATAAAACAATTTAGTCATCTATGTCCAAAGTGTATTCAAAGAAAAATTAATTTATCTTGCCCCTAGAGAAGTAGGATACATAATATAGGTAACTAGTAGAATTTAAAATTTGGCAATATAAAATTTGTTTAAATTCATTTTGTTGTTAAGAAAAATCTCCCATTATCTGCATATCACAGAGATCTTCCATGGCCTTTATTATAAGAATTCTAGCATCATCAACTTGCTTGTCATGCCAATAATCGCTCTCAAAGAAAACTGCTTCTGCCAGAGCCCTGCTGCAGGATGCAGCCTTAAGCAGCTAGATTCAATAATACCAACTGAGTCTTCATATCACTTACCCTTTCCCTAATTACAATTTATGTGAGCAAGGAAGAACATCTGATCCAAGGGCAGCTAATACAAATTTATGGCTTGGATTGCTATAAAAAGGTACAAATAGGGTTTTAATTATACTGAAACAATCATGTTTTTTTCTCTTGATAGTCTTAGAAGAATTGGCCAGTATGTATAAATAAGAGAATTAAACAGATAAAGACAACAAAGGAATGTAGTTGGGTTGAATTACTGCACAGTATCTAATTAAACCATCACGTATTTCTGGTGCTGGGTGTCTGGAACTGACTTGGGTTGTGAATGATATTTCTTGTTCCACAATGAGGTCTTCCCAGATGAGGGTTCCTGTACTTGGATTTCTTTGAAGTTTCACTTAGTTTATTTTCCTGTATATATTTATGTATACCCTGACCCATTAACCTAACCTGGCTTTATGATGTCTGTTTATTAGATTCCAAGAGTTTACTAAAGTATGCACTAGAGGTGCTTGAGGGCATTTGTATATGGTTTTCTCTCTGCCCGAAATACTTTCTACTCTCTTTACCTTCACTAAGCTAATAAGTATTTATCTTTATAGAATTAGTTCAGAGGCACATTTCATGCCTTCAAACATTTAAATATCTGAAAGCTGACAAGTTTTAAGACATGACAAATGATATTTATGACTCTACTGGAAAGAATAGTTTTGATCTAGATTTAAAAGAATGAAAAGTAATTAATACCAACATAAGTAAAAATTATTTTATCATGGAGGTTGTTAAATAAGTATTAAGTGAGGTATTACATAAATTGTTGAAGAAAACTAGAATAAATTCAGTGATATAGTGTAGAGATCATATATGATGAAAAATTATTTTGAGTTGTGCTTTGAAAACGTTGAGTTGTGTTCACTGACTGCTAGCTTATCACTACAAATTAACATTCTATTAGAATTTATAAAGGTGTAAACTAGATTTATGACAGGAAAAGAATAGATAACAGATTCACTAGATTCTCTCAGATGATACAGATATCTTTCACCCATTTCTTAATGGTTCTGAAAAGAGCAGGTTTCTGAATTAGTCTTAAACTATTCTGCCTGTAAGAATTTTATGAAAATGTCAGTGGGATTTAAGCTGTTTTGTGACTAAAGTATACATTTTATATAGTGAAAGAAATTATTTTACATTATAATAAAACAAAAGTCTTTATTGCCAAATGTATTTTAATGTTCTATATGGAGAAGTTTGTGGTGTCCGGGGTTTTGCTAAAGTTAAAGAAACCCAAGTGCTGAACAGTGAAGTTTACATGTGCCTAAAATTCCTTAACTGTTCAGCCTCTACAAATACTCTCCAAAGCCTTCTTCATCTAACCCTGTCTCATACTTCATTGCAATGCTTGCCAATCAGTTACAGTCTTTGGCCCCATGTCACTTTCATCCCACTGGATGACTGTCATGGGAGCTGCCCAATGGTGCGCTGCTAATGAGGCAGCTTAAAGAGCAGCTGGGGATGTGAAATTGCTGAATTAGGGTCAAGGCCAAGAGAGAAAATGGATGAGAGAGAGAGAGTCTGAATGACTGCCAATAAGCAGGGGTTCTATTATCCTGCTAAAGCAGGACATTCATTACCATCTACTGTAACATAATTTGGGTTTAGTCAAGCTGTCTCTCCCTCTCTTTGGATTCACTATTCATAAACCACAAATGATCCAAAGGGTGCATTGTCCCTTGTGGCCTTGTAACCCTCAGTGAGGGAGAAGCACGGCAGGAATGAATGAGCTATGAAGTCCCTAATGTAAGCACCATCAGGGCCAACACCTTGCTCCTTGGAGCTGTGACATAAGTTGTAGGCACATTGCCAAAATAGTTTTGCATCTCTCCAGAGCCAGTTTGCTCATTAAGCAAAGATAAAATAAAAAGTCCTTTTTTATCCTTTGCAAAAATCAAATCCTAATGCTAACGGCTGGTATTTCCATACTAATTTCTTCTAGTTACTGATAATATTACTGCACAGGAACAGAAGTTTGTTTTTCCATAAGGATACAAACTTTTAGTTTTTTAGACTTAGTTCTTCCAAGTGTCAGAATAATCTATTCCTCTAGTTTTCAGTTGGTTTGTGTTGTTTCTACACATGAAAAATGACATGTATAAAATTCTCATTTTTTTCCTTTAATCACAAAGCTTCCTTCCCTTTAAATAGGATAAATGTACCTCCCCTTCCTCTCCTCTTCTTGTGCCTCTACTGATCTGTTTCAATTATACTACTTATTACCATTTGGATTCCGTGCTAAAGCCCACCTGCCATCTGAACTAATGGGACAACAGTGTTATTGTCTATGTGTCGTACTCAGGAAGGCAAATGAGCTTGATGAAAAGAGAGCAAGTACAGTAATTCAGAGAAAATTAACCAAGTCATAGTGAATATAATTAATCACTGTAGTAAAGTAAGGAAAAGAAAATTCTTAGCCTGATTGATAGTGAGACACTGCTTACCTCAGTCTGTGGCAGGTGGACCTCCCAGAGCATCCTCTACACCTACCAGGTCACTTCCATATCATAGATAAAAGTACAAGAAGTACAACTGTAGTCCTTATGGATCTGTTAAATGTGGCTTTACCATAGGTGATTTTTAAATTGTTCTTGCATTTTTTGGAGTGTGTACGATTCAATCCACATTGGCTTTCTTTCCTCAGGAGCTAAAGTTTCATCTTATATGTATGACTGTTTCACCTGCCATTACCTAGTGTAAATTTGTTATAATTCATCTCATTATTTCCATGTATGCTTTACATAGAGACTATCTTAATATTTTAAAAATTTTGGTGTTTTGACTTTAAATGCTTACCAGCATAGGTATTTCAAACTGCCTACACAAACTAGAACAAATGACCCATTAGCAAAGCCTGCTGTTGATTCTTCCAAAGAATTGCTTTATAAATATGTATTTTGAAATTTATAAACACATTGCCTTACTTAATTCTTAGAAACAGAATTGCCTCTTAATGGATTCAGGTCATTTAATGTTATGGTTCAGCGTGTTGTCACAATAACAGCTCTGATACCTAACAATAAAAAACAAAAAACACATTCTGATCAACGATATCTGTGAACTCTTAACAAAGCTATCTTTCCTGAAGGCATGAAGTGCTAAAAACTGATTTTCTTCTGTGTGGAAACATATTAATGTTCCTGGTAATTTAAGAAAATTTATTAATTGTAGCTATTTCCTTTTACTGACGATAATGTGGTTTATGTGTGGAGATTGATCTGATAGGTATTTTTAATGCTAATACAACATATAAGAATTAATGTGTTAAGTAGATCTTTGAGCATGTGAATGCTAGGTACTCAAATCTATGAAATCTAGTCTTCTTATAACCTATTGAATGATACACATGGCCTTAAGTAATAATGGACCTCTATTTTAGAAACAGTGTGTAGCATTCATAAAGATTGCTCTACTGAGATGAAGTTTCCATTCCCAGTTTCTTCAAGAAACAAATTCCTGTCCTGATTCATGTTTGTTTCTTTAACAATGTGGAGTCTATGAGTTAGAGGTTGGAGAAAGATATTTTCAGGAAATACTTGCCTAAAGTAATTGAATGTAAATCAAAATAATTGATTGGAGAAAGGAAGGGGGAGGGGAAGGGGGAAGGAGAAAAGTTTTTTTATATAGTTGTCAGTAAATTATAAAGGATTCTACCACGAGAATTTTATTTTGTTGGGGGGACGGCAGATGATTGGCAAAGAGTACAGAAATTTAAAAGGTAGACAATCTAGTCTTAATTACTCAGTGTAATGAAGATGGTGAGGGGATTCTGGTTCTCTGTGGGTAAGTTCATGGGAAAGGACAAAATTGCCAGTGATGCTGTGTTGTATAAATCTTTCCCGGAGCAGAGGTTGAGAGATGGGCTTGGATAAGAGGCAAGCAGAAGTTTTAAACATGATTCTTTCATAGGACCTTTAAAGTTTTCACTACAGTTACAAAGACCGTGATATGCTTAGTAAATTTGTAGACAGTGAGGGGGCTGAATTCAGCAACGGGCAAACAGAGAATCAGCTTCTAGATGAGAAGACATATGTTACAACTATAGCTCTCAGGCATAGTAACAGACCCAAAGACATGACATGCCTTTTAAATGGTACCAAGACACAATACTTGGTCAGATGCTGCTCACAGGTTGGCTGTATACCATTATATTTTGGTAATAATAATTGTGCTTATTTAGTTAGTTTTTACTGTGAGACAGGTAGTGAACTAAGTTCCTTAAGCTTCATCACCTACCTCTTCTATAAGGAAATGTATTTTCTTATTTTTCCCCCAAAGAGAAAATGAATGCTTAGAGTTTAAGTAATTTGCCTTAAATCACCCAGCTATTACATTGCGAAGTTGAAATTCAAATCCAGCCGGTCTGGCTCCACAGCCCATGCTCTTAACCACTGAACTAGACTAGTAAGAAGGGAAATGTTAATGTGCTCCACTAAGCATTGCATTTCTGCCAGGGAATGACCTTAATACGAAGAGAGAATTGGCCTTTTGGAATGAAGCCCTAAGGGGTAAAGAACAAATAGAAACTCTGAAGTAAATAGAATGATGACCATGTTTATAGAAGTATGTTTTAACATTCTAATTCATTCATCAAATATGTTTACCCATTTAGCTTGTAGGAGAGTTACAGCACTACTCAATTGGCTTCTGGAAAATATATTAATTTAGCATATGTTTAAACTGATTTAATATCCCATTTTCCAACCCTCCCTTTACTTATTTCTAGTCGACAGTCAAGGAATAAACAGACAAAACATTTTCCTCAACAGTCTATAATCTTCTAGAAATTAATGGTAGGATTTTTCCAACCTCTGTAGTTATTTCTCAAGCACCTCATTTGAAACTTACTAGATGTAGATATGGGTATGAATCAAATATTTTCCTTAAAAAATTTAATTTAATACTATGGTTTAGGTGACACTTAATGGTTTAGGAAAGTATAAATGTCAACGCACGTATATACCCTTATCTCTACCACATTCCTCCCCCACACTTACATAAAATAACCATTATTTTTTTTGTAGGCGAATGCAAAAGTTTATATTCTTAAAATAGTTACATATGAGTAGAAACAGCTATTAACCCCCAACAGCTTATAAAACATACGCTTTTTAATTCTGTTTGTGAAAAAGAAAATACTTTGTTATTTTAATAACTATTTTCTCCCTTAGCTCATTAAGATATTTTCCCGGAAGCTTCAAGAACCCATTTCGTATCTGCAAGCCTCCCCCAAATCCTCACAAACAGTGACATTACTGGCGCCAATAATTAGAGCTGGAGCAGAGAATACAGATGAGAAGTACTGTGTAAATCACTTTGGTATCATTCTGCTACTTTTATCTGTCCACTGTGGCTTGTGGTTCTTGCTGCAGGAGCTCATCCTGGCTGGGTAAAAACCACAATCCAGTTGCAGACCAAAACCAATCGCTCTCATAGGAATGCTGACAAAAATGGGAATTATGGGAACTTCCGCAGACTACTTAGTCCATATTTTGCAGTCACATCCTTGACGGCATGTACATTTTCCTTTTGGTAAATGCTAGGCCTGTACTGCGGTTCAGTGTTATCCTGAAATAACTGGCACTCAACAAGTTGATGCTAATGCCCTTTAGGGTTGGCTGGATTCCTACAATCTACTTACTAGTTCTCACTTTTTGGCTACAATGGCTTATCTTTTTTCTCTTGTTCTTGGCAACTGTCTCAGGGGTAAGAATGTGTAAAGATTATCATAATTGTTAATTTAAGAGCATTGTGAAATATGGGTGAAATAATCTGTATATAGAAAAGATCATCCTATGTTAAAAAGCCCATTTTGCCTTTGAGCTTCCAAAGTTAGTGTTTTGTTTATTTTTTAAAGCAATGCAGCGAACATGTTTCTTTGGGATTATGTTTTTTTCTTTGCAGGATATAAAAGTAAGATATAACATATATATGTTTATTTATGTCATATATATATGTTATGTCAATTTTGCTAAGTCAACAAGTTCTTACTTTGGGAAAAGAGAATTTAAAAATTTGTTCTTAATTTGTGTATAATGTTTTGTATTTATATCTATGTTCCTTATATAATAGCTCACTGACATGTACAATGCTTTGGATGTAGAAAAAGATTAAAATAATCCTGAAGAAGAAGTTACTATTATCCTTATTTTGATGTGAATTAAAAATGTTTCTTTAGGGTCCCACACACAATAATTTCAGATCTATTTGTCTGAATCCAGAGCTTGTGCTCTGCCCCACCACACTAAAGCGACGCAGACTTTACAAAAGTCTGCTTGACTGAGGCATTTTCATATTAGAACAGTCAGGAAAAGATTGACTTGAAAAGCAATTACTTTGGTTGTTTTACTTAATGGATTACTTACAAAGAATTAGCCAATAAATTGAGATCTAACAGTCAGTCTTATAGCCGCAAGTACTAACAAAGAAATTCTTGCTTCTTTTGAAATTGAATTAAACCAAGAATGAAATGCCAAGCTAAACAAAAACTGAGAATAAACCAGTATTTATAATAAACTCATAATTTGCATGGCTGTTTTAGATCTTAGTCATCACCTGAGATTTTATTAATGCAAGCTGGAGGAATTTTTCTGAACCAATTCAAAAAAGTACTTATTGAGCACCTATTATGTGCTCAGCAGATTCAAATACAGGAATATTAAAATGTGAATATATGACAACCACATCAACCTCTAACTGGTGAGTATAAAGGGGGGATTTTATAAATCAGATGAAAGAATTTAGAAATTATAAAAGGTACAAGACAGACTAGTCAGGTGGGAATTGTATTGAATAAGCTGAATCTTGTCAAAGTATGACAGGCAGATTGTAGGAGCGAAGGTGCAGACGAAGAACCATGATGCTATTGGGGTAATTTGGATGAGAGATAGTAAGGACATGGCTTAGAATAGTGACCCTGTGCTGTTCTTCTTACTTGACTCTTTATTAGTTTTACTTTATTGTGCTTTTTAAAAATTTTAGGCTTTTTGCCACTTCCACTCTCACTGTGTTATTTAAACAGTTGTAGTGGAAAGCAAAACAAGGACACGTGATTATAAATTCCCCAATCTAATTCTGTTCAAAGCTTTGCTACTGATTTATGTGACTTTAGGACACACACACTGCTCCATGAGTCAGGTTTCTTAGCTTTCCAATGGAGATGAGGAGTTTCCTTCCATGTTGTAAAGATTCTTCAGGCAATAAATTGAATGAAGTTATGCAATTAAATCCCACTTTTACCA
This sequence comes from Mesoplodon densirostris, assembly GCF_025265405.1. NCBI lineage: Eukaryota > Metazoa > Chordata > Mammalia > Artiodactyla > Ziphiidae > Mesoplodon > Mesoplodon densirostris. The sequence continues at coordinate 133,729,576 of NC_082661.1, read as the reverse complement.
TCCTGCTCTTCCAACATGACCAAGAAAACATCTCTACTTTTCATCATTTGCCTCTTAATAATTGTTTACCTTATTCAGATTTGCATGATAAAATACAAAGTGTTTTTCCATACAGTTCTTAATAAAATCCTCACAAGCATGCATGGTGACAATACCAGTTTCCCCCCTTTTCTAGATGAATCTTAATTCCCTCTCTTGATAGCATTTGCTGCTCTCACTAGTTTCTGAGAATGTAGACTCAGTGTGTCATGTAACTGATATACTTACAGGAGAATCCCAAGTGTCATGCAGACTTGCAAAGCAGTTATTGAGAAAAAATATAATACAGTTTTTGGGAACAAATTGAACCAGAGAAAAAAGGGAATTATGGATATATAGGCAGTTTAACACAAGAATGCTTAAATAATAGCATAAGAATATTCATCTTTTTTTTTTGGATTCTGTGTTGTTTATTCCATCCAAATACATGAAGTTCTGATGAAATAAAATCATATGGTACAGATAAAAACAGGTAATGAAAGCCCAGAGTCGTTTTAGGGCCAAACTGCAGACAACCCAATAGTTCACATTTTAGGAATTTGAAATTCCTAAAAATAGATAAGGTGGTTTCTGAAAAAGAGAGAGAAGGAAAGAAGAAAGAAAAAAAAAAAGGAGAGGAAAAGGAGGGAAGGAGGAGATAAGAAACCAGAATATTTATCTTTGATGTTTTCCTTTTTCTCACCATACATACCTAATCAGCTACTTTTTCCTGTGTATCATCCTTTTAAATGCCTTTTATACCTGCATAATTTTTCAGGCCACTCCAATAATCACAACTCAAATTAAAACCTGACCACTATTAAAATAGTCATATTATTTACCTGCTCTTAAATTTCAGTGCATTTCTATTAAGTAAGGAACAGAGTGCAGTCTACTGAGTAGTGAAATTTAGGCGTGTCCACAGTCTTATCCCAGGATTTGGTTCAGTGGAATCCTGGAGACCACAGTACTAACAGGACAAGTAATTACCTACCTTTCTTTCTTCCTCCATGTTCAATGATATCTGCACTGAGGGCTTGACAACTGCCAAGGTAGGAATAGTTAAACAAATAAATTGGCAAATACTACGAAACGGGTTTTCCTTCACGAGAAACGGATGTTGAACACTTCTCTGCACACCACTGATTCTGTTACAGATTCCATTATCACTGTGTTTCTTAGGTACATTTGATACTTCTTAAATCCATCCTAAGCATGGCCTCTTCCATCATTCTGTGATGTACTTCTCATTTTGATTAGGTGAAAAATCAAAATTTTGATGAATGACAACAGTTTTCTAGGGTAGTATTTTTTTTCTGTTCTAGAGTGTTCTTTTGAGGAGCCTGTTTTAAACCTCTAAGAAAAAATATAAGTAATAATTTTCCTTCCAGGCCAGGCTGTAATTCCATCTGCTCCCAAGCATGCCTTATTATTTTAAAGATATTATTTAGAGCAGTTTTAAGTTCACAGAAAAATTGAAAGTATAGAGATTCCCCATATACCTCCTGCCTCCACACACACATAGCCTCTCCACAGTCAGTATCTCCCACCAGTGTGGTACGTTTGTTGCAAATGATGAATCTACATTGACACATTATAGTCAGCCAAACCATAGCCTACCTTACAGCTCACTTTTGGTGTTATATTTTTCTTAGGTTTGGACAAATTTATGACATGTATCCATCATACTTTCATACAGAGTATTTTCACTGACCTGAAAACCCTCTGTGCACCTCTTCATCCCCCCACCCCCCCACCCTTGGCAACTACTGAGCATTTCTATAGTTTTGCCTTTTTCAGAATGTCATCTAGTTGGAATCATACAGGATGCAGCCTTTTCAGATTGGCTTCTTTCACTCAGTAATATGCCTTTAAGTTTACTTCATGTCTTTTCATGGCGTGATGGCTCATGTCTTTTAGTGGTGAATAATGTTTCATTGCCTGGATGTACCACAGTTTATTTATCCACTCACCTACTGAGGGACAGATGCCTTATTGTTCACAGCTAAAAAATAATCCCACCATTCTCTGTGCTCTCATAAGATTTTATTTATATCTTCTTTACAATACTTAACATCTTACTTAGTGCCACCATTATTTATTTTTTATCCTTCCTACTATACTACACATTTTGCAAAGTTTGCATCTTGTTCATGTTTATTCCCATCTTGCCTACTTTAATGTGTTTCAGTAAATAAATGTTAAGTGAATGGAAAAGTAACACTGAACATTTTAACGGCCTCATAGTTCCACAGTTCCTCCATTTTTTCTCACTAAATCTGGTAACTTTTCTTTTCAAAAATCTATTGAAAAGATCTTTGAAAGAAAAAAAGAATTGTCCCATTCACTGTCACTTCATGATCAAACATGAGTATACTAAATGCCAATTGAGTCACAGGCACTGCTTTTGAATGACACTTAGGAAGGAAATAAGTAGAGAACACAATGCTAAAATAGCTATTGAATTTCAGATATTTTTCTAAAGAAAATAATGCAAACCAACGTGGTGTTTTACAAGTACCCTTAAAGGTCAGTGGGAGAACAAAGGGCGCTTGGAGAAATGTTCTGTACAAATGTTTAAATGTTTGGTGAAGGGAAAGTATTTGCATGATAAAATGGCTTTATTAACAGCATAGTGGGCCTCACTTTCTTAGTTTGAAAAGAAGCTAAGTGGTCTCAACACAATTTTTGTTTTCTACTAGGATAAATGTAGACAATTTCAGAATTTAATGAAAAATTCTATTAATCTCCCAATGCTTACACACATTTGCTCAGGTTTGGGAAGTTACCTGAGTCCACTCAAATTCAGTAGTTTTAAAGTTAACAAAATATATACCTTTATTCACTGTTTTATGAAGACTTTTGTCAATTCCAACATCTTAATTTCCTAAAAAAATTCTCATAATGTGTTCAATCAGCAGCCAATTGAAAGAACTGATTCACTGGGCAGGAGAGCAGGTGCTGCTGACTTCCCATTTGGAAGCAGCTGGCTGCTTTTATTAGAATGATCTCGGTTAGCTCCAGTGTTAAGAAGTGTACCAGGGGTATAGTGGTCAAGGTTTGACCTCTCCCTGCTTTGTCCTATTCTCCGACCATTCATTACACTTAACCTTCATAAGCTACGTGCATTACACAGCCCTTGCCGACAAAGGAAATGTACGAAGGGAGGTTGCAGCTGGATCGGTACAAAACCGCTGATGAAACTGGAAAAAAAGTCATCTGAAATGTACACGTACCACTGAGGGTGTTCTGTTACACCATTCTTGCATCAATAAGTCAGTAGTTCTAACACTTAGGATTTTCCATAATTAACATTAATAGACAAACTCCTGTGGGTGGTTTTTAGGGGAGGGAAGAATAGAATATTAAATTTAGGTTAAGAGTGTTGATGATATTTGTATGACATAATTATAGAAGTAAAAACAATTTCTGCTCTTTTATTGAATCTTCTCTTTAGTACCATCCCAGATTATAAGAGTCAGCAGATGTTAGCTCCATGTCAGGGAAGACCATCCTGGGAAAAGTTCACTTCCCTCTAATAATGCAAAGCTGGGAATGATCTGTATAACTGCACACAAAGAAAAAGGCTAGGGAATTGATGTTGTGTATTCTGTTCCATAGAATAAAGCTGATAGTTCCAAATAGGCCATTTAGCTTACCTATAAATACATAATATATTAGATTTATATAATATATATATATTACACATATAAAAGGAAGTGACAATATATAAATTGTGAAAGTATCAATATTTTGAAGAGGTCATGTCAATACTCTAAAAGTAGTTATTAAAACAATGATGAAATCTCTAGTAATGACAACAGCTAAATTTTCTGAGGAACTTTTATGTCAGGCATTATATAATACATATTTCTTCCATTATCTCATTTGCCTCTAGAACTACTACACATCTATAGGTATTTTATCTCCTCAGTTACACAACTGAGGAAACCAGGGCTCAGAGAGACTTAGCCCTTTTCTCAAAATCCCACAATTAGTAACTAGTGTCACCAGCACTTAAACCCAAAGTTTTCTGTCATCAAATGCTTTTTTCTTAACCATGACACTAAATTAAATGATAAAATAAAGATATTTTAAAAGTATCATAAATTATGAATATAATTATAAATGTATCCACGTATTATGCAATATGGACATTCAGTTTTTTTCATTTTACATTCAGACATTTGAATATCATTACATGAGCATTTTCCAAAATGTGCTCTTTTAAATAATAAATATGCATGTTATTATAAATATTACAGAAAAAATGAGTACTGTAGTTAAATGAGTCTTGGTTAGACAAGTTTAAATAGAGCTCACGGGCCCAGCTGCTCCGCAGCATGTGGAATCTTCCCGGACCAGGGCACGAACCCGTGTCCCCTGCATCGGCAGGCGGACTCTCAACCACTGCACCACCAGGTAAGCCCCTAAAGTTCTTAATATTTACCCTATTATAAATTCAAACTAAGAACACTAAAAGATATTTACTCATTCATTTTAAACAATATTAAACCCAGGCATATTTATATAAAAAACATTTTTATAGAAAAGGATATTTCCCAAAACAAGTTAATGTGAAAAGTAAATCTCTGTAATGTATGATTTAAGATAATTGAATTCTCATGTCTGCTTCTGTACCTAATCTGCTTAAGGTTTTGTTGTTCAAGTATATAAACAAAATCCATGTAGATATTAAGTTGGAAAACAACATTATTTCAAATAATTCTGCAAATCTTTGATAGTACACTAAAATGTGCAAGTGTTAGTTTCTTCAAGGTTAGTTGCCAGGCTAATGAATACTTCAGCCTACAAATCAAACAACTGCACATGTGTTTTTCCTCCAGACAATCCTTGTCCTTGCTATTCAGAAATGTTTCGTTGTGTCCTTACTGTTTCATTACGTAAAATATTAGAAGTATTTTTATAGCTTGAGATTTAATAAAATAAAATTTTAGTGCTTCAAAGACTTTAAGTGAACTGGCTTTTTTTCTCCCTGTGGCAATGAAGAATACAATGATTCTAAGTATGGTTTCCTGCCATTGAAATGGTCTTGGAGGTCTCCTAGAATTACTTGCAGAACTGCTGGATCAGCATGAGTTATTAATTGAATTATCAAATTATAGAAATATCATTTAAGAGAATATTGAAATGATTTTTATGTAAAACTTACCAATGTGGCTACTTCTGTCAAGAGAATAACAAATGACTATGTTTTTTTCATCCCCCCAAAATTGATGTTCCCAAAGAAAGCCTTTTAATCACAGAAGAGCCCTCAGACACCTGTAACCCATTGCAGACAGTGAACAATATCTTCCACATACTAATGAATCAATAAATAATTTTTAAATTTTTAATGCATTCAGCAAGTCAAGTTACAATTGAAAATGAGCTTCTAGTGAAGGAAACTGACAATTATGAAATGATGCTGAGATCTAAAAACAGGAGAGAGATTTTCACAAATATTTAGAAGACTTTAAATGTATAGCTAGTAGTTTATTTAGTGCTAACTAATAACTTAAAAGATTTTTTTTTAAAACTACAACAGGAGGATCCTTATTCTTACTTTGGATAACTTGCTGAAAAATACTAAAACATTACTAACTATACTGAATTTTTGTAACTCAAAATATTTGAAATTGAAGTAAATATAAAAAAATAGTACTCAAAGAAATGTGTTCAATGAATAGAAAAACTAATTTTGAGGTTTCCCAGTAATTGAATTATAATTTGAAATCTCATCTCTCAATCTATTCATTCCCTACATAGTCTGTAACTGTGTAAGGAATCTCTTTGAAATCTGAACATTTAGCTGTCATTGTTATTTCACTTCTTCAGGGAAGTTTTAAGAAAAGATGTTCAAAAGTTAGTGTTTTTTTGGTATGGATTTAAATATACAGAGCACAGAACTGAACATTTTTGGAGGAAGAAATTCAATTATTTCTCAGCTCTTTATTATAGAGTTGTTTCAGTACTTAGAAATGAATATGTACATATTAAAATGTAAATTACAAAAATATGTTTAAAACCTGTTATAGATGTCTTATGATCACTTACTGTTTAAAATGCCTATGTCCTTCCTCAAATCAATTTAATAAAAATAGTTCAAAGCGGACATTAGATTAAGAATCTACAAGTTGATAATAAAGAGCAATAAAAGTACCTATCACTGGAAGTCAAAATTAGAGACCATACTGAACTTTACAACTCCTGAGATTCAGATCTATGTTCAAATTACTAACCAAGAAGTGTTTCTATTTGGTTTAGAGCTCAACAGTCTTTCTCAAGTGAATCTACCTTCTCTATTATTAGATTTTTATATATCTTCCTTCAGTTTCTATAAGGAAAACTTATATTTACAATGGATGGGCATTTTAATAATTTAACTTCAAATATAAGACAAATATTAAGTATTACTAAGATTTAGAATGGCAATACAAACCATATTGAATTTCCAGTGTAATGTCCTTATGACAGCTCAAGTACCAAAAATATTATTAAATTACTATCTTCTAGGGCTTCCCTGGTGGCACAGTGGTTGAGAGTCTGCCTGCCGATGCAGGGGACGTGGGTTTGTGCCCCGGTCCGGGAAGATACCACATGCCACGGAGCGGCTGGGCCCGTGAGCCATGGCCTCTGAGCCTGCGTGTCAGGAGTCTGTGCTCCGCAGTGGGAGAGGCCACAACAGTGAGAGGCCCGCATACCAAAACAAACAAACAAACAAAAAGCTACTATCTTCTAGTAAAGAAGAATGCATTTTATCATTATGTTTATGAAACTAGCCCCATAAACAGGATCAATTGGTATGACTGTAAATATAGGAAGTATGAACTTGTAAAGGTTATTTTTAAATTTTTCGGTGGCAGGAGAGTGCTCTAGTATTGTACACCAGAAAACAGGGTTGATTCTTAAATGTACCACCTGAATATTTTCTATAGCATTTCACATTTCTTTGTATCTTTTCCCAGTTAAACTGGCTGTTTGCCACAAACATTTCTTTAAAACTGAACTTTTACCATTATAAATCTTCATCTCTTACAGTGTGAAGACGTCAATAACAGCGTGAAATTTCTTTCTCATGTGATGTAAATTGAATCTTTTGTATGTTGAGGATTAGCCAATATTGAAAATTGCTATTTCCCAAGCCAACATTAAAATTTAGCCTCACAAGTATTCCTGTGGAAAACATGCCCCAACATCCTTCTCAGACAGCACTGAAGCTGAGGCTTAGTTTTACTTTAACCACGTCAGTAACAACATGTAAAGTATGTGGTCACAAACAGCATCTCATCAGCAAAAACTGGTTCAGAAACCTTCTACACAATTCTCCACACACAGCAATCTGTAGGTTATTGGGAAGAACACTCAAGGTGACTTTCCCTGAAGAGCTTTCTTGGAATATGAGAAGTGGCATGAGAGTCTCAGCAAGAGTATTCCAGCCTGAGGTATTTAATCCCTTAAAACACTTTAGAAAAAGAAGATACAAATATTCCACTGTGGCAAATGCTTTTTCACTCTTCTCTTTCTGTGACTAAAATGCCATGTTATGCCCTATTCTCTGACTCATGGCATAATTCTTAGACGATCTATAGTCATATAAAAGTGTGCTCTGTAGCCAGCAGGAACCCAATAATAACACATTTGTGAGACTGGTTTAAAGTACTATAATCTTCAATATTAAGAATCCTAAAATTAAGGCACAGATTCCTTTGTATTCTAAAATGCCATTGTTGATGATACCTGGCATCCGTGGAGAGCTTAAAAGGTAGCAGACACTTTGATAGTTTTTTTAAATAGAAATTCCCTTATGTATTCCTAGCATAGAGAATGATAGAAGTAAAATTATGATCACCTTCTTAAAAAATAAAACACCTGAGGCTTAGAGCATAAACTACATGTACAAGTTCTATAGCTAACAAAATATTCTAATGCCTAAGAATTTACACTAAACCAGTATATTCTATAATGGACAAATATGGGTTCAATTCTTAGGCTCCATCATGAAGGAAGGATACATTTTAAGAGTGATAAATTCAACTATGCTATAGTGTTAAGTTATAATAATCATCTGTTAGAGAATTAATAAAGCTACAGTTATGGATTGGGGTTTATTAAATAGGAAATATTGTTTTGTGCCAGGCATATTACTTGCTCAGGACACACTACAAAACAAAATATAGAGGATCTTGGCATTCATGAAATTTGCTACCCAGACAAGTCCTCAATGTGACATAAGCTATGGTAAAAATAATTTTATAACAGGGTATCTGTGGATTAGTGGAAAAGGCAAGTTTCTACATTCTCTCGTTTTGTTTCCTGGAACCATGTACATTTGTATATGTTACTATTATTGATCACTAACTGCTCAAGATTCAGTGAATTCCCTGGGACTCCAAGGGACAATTTTTCAATTTATAAATCATGAGGACCAATTTATTCTTCACTCTGCAACCACCTATCTTCAGGCCATTTTCCTGATAATGTTTTTCTACAACAGAAATGAAATTGAAGGTCAGTCAACAAAGCTGTTTTCTTTTTTGACAGTTCTGGTGAAACACTGATGGGAAAGAATTAAAAATATTGCTTGAAAAAGAGTTTTTGGGAATTAACATTTTTGTAGATTGTACTTACCCATGTTATCCTCATTTCTCTTGCACTATTAAACTATTGGATAAAGAGAGGGGGCATTCCCTTTCCAAGAAAAAGGACAGTGTGGTTCAATTCTGTGATATTCAAAAGATCAAATGAAGATTAGGATCTAATTTTTAGTGGTATAAGCTATTATTTTTAAAAAAGGAGAGCTCAGAAGAATGTCAACTAGTATAACCAGACCAGTCTTGAATCACCAGGCAACACTGTGTATTGTGCTCATTCAACAAAATACTGGTCACAGAGACAAATAGGTGTTTATTAGGTACCCAGCAAACTCAGGGGGAAAATAAATCCACATTTGCCTAAAAGATTAAATTTATGGTCATGACATAAAAAGTGAAAGAATTACAAAATGAGACACAGGTGTTACAGATTCTATGACTTTCACTGATGGTATTGTACTGGGATGTGTTGGTGATAAATGTAGTTTATACACCTCCCTGTATTTAACTTGCAATTTCTTCTGTAATAGCTATAATTTTGAGTACACTGAGTGCTATTCAAGTGACAACAGGATTGTGAGTGGAAGCATGCACTTTTCTAAAATGATTCAAGGTTTTTTTTTAACCTTTACAGTTTTCAAGTACTTGGGAGCATATAATGTTTATAAAGCTACTGAAATAAGTTAATACCTTAATTGCTCCGGAAAACACTCCTAATATGAAGCATCAACCTTGTCTGTTTTGTGTTCTTCCAACCACAGTCTCCTTAGCAATAATACAAAGTTCTACAATATCTCAAGAATCAGAATGTGATACCACTTTGGAAAAAGAGTCTGAAGCCAGTAATGTCTAAAATTTTTCTAACCAAACATTACAGAAACATTCAGTGGGAATAAAAAGGATCATTCAATATCAAGAATCTTTTAAATGGAAGGATATTATTCTCTTTAGATTTCTAAGAAAATATACATCTCAGTGGATATTCATTTACTATCAGCAATAATTAGGCATTTATGTAGTTATTCCATTTTTAACATATACAAACTGCTGTGTGTACATTTAATTCTACTAAAAGTTAACATTATTCAAATTATAGCTGAGAGACACTCAGCTACTAGAAGGCATTCTTGATTCTTCCCTCTCTCATACTCTACAGTCAGTCCATCATGTCCTGTCTATTCTACCTTCAAATGATGTCCCTAATCCATCTATTTCTCTCCACTCTTAATACCACCTCCCTTGTCTAAGCTATCATCATACTTTTCTGTCTGGGTAACTAAGTCATTGCCAACTTTTCATTCTTGCCCTGTTCCTACCCAGTTGTCAGCAAGAGGGATGACAAGGAAAATCACATTATGCACACCTGCTTAAAGCCTTTAATTTTCTACCCTTCTATCTAGAATAAATACAAATTCTTTCCATAACATACAAATCCCTAAATGGTGTAGTTCTAGCCCTTCTTACAAAACTCCTATCATATCATGTTCCAGTCCTCCAACTCATTATATTCTAGAATAGCAGTCATCTGAAATACCTTAGAACAAATGATCTATCCTAAATTAAGGAATTTGCCCCTGTTGCTCAAGAACTTTCTTCCTTTATCTACTAGCATAACATTTCTTCTCAGCTTTTATGCATAAGTTTAACTGGCAATTTCTCGGAAATGTTGTTTCAGAATAAAATAATGCCTTATATTCTGGTCTAAAATAATATGATCTAAAATAATTTCTTTTTAGTATTTAAAATAATATTTTCTTATTTGTTTGTCTCCCTTGGTAGGATAAACAGCTCCATGAAAGCATATCTGTGTTTTTCTTCTATTGCAAAACGGTCTGGGAAAGTGCTCTTAACCATAGGCACTCAGTATGTTAATTTAGTAAATGACTGAGTGAACCAGCTACTCATAGCCTTTAACTATTGTGTTTTTTTCTTTTAAACAGGGAAATGATAATCAACATGCTAAAGAACACTCAAAGAAAACACAAAAATTTCAAAAATATTATCTGATTATTTTGTTAAACACCCTAAGAAAAGCTAGAATAATAATAATAATGGCCAACATAGTTCAGGTAATCTACATGTTACTATTTTGATTCTAAAAAATCAAAAGAGCAAAATTTTAAATTAATGTTAGAAAGATATTATCATCATTCACACCTTACTTTTTTCATCTGTAAGGTCCTCAAAACGTTTCATAAATTGCCCAAAGTCCTAGGGCCAGTGAGTGGTAGAATCAGTCCTCAAACCTAGGTAGTCTAATATTAGAGCTTCCAACCTTGCTATTTTTAACAAAAGTGAATGCCTTCATTTTGATTACAATGGTGCTTCTTTCATTAATTTTTATTATTTGTTTTAGAGAAGGTCTTTTGATCATTTAAAAGGCAATAATTCCTGCTGACATACATGGATATTTACTTTACAAAACATTAATTTCTTCTACACTTATTGTTTATATTTCTGTTTAGTCAACATCTTCACTTATGAACAGTCTAAATGAAAGTACAGAGCCTATCTTCTAACAAACTATTAAATATCTTGATGATATATGTGTGTGTATATATGTATATGACCTCAAATTACAAATTTTAAAATAATTATATTCTGAGTATTCATTTTACACTAATAATTCTGAAATTATAGAATAGAATAAAAAGATTTCTGTATTTTACTGTAAAATTTTGTATTGTAGCAGTTTCACATGTTACATGATACATTTTCATGCATATTGAAAATATTCCCACAGGAATAATTTTAACAAACCTTATAAAATGTACAGGCACTGATTTTAAATTTACCTTTATAAAACAATGCAATATACATTTATGTGCATGATACATCTTAATAAAACTGTCTTTCCGGAAAAGACTTCTAAAATAATGTTTCATATTTGAATCTATTGTTCACAACTAATGTCACCATAAAATTACACGAGGACTGTTAAAAAAACACACACCCTGAACAACAACATGAGAGTATTTCCCTATGCTGTGTATATTTACTTCACAGGTAAGAAAGGTCTTTGGGGAAACTTCATTGGCAGCTTTCCTAGAAAAGGCTCCTCTGGGATGTTTTATTCTGAGTAATAAAATAAATTAAGCTATTAATTAGCTGTGCAAATCTCAGGTGGCCATGTGACCATACAGAGAACAGACTACAGCCTTTTGAAATGTGTTTATAGTTTTTGAATGCAATAAAATCAGTAATCATTTCCCTTCATTTAATTATAATTTCAAGACTAGGTACATTAGCACTTAAAGTAAAAATGTTAATGAAGTTGAATTAATTTCTTTATCTTTAAGACTAAACCCATGACTTCTACCATGTATATTTTATCCTTGACCATTGAGCCTGAAAGCCAGTGGTGAGGAGGTTAAAAGCAAAGGATATTTCTTGGAAATATCTGTCTACCATTAATGCAAGAGAGACTTTGCTTTTGCCAATAAACAAAATCAATTCTCTACCTTGTCTGCTACTGGTATGGATGGACTCACTGCATCCGTTTAGCCCAACAGCTGCTTACCTCACAGGAATGCTGGACTAAATGCTTTTGTTCAAGAAAAAACAAGAAATGAAACCAAGTTTGAAGTTTTAAAATCCTGAATCTAGCCTTAAATAGAGCTGATAAAGAGACTACTCATTTTGATCTATTTCTCAATAGTTTAATTATTAAGTATTTTTAGATGTTTTGAAAGTCTAGCTACTCCTCCACATAGGTTGAATCAAACCTCACTGAGGTACTTCCCTGCCAACCAAATCCATAGGATTATGTTCTTAATATTAGGTTATATCAATAATCACTGTTATATCAACTGAAAATGTATTCAAGTGGAAAAAATGAAATTTCACTCTTCCTTTCTTTTGTATTTTTATTTAATGTTACACAAATTAACATTAATATGACTTGTCCCATCTACTGACTTGTTTTTCAATAAAACACAAGGTCAGAGTTTACCTCTTTCACTCAATTCTTTGCACATAGGTTTTTGTTTTTAATTTTTTGTGAGTGAGAATTTAAGTAGCTCTGAGAAGACCTGGCCCAGAAAACTCTCATTAGTATTTCCTGAATTGCTTCACTTTATTTATGTCTTAGTAACCTTACATTAAACAAAAATCAAGTCTTTATAGATTGAGCAGATATCCGGAAGAATAGGAATCAGGAGGGGAGTATCACTAGAAGTCTGGGTAACTTTGCTTTACATAATTACTATTTGTGCACCACATGGTATACTCTTTTTTTTTTTTTAAGTTTTACTGTTTCTCTCTATTGTTCTGTTTTTTGCCCCCCACCCCAAATGAAGCTTCAACTTACCTTAGTTTCCCCAGAAATATTCTTAGCATCTAGGTCTTTATTATGTTAAAAGTTCAGTTACCATATGTAATCAAATTCATATTCTACTTAAAAATTTCCCCAAAACACAATCTGATTGTCTCAGTCAAAAAGCTGGATCCTCCAAGGGTTACTTAAACACACACACAAACACACACACACTCTCCTCAGTCAATTGTCATCTCTCATGCAGTTAGTTTGGTCTTTTTTTGGACTTGGGATATCAATAGAAATTTCAACCCAAAGAAATATTTATTATATATTCCATGTGGCACTGTGCAATGTGTTGTAGAAGATGTGAAATATAATATGGACTCATCCTATAAGATTCTTACAGTTACAAGATGGACATAAGAAACAGGTATTGCATATAGCAATTGGAATATACAACATTTGTGACAAAATTTTGTCAGTATTAAGAAATGGTTGGCTATAAATTCTAAACATCTCTTTTTTTGGGGGGGAAGCAAAGAAAATAATGAAAGAATATTTATTAGAAGTGAAAGATTCTATCCCATAATACCAATTTATCTTGGCTAAGTGGCTTTTTGACATGGTATAGTCACTAGCTCTCTCTAAAATTCCAAGTCTGTTACTTTACCAAGAGGCATGATACCTACCAAAATTTAATGAATGCTGATATGTATACTTACACAGAAATATTATGTTTGTAAATATGACCTCCAAAATGATTTAAGTTACCTCCAAATACCCATAAAAATGTTAAAGTATAATTATAGCAAATGCATTAAACTGGGGTTTACAAAAAAGTATTCTTTAGAATACTACACAGGGCTTCTCTGGTGGCGCAGTGGTTGAGAGTCCACCTGCCGATGCAGGGGACACAGGTTCGTGCCCCGGTCCTGGAAGATCCCACATGCCGTGGAGCAGCTGGACCCGTGAGCCATGGCCGCTGAGCCTGCGCGTCCGGAGCCTGTGCTCCGCAACGGGAGAGGCCACAGCAGTGAGAAGCCCACGACAGTGAGAAGCCCGTGTACCGCAAACAAACAAACAAACAAACAAAAAATACTACACAAATATCTATAATTTGGCTCCAAGCTTGCTGTAACCAATAAAAAGCAGCAGATACAGTTTCTGGATTTATATTGTACAAATATGATAGCTACTCAAGGGAAGCATTACTATTCTCAGGCCCAAGGTCCTAAGAAATTACTTGCTTGCCTTCTTAGAGAACAGGATATAGTTCAGTATGATAAATACCCTCACGAAGATCTTCTTAGTGACTATGGTAAGGGGCCGTATAGGAAATTATAGTAATGAGGCTCCCTCTTCTATCAAATCTCAGTGCAGGCTGATGTGTTATGCCAGAGTGCAATTCATTAAAAGCAATTGCATTCTGGAGATAGGCAGAGGAGTAGAGAGTTCCAAGAACCAAAGATAATGATTCAGTTCTACAGCTATGTGACAGTCAAAATAAACCCAAGAATAGATACATTGTAGAATATTAAAGGACTGGGTTACTCCTAGACAATCGGGCATAACTCATTTTTTGCTACCTTTTACATGTATGTGTGTGTAAATAACTTGAGGTTTTATTTTCAGAATAAAAACCCTACTGAGTATATTTTTTTATAATATTATTTATCAAATATAGGGCCATATACTTCTACTGTCAGGTCAGGAAGGATATGGTTTACATCCCTTAATTAATGACGAGGAAGCCGATGAAGACACCTGCCTTGAAAGAATATTACCATATAGAGACTGGCCCAGGTTAAGTAATTAGGTTCTACTCTCAAGTAGCTAATCACAACAAACTAATCAATTACCTATTCTTCCCAAGGAAGGATATATTTCTGTGATTTGACCTCTAAATATCTTAAAATATTAATATATGGAATTTTATTTTGTACTATTAATGTATGTCACCTCTTTATTGTCAACATGAAAATTAAAGTTTCCTATTTGTTCAATCATATTTATTTAGAACATATTGTATACAAGGCTTTGTATTAGTCACAAAGTAGGTTTATGTTACAATAGAAGATATATAAAGTAATTAAATAAATATGACATGAGATAATAATTGCCCCTATGAAAGGATCTATGTTTTATAGGAGCACAAAGAAGGATAGTGGATAACAGCTAACGTTTATCAAGTGCTTGCCATGTGTCAGGAACTACTATAAGTATTTCATGGATATTATCTCACATAATCCTTTCATTTTACATATGTGGAAACCAAGGCATTGATACGCTACATAATTTGCCTAGGGATTCTGTTAATCCTTGGGGGTCTTGGATAAAAGATCAAAGAAGTAATGACATTAGAAATGAACCTGAATGCTTATGAAGAGTTTTGAAGGTAAGGCAGCTGATAAGGTAAATCCAGGCAAAAGTAACAACATGAGCAGAGTCATGGACAATGGATTTTCATGGTGTGTTTATCCAACAAAATTGTCCCATGTTAAAAGAACATGAAATAATTGTCAGTAACACAGGTAGAAATCTAGCCTTTGCCCAAAGAAAGGTCTTACAAGTTAAAGCAAGAGACTCGGAATCTATCTTACAGGGAAGGGGGAAAAAAAAAAAAAACAAAGAATTTTACTCTGGGAAGTAGCATGATATGACCCAGGAGAATGGGTGTATTTTATATATTTTTTCTTATCTATTTTCATTTTTCAGTTATAAAATCAATATTTGCTCCCCAAAACATAATAGTATACAAAGTATAAACATTCAGTTATCTATATTTTTATAGAAAAGGCATTTATGACTATATATTCCACAAAAGTAGGGTAATTCTTTACACGTATTCCATAACTTTTTACGCTTCCCCCCACTCACTTAATATACTGTCAAATCTTCCAAATGTCAGTGCTCATGGATTTACTTAGGCTTTAAAATTTCATCCTGGTATCCCTTACCATGAACATTCCCATTCTTCATGGCCATGTAGGGTGCTTTATGATAATATACCCATAAGAAAGATTCCTACAAGATCTCTGGGTTAACAGTTGGAAATGTTAAGTGTTGGTACAGACCTTCAATTTACACTCTAAAAATAATTTGTATTCTTACTATAAGTATTTTTCCTATCTCCATGGATTCTCATCAACATGATAATCAATCTTTTAGGCTTCTGTCAAATTGATGGGTGACAACTATGATATCACCTAATCTCATTTTTTCCAATGTTTTTCCTCTTATTAATAGTATCCTTTGGGGCTTCCCTGGTGGCACAGTGGTTGAGAGTCTGCCTGCCGATGCAGGGGGCACGGGTTTGTGCCCCAGTCGGGGAAGATCCCACATGCCGCGGAGCGGCTGGGCCCGTGAGCCATGGCCACTGAGCCTGCATGTCCGGAGCCTGTGCTCCGCAACGAGAGAGGCCACAGCAGTGAGAGGCCCGCGTACCGCAAAAAAAAAAAAAAAAAAAAAAAAAAAATAGTATCCTTTACCATACAGAAGTTTTTCAGCTTTAACACCCTACCTTAAGATTATAAAATATCTTCTGCTATGTTTTATACTGGCTCACTCGTAATTTTAGATTTTATATTTAGATTGAACATATATCTGAAATTATGATCAAAGTAATATGAATATTTTATTGTATTTTCCATATAATACCAATTTTAAAGCTATTGAATAACTGTATATTTCTACAGCTTTCTAATATAAGCTTTGTAATATCAGACATTCATATATACATAATCTATATCCAGATCTAAATTAGTCTATTTCCATGCTAGATACTATCACATTTTAGTCATTGTAGTTTGAGAGTACAATTTCATATTCAACATAGTAAATGCTCCCTAAAATTTAATTAGTTAATTTACAACAAGTATTCTACCATGTGAGATATAGAATTAAATTGTCAAGGGTTTCCATAACACTATTGGAATATTAGTCAAAAATTTTAGCTAGAACATATGTCTCTCCCTTAATTTGAGCCTTGTTTTGTAGCTTTCAGTGACAGTTTATAACTACTTTTATGAAATTGTTTTTTCCTCTTCCCAGCACATTTGGTTTTATTTATTTATTTATTGGAGTACAGTTACTTTACAATACTGTGTTAATTTCTCCTGTACAGCAAAGTGAATCAGCTACATGTATATATACATATCCCCTCCCTCTTGGACATCCCTCCCAACGCCCCCATCTCACCCATCTAGTTCACAGAGCACCAAGCTGAGCTTCCTGTGCTATACAGCAGGTTTCCACTAGCTATCAGTTTTACATATGGTAGTGTGTATATGTCAATACTAATCTCCCAGTTCGTCCCACCCTCCTTTCCCCCCATGTCCACACGTTTCTACATCTGTGTCTCTATGCCTGCCCTGCAAATAGGTTCATCTGTACCATTTATCTAGATTCCACATATGTGCATTAATATACAATATTTGTGTTTCTGTTTCTGACTTACTTCACTCTGTATGACAGACTCTAGGTCCATCCACGTCTCTACAAACTACTTTATATGAAGTTTGTCATTTCCTTTGAGGTGTTTAATGTCTTTATAGCTATTGTGGATAACTATTTTTAATTTGTTGTTACTAAGATTGAGGAAAGATTAACCACTGTTTATATGTGGACAAATCTCTGAGCTCTTACTTAGTTCTATTCCAGTTGATAGAAATAGTCTTAGATTTTCTGAATTAAAACTTTAATTGCCTTGACGTTATTTTCGTGAGTGCATTTCCAGTATTAGTTTCTTTCTTTCTTTTTTTTTTTTTTTTTTTTAACTCATCCCATGAGTTTGGACCATCAGGACAATACTGGATAACAGGTAAAAGCTTTGTTTGTAGCTTGGTAACGCTTGTACTATTTCATTTATATTTGATGTTATTTTCTAGCACATTTTATTAGTTAAGGATTTTATTGTTTTAGTTTCTAAAACACAACAGTATTATTTCAAAATTCTTAGGATTCAGTAATAAACTCTATGCCACATGTCTTTTTACAGGAAATCACCATGTTTCAATTTATTCTACAATTAGCTTATGGTATATATTGTTACATAATACTTAATATTATCACCTGTAAATTTATAACTTCATTTAAATTTTTGAAATATTACTAAATGATTTTATATATTAATATTATTATGATAAAATATCAGTGCAGTTTTAAAGAAACTAAAACTCCAAAGACACTTACTCTTAATAAACTTATTTATCATTTTATCCAGCCTAAGTCTTATGCTGTAAACACCACAACAATTAGACTTTACTTGCCCAGCGTAAAGAGACAGCTTTTGATGGAAACAATGCTTTTTATTATAGTACCAACTAATATCCTTTCACAGTAGCAAATAAAAGATCTCTTCTTGACCAGTCACTAGAATTAGAGCTCCAGCATCAATTTTGAAAATTTTATTACTTACTTTTCCTAATGGTCCATTTATGTCAAAAATATTTTTAAAGCAAACTGAAGTAGAGCTATCTGGAAGACTCATCAGTCAGTGGATGATGAGTGCAGCCTCCAAGGGGGATGAGAAGATTACAATCCATGGAGTATAATGAGAATGCAGTCAGTTATGTTCATACCAATTCTCATTACAATCTTTGTTGCTGCAATGGATTCACGGCATATCATTTTCCATCCTTGTCATATTCTTTGTCAGAAAAATGAGACATCATTCATGTCATCTGCCTCCCCAACACTATTGTATTTTTCACAGATTGCATTAAGGGAATAAATTGTATAGCTCATACAAAGTCCATGGAAGTGTCCTAATACGGGAACACAGTCCAAATCATGAACCCACAGGTCATATAATAGAATTGTAAAACAAAATACAATTAAAGGAAATGTAGAGAAATGCACTGCTCTGACATAAGAGTATATGCAGTTGTATCTCTTGCATATATTGCATAAGTAAGCAAAGTTTCTATAAGATACTGTAGTAGCTAGGAATGAGAATATTGTGAATATAATGAACGAATCACTCATCTCCTATACTTCCACAACTCCCCTTTCTCCAACGGTTCATATATATAAGTGAACTAATAAACTTGTGTGTGTGTTTGTTTTCAACCAAAGTAAAGATAAAGACCTAAAGCTGAAGATTGAGGAACCTAACAGTTACCTTTAAAATCTTGAGGTACTTAAACATCTTACTGAAGTACTATTTTTCCTGAATTTTAAGAAATAAAGACAAAATTTACAGTGTTAATATATTTCAAGTTTGTTCTAAAGTTTCCTTTTGAAAACCTTGTTTCCCAAAGGAATTTCCAAGTTTGCAAGGACAGATTCATTTTTTGCTTATTATCTTGACATAATTATTAATAGGCCTCCTTTCTACACATAACTTTCCCTGTTAGACAATCAATTATAGTGACTTAACTTACAGGTCTTCATGAGTTACACCCCCCCCGCACCCCACACAAATAAAATTTATTCTCTCCTCAATCCAAACACCTTTCATATTCATATTCATAACGTCTTTTTTTCCTTTGACTAAACACATGGTTTCTAAATGCTTACAATGTAGTAGGCCCAGGTGTATCAGCCTCATATTTACAGCTGGAGAGGGGAAATGTAGTACTTCAGGGTTTTCTTTGGACAAGGTATTGTAACCTTAATACTAGTTTACTAGTAAAGGACTAGCTAAACAAATTATTTTAATTATAATTATTTGTATTCATTTTAACTGAGTTTGACTGACCATCTTAAGTGGGTATTCATACCTATTAAATTTGCTAGTTATTTTGTAGCTATTTTACTTTACCTCCCCACTCAGCCTTCAAGTTGGAAAGCTAACTAATGAACTAGAATCTAAATATTTGCATAATTGTTATCTTACAGAATTAAGTATGATACTCTGAAGTAAAAATGTTCCTTGATCAAATAAAATCAATGTTCCTTCCTAAAGTTTTAGAATGAGTATTAATATATTAAAGTCTAAAGTAAGTCCTATAGTAAAGAAATTTTCTTTAATCAACTATTTCCCAAACTTATTTTTACCATGAAACACCATTATATAACACCTGTTATCAGCCCACACAGGCAGGTTTTTGAGGCATACTTTGAAAAACGCTGAACTAACTTCTTAAACTAAACTAAAAAATAAAAGCAAAACAAAAAACCTAAAAAAGAAAAACCCAGTTCACAAACTTCTCCCATCCCCATGCCTCTGGTAACAACAAATCTGTTCTTTGTATCTATAAGACTGCTTTGATTCCACATATAAGAGACAATACAGTATTTGCCTTTCTCTTTTTGACTTATTTCACTTTGAATAATGCCCTAAAGGGGCATTATTGTTACAAACAACAATATTTCATTCTTTTCTATGGATAGGTAATATTCCATGGTATATTTATACCGCAATTTCTTTAAATCCATTCATCCATCAATAGATACTTAGGTTGTTTCCATGTCAGCTATTGTAAATAATGCTGCAATGAACATGGGGGTGCATATATCTTTGACTTAGCATTTTTGTTTTCTTCTGCTAAATACTTACAATGGAATTAATTGCTAAATCATATGGTAGTTCTAATTTTTTGAGGAACCTCCATAGTGTTTTCCACAGTGACTGCACCAATTTACATTCTTACTGACAGTGCACAGCATTCCCTTTTCTCCACATCGTTGCCAATACTTGTTATTTCTAGTATTTTTGATAACCATTCTGACAGGTGTGAGGTAATATCTCATTGTGCATTTAAGTTGCATTTCACCAAATAATGATGTAGAGCATCTTTTCATGTACCTGTTAGCCATCTGTATGTCTTCTTTAGAAAAATGTCTATTCAGGCCCTCTGCCCAATTTTTAATGGAATGTTTTGTTATTGAGTTATATGAGTTCTTAATATACTTTGGATATTAGCCCCTTATCAGCTACATGATTTTCAAATACTTTCTCTTATTCAGTAGGTTTCCCTTTCACTTTGATAGTTTCCTTTGCTGTGCAGAAGTTTCCTAGTTTGATATAGTCCCACTTATTTAATTTTGCTTTGTTGCTTTTGCTTTAGGTGTCAGATTCAAAAAATCATCCAAGAGCTATACCAAGGAGCTTACCATCTATTTTTTCTTCTAGGAGTTTTACTGTTCCAAGTCTTACAATTTAAACCTTTAATCCAATTTGAGTTAATTTTTGTGTATGATGGAAGAAAGTGGTTCAGTTTCATTCTTTTGCATGTGGGTGTCCAATTTCCCCAGCACAATTTATTGAAAAGACTTTGCCCAGTGTATATTCTTGGCTCCTTTATTGTATATTAGTTGAACATACAATGTGGATTTCTGGGTTTTCTACTCCATTGAGTTCTGTGTCTGTTTTTCTGCCAATACCATACTGTTTTAATCACTATAGCTTTGTAATATAGTTTAAAATCAGGGAATGTGGTACCTCCAATTTTATTTTTTCTCAAGATTTGGTTATTTGGATTATTTTAAGGTTCCATACAAAGGTCTTTCACCTCATTAGTTCAGTTTTTCCCTAAATGTTTCACTCTTTTTGATGCAGTTTAAATAAAATGGCTCCTTAATTTCTCTGATAGCTTGTTACTGATGTATAGAAATGCAACACTTTTTTGTATTGATTTTATATCCTGCAACTTTACTGAATTCTAACAGTATTTTTGTGAAGTATTTAGGGTTTTATATATAAAATGTCATCTTAAAATACATATAGTTTTACTTCTATTCAGATTTGGATGACTTTTATTTCTTTTCTGGCCTGATTGCTCTGCTTAGGACTTCCAATATTATATTAAAGGAGAGTGGCAAGAGTGGGCATTCATGCTTTGTTCCTGATCTTAGAGGGAAAGATTTCAGGTTTCCACTGTTGAGTATGATGTTAGTTTGGGCTCATCATATATGGCCTTTATTATGTTGATGTACATTCCCACCATACCCACTTTGTTGAGATGTTATCATGAAAGCATATTAAATTTTGTCAAGGGTTTTTACTGCATCTACTGAGATGGTCATAGAAGCCACCATTAAAGGAAATAAAAGTCATATATGAAATCATTGCTGCAGTTTCCTTCAGTTACATACTCTTCGTTAAGAGACACTAGGTGCCCTCAGCTCTGATGTCAAAGAGATAATTTGCAATGTAGACCTGAGTCAGTTCCATTTTTGAGTATTCTTTAGAACTAGATCCATTGCAGAGGTGTTCCAAACAGGTGAGTCTACCACAAAATAAAAAACAAAAACACAACAACAACAAAAAATCCCTGAATATAAATGATCTTCTGAGTTAGCATGATGGTAGAATAGGAACCTCCAACCTTCCTCATATAGATACCATAGGTAACCAGCTACACATGTGTTAATTCCCATCTGAGAGACATCCAGAAACTAGTTGTACTCCTGTACAGTGAACAACTGAGAAAATACCCAGATTTAAACAAGTAGGAAAAGCTGAGATACCTTCACCATAAACCCCACCCCCAGCACAATGACATATAATCAGGAGGTAACCCTCAACTTCCAGCTTCTCCTCTTTTTTGAGGAGCAAAAGGTTTAGACCACACACCTATTACCTCAACTTTTATGGCTGCTAACCAAGAGACTGGCTCCAACTCACCCATCTCTGGGAAATTATGGGGCCTGGCATTCACCAGTCCCTTGGAAGGAAGAGGTGGCTTTCAGCAGGCACACACACCCTTTCCATGGCACTTCCCCCTGGCTCAGTGCAAAGAATCGGCAAAGACCAGCTCTCAGATTCTCCACGGAAAAGGTTAGATTAAACAACTAACGTCCTGGTTTTTCCCACTGCTGACTGAAGGTCTGGCTTCTCATCAGTCTGCACCTAGAGCTGATGGGGCAGGCAATTACAGTCTTCTGGGAGCTAAAAAGAGCAAGTGAACACTTCCTGTAGCTGCTCCCCCACCACATCTCATTCCAGCTAAAGTGATCAACCCTCCAGCTTGCCCCTGGAAGGAGTTGGACTACATATCAAACTTTTTGACTTTTCTGCCTGTTGCCTGAGTGTTTGGCTTCTCACTGGCCTTTCTCAGAGCAGACAGGGTATGGAACTTGCTAGTTGCCCAGGGTCTGCAGAGAACCAAGTGGCAGTTTTGAAAGTCCTTCAGGCTCTTCCTGAAATGAGGATTGGCTATACTTATACAAAATAGACCAAGTCAAAAACTATCTCTAGAGACAAAATCATGTAATGATAAAAAGTTTACTTCAATAGGAAGATAAAACAATTGTAAATATATATGCATCTAACATCAGAGCACTTAAGTATATAAGACAAATATTGACAGATCTGAAAGGAGAAATTGACAGCAATACAATAATAGTAAGAGATTTAATATCCCACTTTCAATAATGAATAGAACATCCAGATACAGAAAATATTAAAATTAAAAAGCAGCTGACTTAAACAATACTATAGATCAAATTGACCTAGCAGAATTTCATACCCCACAGCTGACAAATACACATTCTTCTCAAGTGCACACAGAACATTATCCAAAATAAGTCACATATTAGGTCACAAAGTCAGTCTTAAATTTAGGAAGATTAAAACGATACTAAGTATCTTTTATGACCATAATGGAAATAAAACTGAAAATTAGTAGCAGCAAGAAAACAGGAAAAATCACAAATATAGGGAAACTAAACAAAACATTTTTGAACAACTATTGGTTCAAAAAGGTAATCAAAATGGAATTTAGAAAATAGAAGCAAACGAATGAAGACCCAATATACCAAAAACTTATGGTATACAGCAAAAGCAGTGTTAAGAGGGAAGTTTATAACAATAAATGTTTACATTTAAAAGATGGCATTGAAGAAACAATCTAACTTTATATCTCAAGGAATTAAGAAAAAAAAACTAAGGTCAAAGATAATGGAAGGAAAGATCAAAGAAGAAATAAAGACTTATGAACAATTATATGCCAACATACCTATGGATAACCTAGAATAAATGGATAAATTTCTAGAAACATACAACCTACCAAGACTGAATCAAAAAGATACAGAAAGCCTGAAAAGACCAATAAGAAGATTGAAGCAGTAAATCAAAAACTTTCCAACAAAAAAGTCCAGAACCAGATGGCACTGTGGATGAATTCTGCCAAACATTCAAAGAATTAATACCAATTCTCCTCAAACTCTTCAAAAAAAAAAAGAAAAAAAAAAGAGGAGTGAACTCCTCTAAACTCATCTTATGAGGCCAGCAACACCTTGATACTAAAGTCAGACAATGCCATTACAAGACAACTATAGGCCACTAACTCTAAGAAACATATGTGCAAAAATCTTCGACAAAATACTATCAAACCCAATTCAACAGCACATTAAAAGACTTATATGCCATGACCAAGTGGGATTTATCCTTGTGTTGCAAGGATGATTCAACATATACAAAGATGTTATATACCACATTAACAGATAAAACAAATAAACCACATTAAAGATAAAAATCATATGATCATTTCAATGAGAAACAACACTTTACAATATTCAGCATCCTTTCATGGAAAAAAAAAAAAAAAAAAACTCAACATTTAGTATAGAAGGACTGTACCTCAACACAATAAAGGCCATATAGGAAAAGCTCACAGCTAACATCATAATCAATGGGGGAAAAACTAAAAGCTTTTCCGCAAAGATCTGGTACAAGGCAAGGATGCCAACTCTTACTACTTCTATTAAACATAAGTACTGGAGGCGTAGCCAGAGTAATTAGAAAAGAAATGAAAGGCATCCAAATAGGAAAGAAAGTAAAATGATCTGTTTGCAGATGACATAATAATGTATATAGAAAACCCTACTCAACAAAAACTGTTAAATCCAGTAAATTTGCAGGACATGAAAATCAGCACACAAAAATTAGTAGCATTCTATATACTAACAGACTACTCATAAAGGAAATTAACAATCCCACTTACAATAGTAAGAAAAATAAAATACTTAGTAATAAATATAACCAAAAGTTTAAAGATTTGTACACATAAAATACTGATGAAGAAAGACAACATAGACATCCTGTGCTCATGTTTTAGAAAATTATTGTTTAAAAATCCATGTTACTGAGAGCGATCTACACATTCAATGTTATTCCTATCAAAATTCCAATTGCATTTTTTTTTGCAGGAACAAAAAAAAGTTTATAAAATTCATAAGGAACAGAAGACCTCAAAGAGTCGAAGAAATCTTGATCAAACAAAGCTGGAGGTATCACATTTCTTGATTTCAAACTTATTACAAAGGTATAATAATCAAAACAGTACAGTACTGGCATAAAAAATATAGAGAACAATGAAACAGCATACAGAGGCCAGAAATAAATTTACATTTAATGTCAACTGATCTTAGGGTGCCAAGGACATACTATAGGGTAAAGATTGTTTCTTCAATACGTGGTAACGGTAAAACTGGATATCCATATACAGAAAAGTGAAAGTAGATCCTTATCTCATACCATATACAAAATTCAACTCAAAATGGATTAAAGACAAATATAAGACCTAAAACGAAAAAACTGCTAGAATAAAACACCAGGGGGAAAGCTTCAGCACTGGCTTTGGCAATGACTTTTTGAATATGACACAAAAAGCACAGACAACAAAAATAAAAAAGACTGTACCAAACAAGAAAATTCCTAAAAGCAAAAGGTATAATCAACAGTGAAAAGGCAACATACAGAATGAGAGAATATATTTGTAAACCATATATCTGATAAGGAGTTAATATTCAAAATATACAAGGAACTCCTACAACTCAATTTATAGAAAATTAGCAGATTAAAAATTGGACAAAGGACTCGAATAGACATGTTTCAAAAGAAGAAGATATACACATAGCCAATAGGTAGGTATATGAAGAAGTACAAAGACAGATGACACCAGTAAGATACTTAAAGTATCATAGCTTACTTTAGCCAACCTAACTTTGGATATTATACACAAAAATATCACGATTTGGAGCTATGGAAATACACCACCCAAATCTCCTGTGACAGGAAGAAGCATCGACTGACTGCTCCACTGCATCCACTGCCATATTTCTGTTGATGCTTCACTTCCCCATTGTTCTTCTCAGTCAATAATTCAGCATGAGCGAGGGTATTAGTGTAGGCTCATTTCTTCAGTATAAGGGAATTCTCTAATGGGCATCCTTGGTTCAAGGACTCCCCAGTGGTCTTACCAAAACTTTCTTTGGAAATGTGTCACTGTCTAAGACTTCCTATTCAATTATTCTCTCTTTCCACACCATCAGCCCTGAAATGTGGTCTGAAGTCTCTCCTAATGCATTTAACTTTCACAGGAGTTCTCCCCACATACACCAATCTTTCACACATCTAATTCCATCTTCATTCTGCTTCCTGGAGTACAGAGACTGGCACAGATAGTGACCACTGCGTTAAATGTTAAATTGTTTTAGACCATCACCAGAAACAATAAATATTTTATGAAAACTATTATGAAAGGATGATAACATTAATAATATGGTTCCCACTTATTTCAGTTACTATGAAGCAGGTACTGTCCTAAACACTCTACATATATTACTCAATTTTCACAATAATCCTAAGATTATTACCAACACCCTTTTAGAGATGTGAAAACAACTGTAAGACAAGTTATACTCCATGGGACAGGAGCTCTGTCCTTAGGTAGCGGAATACAGGTTATCAGGAAGAGAAATGGGGAATAACAAAGACCTCTCTCTCTCTACCCTCTAGTCTACCACTTCCTCCATTAGTTGACGCTAATCAGAAGCTGGAGGGTTAAAGAGCCCATTTGATGCAGACTGTACAGGTCAGCCTCCTGAGATATAGAGCATGTGAAGAAGAGTAGAAAACACATTCTGGAGAGGGATTCACAAAATATATTAGGGACAGGAATGTAATGATTTAAAGTCACATTGCCAGTATCTCTCATAAAAGTCAGTACTGGAAACTGAGTTCAAATATGTCTGACTCCAAAGGCTTGTTTCTACCATGTATTATTGGGGACCAAGATTTACATATATACTTAAATATAAATAATTATATATATAAATATTTATATATAATATGTATATAAAGAGAGAAGAGAGAGACTGATTGATCATAAAGTATTGGCTCATACAATTATGAAGGCTGAGAAGCTCTATGGTCTGCTCTTGGTAAGCTGGAGATCCAGGAGAGTTGGTGGTATAGTTTGAAAGCCTGAGAACTGAAAAGCTAATGGTGTAGATTCCAATCTGGGTCTGAAGGCCCAAGATCCAAAAGCTTGGAGGACAGGAGAAGATTGATGATCCAACTCACAGAAAGGCAAAGTTCATTCAAACTTCCTTTGCCTTTTTGTTCTATCCAGGCTTTCAACAGATTGTATGACGCCCACCCACATTGGGGAGAGCCATCTGCTTTATTCAGTCCACCAATTCAAATGTCAATCTCTTCCAGAAACACCCAGAAATAAATTTTAGCCAGCTATCTGGGCATCCCATGGCCCACTGTTCACTTGGTACATAAAATTAATGATCATATACCACTAGGCAACCATGCCTTCCTCCAAGGAAGGTAGCATAATGATAGGGCTCCAGCAATTACTTTGAAGAATGGAAGCAGCTATTAAAGAGAAAAATAAAACTTCATATTGTCTTAATCTGGTCAATGTCAATGAAGTTGTGATTTCAGGAACAGTTTCTAAGCCAGACATTTGTTATGATCATTGGGTCAAGGTCACCTCAGAGCCCCTTTCCTGAGATGGTTGCTAAAGATCTAGTACCATGTTATTCACCCACAAAATTGATCACCTTAATGTATTTAATTGGGGTTCTGGAAACTTAGTTGCCATCTTACCCCCTTTCATATATTCCAAGTTCAAGATCCATTCAGTAGATTGAGCAGAATAAGATGAAAGCAGGGACTAACACCTTGTTATCAACTGATTGCAGAAATAAAGGCCAGGATTGGCAAAGCACTTTAGAGAGACCAAGTCAAAACTCTCATCCAAAAAGATACATACACCCCTTTGTTCATACCAGCACTATTAACAATAGCCAAGACATGGAAACAAACGTTCACTGATAGATGAATGGATAAAGGAGATGTGACAATGGAATACTAATCATCCATAAAAAAGAATGAAATAACGCCATTTGCAGCAACATGGATGTAACTAGAGATTATCATACTAAGTAAGTCAGAAAGAGAAAGACAAACACCATATGATATCATTTAAATGTGGAATCTAAAATTTGACACAAATGAACCTATCTACGAAATTGACTCATGGACATAGGAACAGACTTGTGGTTGCCAAGGTGGAGGGCGTCGGGGGAAGATGGAGTGCGAGGTTGAGGATAGCAGGTGTAAGCTATTATATATGGAATGGATAAACAACAATGTCCTACTGTATAGCACAGAGAACTACATTCAGTATCATATGATAAACCATAATGGAAAAGAATATTTAAAAAGAATGTGTGTGTGTGTGTGTGTGTATATATATATATATATATATATATATATAAAACTGAATCACTTTGCTGTACAGCAGAAATTAACACAACATTGTAAATCAACTATAGTTTAATAAAAATAAATAAATTTAAAGAGACCAACTCAAGTCAGAGAAAGTGAAAAACAGTGTAGAAAACTTCAGTATTTCTGGCACCAATCACTGAACATATTTCAGCAGCACAAGTTCATCTTTAAGTGGCAATGATATAACTGAAATAGATCATTTAGGTAAGGGAAGCAGTGTTGCAACTAATATGATCCTCACCACTCATTTTCAGGTCTCAAGGGAAAAAGTACTAGAAAGCCAGAGTTCAAATTTATTTTATGACAAAATTAAGTTTTCTTCCTGAATATGTCTTTTTATTCTCCTAATTTAACCAGAGAAATTCCCCTTTGAAATACTCTATTAGTAAAATGTAAGGAATTTAAGTTGGGAATCTATGGTCCATCCAAAATATGGAACACAGACCTTTCTCCAAATAGGGTTTTCCCCCTAAAGTCAGTTATATATATATATATATATATATATATATATATATATATATATATATATATATATATATATATATATATATATATATATATATATATATTCATCTACAAGTTGAGTGAAGTCAGCACACTGGAAACAGCAAAGACATAACTTGACTTCTGGAACATTCATATAAGTGTAGTGAGGTACCCTGCAGAGACTGAATTGCAACATTTTTAAAAAGGAAATAAAGCCAGAAGGCTGGGGTATACTTTTAAGATGGCAGCCCCATATGTCCTCTCTTTAGTCATCTGTCAAGCACCCAGGCATAGTTCTGGGGAAACACACACAAGACTGGTGTGGGTTTAGTGAGCATTTTAGGCTTAGTTGCTGTTAGTGAGTGGAGATAAGAATTACCTTCCTAGACACATCTTTTTATATTCAAGTACTTATGTAGGGGCTTATCAATCACCTGGTTAAAGATATTGGGACATGGATTCTGTTTTTGAAATTCCAGACATGTCAAATGAACTGGTGAGGCCAAGGGCCCTGATTGTTGAGAAGAAGAATCAGACTCTGAGAAGGAAAAGAATAAAGGTCTCAGGCTCACTGAGTATGTTGTGAAAGTAAGGAGTCAGAACTCTTTAGGGAAACTGTGTTAGACAATTTTTCTTCAAATACTAATATTGACACAGAATGAAGTTGTGTCAGAAGGAACCAGGGCATTAGGGCCAACAGAGTAAGGTAGCTCATTAAGGACCCAAAGGCTTCAGCATGGCCCCAAGTATCATCACAGCTTCCACAGTATCATGGGGAAGCTGTACTACAGACACTGAAACACTGGGACAGCCTGAAGACTCATGCCCCCAAGGACTTACCTGCCTGTGTTGTCTCTTGCCCAGTAGAGAGCAGCAAATGACAATAAAAACAACTGAGTCATGCAAAAGCATAAGAGCCCTAAGATATTTCAGAAGTAAAATTGCACACAACCATAAAGTGGTATATTATAGAAGGAATTTTAAAATGCAAATGTGGAAGGCATTTCTGTAAGACACTCTCGTCCAAAGTCATTTTTTTCTTGTCCCCTTCCTCTGTCATACGTTTTTCTTCAGGATTAATCTTATCTTGATGAAAAATGTGAACATTTAAGTTTCATCCATTCACCTACTTTATTTAAACATGCTGCTACCTCATTTTATTCATTTACCATTTCTCTCACTTGCCCACCATTACTACTATGGCAAGGAATCTTTGACAAAACAAGTTGAACAAAGGTTTATGAAGTCAGATTTTTCATAGCCCCTACACATGCTTCGCAAACGTGGACATGCAGATATCTTCTGAGTTGTAAATTCTTTGTTAGGTAGTTCAAACATTAGCTTTAACATTGGGAGCTCTGGAATTTGAAATATTGATAATGCTGGTGTTCTATGTTCCTTGTCTCAATTGTTCAACCTCTAAAATTAAAGAAATACTTCCCATTTCCTTTTTTCCATCCTCAAAGGTGTGTGTTCAGAACTCATGAGATAATATTTATAATCCTAGGGAGTAGATAGCTTTCTTTCTCAAGACATTAGTGTGCAATTTAGAGCTTATGAAGAAGCAATTTACCGAATGGCACCCTAGTGATAAGAAATATTTCAAGGACTATTCCATTTTGAGAAAGTGAAAAATTGGTGGATTCTGCATAGCAGAACTTGACAATACTTATACTTTAAAAGTTTTAAGTGATAAAGAAAAACTAATTAGTGTATGTTCTCTGAAACGTATTTCTTGAATTTATATTTTCCTAATTAGCTTATTTTCTCTTCTTCTAAAGACAGATATTTTCTTGTATTTAATTCACGATTTCTCCTTGCCCCCTTTACCTTCTCATGTATTTCCTTTCATTATTAATATTATCTTGTGAAAAATGCTAACTTTTAAAATATTTAACCCATTCTAACTGTTTTAATATATTATTGCTTACTCTCATCCATTTACCATTTCACTCAAATGCCCACCATTACAGTAAAATGCAAACATATGCTTAATCGTTAAAAAAAAAAAAAAATCAATGAAGGAAAAAAGTCAAGATTTTAAATACAAGAACAGGACTCAAGGGCTTCCCTTGTGGCGCAGTGGTTGGGAGTCCACCTGCCGATGCAGGGGACATGGGTTCGTGCCCCGGTCCGGGAAGATCCCATGTGCCGCGGAGCGGCTGGGCCCGTGAGCCATGGCCGCTGAGCCTGTGCGTCCGGAGCCTGGGCTCCGCAACGGGAGAGGCCACAACAGTGAGAGGCCCGCACACCGCCAAAAAAAAAAAAAAAAAAAACAGAACTCAAACCCATATTATACACTGATAATGTTTGAAAACCAGGCACAGTACACTTTCTCAAAGTGAGCATGATGAGAATTTTCATTTGCTTGTGTCACAGATACCTTGGGACACTTAAGGGATTATATTGTGACTGTGTTATTTACTCCAGTCTCTGTAAAATTCATTTTTTAAAATTTATTTATGTATAAACCCCATTTATTTTCAACCTTGATTTTAAATAGAAGGAATAACAAAGGAAAAAGCTCCAGGATTTTTTTCTTTTTCTTTTTTTTTTTTTGCGGTAAGCAGGCCTCACACTGCTGTGGCCTCTCCTGTTGTGGAGCACAGGCTCCGGACGCACAGGCTCAGCGGCCATGGCTCACGGGCCCAGCCGCTCCGCGGTGTGTGGGATCTTCCCGGACCGGGGCATGAACCCATGTCCCCTGCATCATCAGGAGGACTCTCAACCACTGCGCCACCAGGGAAGCCCTCCAGGTATTTTTTTTTTTAAATCACATAATAGTAATAAGAAAAATAACTGTACTTGTCCAGCTGAATGGTGTCAAATAAATAGGCATTTATGGTTTTGAGTAGAATTTCTATCATTTATAAGATTCTGAAACATTTTTAATGACAAAGTTACCATGAAAGTTATGAGATCATTTATAAGAAATAAATATTTCTCCTAAAGTAAGCATATGTATACAATTAAATTAGAAACTTATCTAAATAGAGCAGCTGAGAGGCCACCAAGATATTTTGAACTATTACAAAAAGGCATTATAGATCTGTCCTGAAGCTTAAGTTTTTGAACCTGTAAACTTAATTTGCACTTAATTTAAAAACAAAAACAGACACAGTCATCTTATTTAGTCTGTGAAACTGGGGTAAGAACCTGTATTGTCAAAGTCAATCTAGACAGAGGAAAAACAGAATTTTCATTATCCTTTTTCTTCTGAACCCAATCAAACGAGAAGCCTCTAGTATGTTAATGGCTTAAATTTTACCCTTACAACATTTTTTCATATTGTCAAAAGTTTTGTTCTAACTCGATTTTTGTAAATCATGTGCAAAATTTAGGTATCCTACTTGGGTAAAAAGGAAAGGTTTTTTGTTAGAGAATTGTGATAGCCATTATTGCCGTTCACCCAACCTCTGGTTTTCCTCCATTTTGGAACTGTAGTGGATTGTCTTCTTTGTTGTTGTTTTTGTTTTTGTTTTTGTTTTTTAAAGTAAGCTCCCATGTGGTTGAGCTGGGCTATGTGAGTAATTCTGGGCCATGAGTTATAAACTGCTTCTAGCCCAAAACGTATAATGCTGAGGTAAGATTCTTAAGAGTTCCCTTTTCCCTTTGCCATGTTCAGAACCAGTGTTCAAGATAGTGGGTCCTCAAGCAGGCTGGTTCAAGAGTCAAGATGATGGCTGCATGGGAGCCGAATTCTTAAGCTATCAAGGAATGGTAGCATGTGCAAGAAATAAAAGTTTAGGTTTTAAGCTACCCAAATTTGGGGATCGTTTATTACTGCAGCATAACCTACACTCTGGTGACTGCCTAAACTCTCTGGATTGATACAGGAGATTAATGTTTTACAAACTACTTTGAAAAGTATAACTAACATCTTATAACTCTAACTTTTAAATCTCTAGGTGGTTTTATTTTTAAGATTGCTTTTTAAAAAAAGTTAATTAGAGTGGTTTGGACCTATTTTTTGCATGCTGTGTTGAAATTTTGAGTTTAATAAACTCTGAATTTCTAGAAAGTCAATATTAAGGAATGAAGCATAAAATTAGACACCTCCAAAGGTCCACCAGCATCTCAGAGCCTTTTGGTGTTTGTGACTTTTTCCTCCTCAATGTAGTTTCACTGATCAGTGGTTTAACTCTCAACTGGAGAAGTGAAATTTAGGATACCAAATCAGAGATAAAATAGAGAGCATTCAATTTCTTTAAGGCTGGAATAATGCCTCATTCTTCCTCTAACATCCACGAATGTCTTCAAAAACAGGTGTTTAAAAATATTGAATGAATGGCTGAATGCCTAATTTTTCCTAGGGACCCCCATGATTTCCCTTAAATCATGAAATAGATCCCCTTTAACATATATTCTCCAACTCCAAACTGTGCCAATATGCTTTCTTAGATTGAAGTTGAACCCAACTGTTTTTAAATAAGCCAAATTAATTTTATATATAAATGTTTTAACTCTTTCATACATTTTAAAAGAATGTGGACCTGGATAATGTTTCCATGTTGATTTTTTGACTAGTAAAATAAAAGGTGACTTAGTAGCTTTGAATGAATATGAAATTTATATGCCCATTTTCTGGCACAGATGCCTAAAACCTTATTATTCCTCTCCTACTGAGATAGCATCTATCCATGGAAGGTAGAATAAGTATAGTAGTTAAGACCATAGGATCTGAACTCATTGCCTGGATTTTTGTCTCAGCTCCACCAGTAAATTAATCTCTAAGTATCAGTTTATCCATGTAAAAAATGTATATGGTGATATTTCCAATTCTATAAATTCAATGAGAGGATTAAATGAGATAAAATAAAGCATTTTGCCCAGCACATATGAAATGTTTAAAAATTTAATTGGTAACTATCAATCTGCTGTATTTGTAACAGAAGAATTAGATTACTTATTTAGTAAAAGATAAACTTTGTTTCTTTAATATAATGTTTAAACCACGCAGTTCTGTTTTCAGAACTATGTTCAGTTTCTCTACCTCTGTAATCTATTTTTCCCCATTTCAGTTTTTGTTTTTTTAAGTCTTTGGAAGTCAGAAATTCATTAAATTCATTTTTTACAATCATTCATTCTTGTAACCAACTTGCCTCCAAAATGGATTTATAATATTTTATCATTATAACACAAAACATTGTTTTCTAGATATAAAAATACGAAAATTTAAAGTGTGCAACCAGAACTATCATTCTTAGGATGTTATTATATTTTTCATTGATCCTGCTTGAAAAGACAGTCAGTTGCTGGCTCTTTCTCCACTGGTAGTTTCTTTCACGGTTTTTAAACAAAAGCAATGATGAAATTAGCCTGTGTAGTACAATATGAAGAATAAAACCAGTCCACACTCTGTACAGTTTGGTACTCTGTACAAAGTGATTGTGCTGTCCTTCTGAAATTGATACATGTTTAAGAGACAGGAAAGGAGTCCATTTTTCATGACATATATTCTGCATGACAGTGTGCATGTTAGAAGACAATGTCTGCTTGATTTTTTCAAAAAATTAGAAAAACCTTAATAATTCAGTCAGTAGGTTTTCCTGTTAAGTAACTGCTTCTGATGACTTCATGCAGTTAGCTAAATTACCTGATCATATTAGCAGTAGTCTGGTTGCAGTTTTATCTTTGACTTCTGCCAGTTTTGGCTCTGCCTTCATTCCCTGTAACTACAAACAATTCTGTCTGCGATGTGATCTTAAAGGTATAGTATATGTTGCCCTCTAGTGATTCATATGAACATTGGAAAAGTCACGTAGACTTTCTTAGCTATTCAGAACTGTACAGAGACTTCTTATGTCATCATGCATAATCTATATACTGCTTTCCATTATTTTCCTTTAGTAACTTCAGTTTTTACATTTCATTCCATTGCACAAGTCCAAACTAAACTGCTCTCCATTCTTCATAAAAGAACAGAATAATAAAAATAAAATACTCTCCAACAAGAAATATTTCTTTGTTGCTTCTAACTGTATTTTTATGGCATGCTTTTAACCAGAGAAGTCATTAACCTAAATTTATTATTAATGTTTACTCACTTTTCTTACTTTAGTATTTCTTGAAAATAAAGAAAGACAAGTAGAATTGAACACCTCACGGAAAGGTCTACAGTATTGTTTATTGATGGTATTGATAGATGTACTATCTTGAGCAGAATTACCTGAGATGTTTGTTTAAAATGCAGATTCCTTGTCCCCAGATCTGAATCAGAGTCTGATAATAGGGCCAAGCAAGCTGTGTTTTTATTTGGTTTCCAAGTGATTCTTGACTATTTAAAACTGATCTGAGCCCTTTCAATTCTTTCCCATGTAATTTCAAGTTTCTCTTTGCTAGATTAATCTTTCATATCTATTAGTCTCTCATTTATGGCCTTTAAGCAAAGATACTTCTAACATATTACTTCCTTTCATGATTTTTCTTAGGCAATATTGTCTCTTATGATTTTATCTTAACTTGATTATATGTAACAATTTAGGCCCAACGTTAAGAAAATTCCCTTCAGAGTAACTTCATTTCTAAAAGGAATACAAAGACTTCCTAACTTACAGTATAACAAAATAATTGTTTTCTTTTACAAATGTTTAATAGTAAGCATGTTTCAACATACTAATATTTAAAGTATCTAGTACATCACATGCATTTTCACACTGGTTGTTTCATTAAAATGTTACAACAGTGTTTTTGGATATTATTATTACTCTTCCTATTTGTAGCAGAAGAGTCAGGACAATAAAGTTAATTTGACTCAGTGACTGAGTACAAGAATATTTAAAATATTCTACCATAATAAATTAAGACAATATTTGAAAAGAAATTTTAAGATTGTGACTATTTCTTGTGTTACTAATGAAAAAGTATTAAGGTAGAATATTTTTAATGTGTTTTATTATCTAATTTTTATTAAAAATGCTTTCAAAACTAGAAAAATTAAAGGCCAAAGATATGCTTGTCATTTAAATTAGTAATAAAACCGCTGAAGTAGCTAAGACATTGAGTAAAACCAGAGCCAGGGTCAAATACTGTATTTGTAAGTTGTTAAAATAAAAGAAAAAAGAATCATATTTCCCATGGCATTTTTGCCAGTTCTTTTCTGAGGTCTTAAAAAGTCTCTTCTATTTTAGAACACTTTAAATCATATATATCTTCAAATAGTAAAAAAAGAACATATTTTTTAAGTGAATCTAAAATTTAACTTGAAATTCCCATTCAATCCACAGGGATTTATAAACTATTTAAGAAACTTTGTGATTGAAAAACCTTGGCAATTTTATCTCAAAAGGGGGCTCCATCTACTGATGCCAAGACAAATAAGCCATTTAGCCCATTCAAAAGCAATAAATTCAATGAAAACCAAGTTATTTAAATAGGAAACTTGTAAACCAATAAACCATGGCTAATTTTACTTAACCTTTCTTACCCTTTGCTCATACAAAAAAATCAACACAACTAGCAAAACGTCCTCATTACAGACACCGACAAGACCATCTGGTTACCACCAACCTTTATCTGTTCCCAACCTCCACACTTCCTGCAAGGCTAAGTCCCTCTCTAATGTTCTTTTTCACTCATGTTGAAACTAGTAAGTACCTGCTAGGTATGGGGGACTGTATAACTCTGCAGCAAATATCAGGGTATTAAGTCATACTGGCCTTAAGTCCTCAAAAAGCCTCAACCTAGGATGAGAAGTGACAAAATAAAGAGTTAACTATAAAGCAAAGCAAAAAAATAAAAATAAAATAAAAGCTATAAGAGAAGAAGATTTTGTTTAAGAGGTATATCACAGTTTTTTTAAACATTTAGAGATGATTCCATAAAAAAAAAAGATAAGATTTGAAAATGTACTGAGAAGAAAGAGGTGAATATTGACAACTAGAAATAGAGAGGGCTTATAGGATGTTCAAAAAGTAAAGTTATAGAGTCCAGCAAATAGACTCACAGACACAGAAAACAAACTTATGGTTACCAAAGGGAAGGGGGGAGGGATAAATTGGGAATTTGGGATTAACAGATACCCACTATTATATATAAAACAACAAGGACCAACTGTATAGCACAGGGAACTGTATTCAATATCTTATAATAATCTATGATGGAAAAGAATCTGAAATACCTTTTGCAACAACACCGATGAATCACTTTGCTGTACACCGGAAACACTGTAAATCAACTAATTTTTTTTTTTAATTGATCAGTAAAGTTAGAGTCAGGAATGTGTGGGCAGGACCAGGAAACAGTGTTTCAGTTATTCTGTTTCCTCTTTACCAGGTATCTGGAACCTACACACAGTCTCCTAGTTTTCCTATTTCTCTAGTCCCTTCTCATTCTTCATTAATTACTTTTCCTTTGCTCATTAGAGCTCTCTGCTTTGTATGTGTTCAAACAATATAATCTCCATCCATAATTTCAACCTGTGTTCTCAGCTGCTAGCAATGTGATTGAGTCTATCAAATATAAATATTTGAGCCCCAACAATGTACTCAGAGTGAATATTCTGGTGAGTATTCAGAACCCCCTTTGAAGATTGATACATTTTTCACCTACATTCTTGGAGTGTTGTAGTTTTCAGCTGAATTCCCTTCCAGAAATTACATTTATTAGAAAATAGCTTTTTCTCTGTAATAAAGATTCCACATGTAAGTGAGATCATACAGAATTTGTCTTTCTTTGACTTACTTTACTTAGCATAATGCCCTCAAGTTCCATCCAAGTTGTTGAAAAAAGTACAAACTTTCAGTTATAAGGTATATAGGTTACTGGGGATGTAAAATACAACATGACTACAGTTAACCCTGCTATATGGTATATTTGAAATTGCTAAGAGTAGATTCTAAAAGTTCACATCACAAGGGAAAAGATTTTTTGTATGTATATGAGATGATATCAACTAAACTTATCATAGTATTCATTTCACAGTATGTGTAAGTCAATATGCTGTACAATTTATATAATACTGTTTGTCAGTTATCTCTCAATAAAACTGAAGAAAAAAAAAAAAAAACAGCTGTCTTGCCCAAGGTTTTGTTCCCTCCTCGATGAGGCCCACATCTAGTAACTGTTAAATACAGGAATATAAAGATCTTTCCCAATTTTTGTGTCAATTTAAGACAATTCTGAAGAGTCATTCCAGAGCCCGAACTTTCCTGAGATGGGTTAAGGTCTATTTTGGAAATGCAACTCAGTTCAGCTCTTCCAGCTGCACAATTCTACTTCCTGCAAACCCCTTCTACCCCTAGATAGATGTTGATCCTGAGGGCATTCTTCAGTAATCCTTCTGCATGCAAACCTTCATCTCAGAGACCATCTTGGAAGTAATCTACCTTAGACAGTATATTCAGCTGTTCTAGACCTTTTCTACTTGCATGACAGAGGCTTTTCAAAGTCAAGATACTCAAAATTAAGTTCATTATCTTTCCCCTCCAAACATGCATGGCTACTCATTTATGAGTTTTTTGGGGGGTGGATATCTATACTATACATTCCAGTGGTGTCTCCTCATCCATACCCTTCTTCTTAAAAACAGACTACTCCATCCACAGTCTGAAAGGAGCAAGCCCATATACCTAGGGACCACCAATGACTCAACAAGGATTCTGTTGTTACCAGAGTTGTCACCAGGCCCTTGCTCAATACCCACCAACCCCTCTCTTGAACTGGAACTAAAATATCTTTAAGTCACAGAATCTAGACGAAGAAAGGAAGCTGTAGGAAGAGATAAATAAAAACTAGATAGAACCAGATGAAACCAAGATAGTGATGAATCTGACCACCACCAGACCCTGAGTCTCATTCTACACTTATTTGACTACATTAGCATATTAAATGACACACCTTCTGGCTGTGTGACCACAAGTCACAGACAAAAAAGGGATGGCACCCCATTTCCGGGAAAACCTTACTCTTTCCCGGAAAATGAATGCATATTAGTCTCACTCCTCCCCACATTGTCCTTACTCCTTAAAAGCAAATCCTTCTTGCCATTATGGCGAGAAATTGATTTGTGAACTAAATTCTTGATTCTCCATTCTCTGGCCATTGAGTAAAGCTTGTGCTGCTTCAATCTCAGCTTTGGTTTCCTTTTTGGCTGTGTGAAACAAGAAAAGGTACCTTCCCCAATGAGGCAGGGGACCTCGGCAGGGCTAGGGCCCAAATGGGTGTCCATATGACCTAATTCAGTAACATTATCAATCCGGAATTGGGATAGGACATATGACAGACACTGAGTTAGTCCTTTGGTTCCAGAGTGTAAAATTGGGGCCAGATATTACCTCATGCCAAACCAAAATTTCATGCCAAGCCGAATCTGATGTTATAGAAAAGGGAAAGAAAGGAGGGAAGGAGAGGAAGCCACATTACAGAGAGAACAATAACAAATGTGTAGAAGGAAACTTAAATGAGAACTCATTTAGCTGAAGAAAGGGATAGAGATGGAAAGTTGACACGCCTGATTACTTCCCAGTTCTCTTGTATTCAGACTATTTTTCAAAACTTGGTTTTATAAAAGGTTTGCCTGAAACCTTATAAGTATTATATTTATCACCAAATAAAACATAAGACACACCTCCTACTTTTATAAACAACAGCAAGATTTATCATTTTGTTTTAATCAGAAACCTGAGAGGGATTGAAGTCCTTCCCTTATTTCCCACAGCTAAATATCTAAAAAAATCTTCCATTATTTTTTGTTGCAACTCTTCTCTCATTCCCACCTTACTGCAACTACTCAAGTTCTTCCTTGTCTGTCCATATGGATATACTGCCCATGGTCCAGACTTGATCAGTCCTTCATATTTCTTTATGTGTTGTCACTAACATACCAATCTGATAAGGGCATTCCTTGTTAAATTTTTTCAATGATCACACCTCTAGATCTATAAGACAAAACATGAACTGCTGTGATAGTACACAATGTACTTTCTTCTTTGGTCCCATATTATCTGGCTGGTTCCATCTTCTGTCACAAGCACTGCTTGATTTTTATAATCTAGTATTAGCCATCCCATAATTTCATAAACTTGTTATACTTTCTAAAGTTTCTCTTCTTTTGCACATGCTTCCTACTGCTTAGAATATTCTCTTTCATTCCTGTGGAAAACTGTTCATTCTTAATCCATCAGCTTAAAAGTCACTGCTTTTAACCAATTAGTTTATAAACTTCATCAGGACAAGAATCATGCTTACTTATTCACTGCTGCCTCTCCACAGAGTATAGACCTGCTAGATGTAGTATACTATCTCCTGTTTTGTGACTTAATCAATGCCTTTCTTCAGTTAGGCAGCTTTACGCATCCTCCTTGTCTTGCAACTTTGTGCTCATAATTCCATCATTGCAATTAATATATCGTATTGTCATATTTTTGTGAGCATAGCTCTCTTCATAAGAATGAAAATGTTTTGAGGAATATTTCATGAATTTCCATGTAATCAAATGTTGCCCAGAAATGAACAAAATACTTGGTATACTGTACTCAGAAATATTTGCTGTATGAATGAGTGAATACTTATAGGGTGGAAATAAAAGATAAGACTACAGATCTAGACAAAGCTTGCAGCTCTCAGTAGGAAGGCAAAACCTCTGAGGGATAAAACCTAGAAATTTCCTCTTTAGAACAACAGAAAAAATGTTCATGCATGGATGGTGATAATTTCCCCTGAAACCAGATTGTGTGAAGAAGTGAAGAATGCCACAAACAAGCTGTATTTACAGAAAGCAGTCTGTTGACTCAGGAGGCAAGAGGGAGAGACTCTGCATTATCAGCAGCTGTGCAATGCTGAACTCGGTGGCTGGGAGGAAGAAAATGCTACAAGAATATGCTCTCATGTACAACCCTGTGCCATAGGAATAATTCCTTAAAGCCCGTAGTTGAGTCCTGGTTCTTCCCCTACCCGTCAACACTGCCTATGTTCCCACCCACAAACACCTCCTACATACAGCAGGCCCCAGAGAAAATGAAAGATGAACAGTGATCGAAAAAGAAGTAGCAAGGAGCTAGCTATCCAGAAACAATGCAAAAAGAATGACTACAAGGAACAGGAAAAACAAGAGGCAGATGAACTGGACTTATGGAAAAAAAGTATGTTTAAAGACACTGTGATGATTTCAGTAAACTAAAGGAAACAACAAATCCTACACAGTAAGAACTCAAAAGGGAAAGAAAGATTCAGAGAAGGTGTGGTGAGAAAATGGAATGAGAGAGAATGTGGGCTGGAGAAAAGCAAGAAAACAAACAAACAAAAAAACAAGATGAATGTCCCCACAGAAATGAAAATCAGATTAGGTACAGCAGAAAGGAGAGACGATATAGCTAAAACAATAGGTCAGATAGGATGAAACACAGACACAAATACCTAAGAAAATGTCATTTAAAAATGTATGTTCTAATAGCAACAAAAATTTGAGCTGTGTAAGAATACAGCTAGCAAAAGATGTTATGAACTTTCTATAGAAAATAAAATTGAAAGACCAACGGAGAGAGGTTACTGAGATCATGAATAGAAGGCTCAGTAACAAAGTAGTAAACTCTCCTATCTTATGCACTTGAATTAAAAATGTTTTTATTCAAGGAATCCATCAACACTATTCTCAAATATATATGGAAGATCAAAAGGCTAGGAGTAGCCAAACCAGTAATGAAGACTAAAAATAATGCAAAATGACTTCACAAAATGCCTAGACTTATCATGAAGCTATTTTAGTAAGGACAGTGTCATATTACCATGGGAATATTAATAATGAAAATAATATAACTTAAACATTTGTCTCTGTGCAAGATACATAACTTTGTGACAAAGATATTATTATAGTTATTTTACAGATGAGGAGCTTGAGACACAAGGAAGTTAAGCAACTCTCGCAAGGTCGCAGATTTTCTAACCTATGCTCCATAATTTGGATTTTAAATCACCATTCTTTTAACAAAAGCAAAACAAACAGAAGTTTAAAAAAAAATGAAGCAGACATATGCATATGTGGAAATCATATATGATAGAGAAGGCACTGCAGAAACTGGGGAAACAATGGCTATTTAGTAAATAATGCTTAGTATAATCAAATATTCCTATGGTAACTAAAGGAAATTAGATCCATACTTCACACCATATATAATAAATTCCAAATGGAATATAAACAAATATAAAAGGCTAACATTGTGTAAGAAAATATAAAGAATATCTTATAACCTTGAGATGGGGATGGTTTTCTTCTACAGGACACAAGAAAAGCACAAGCCATAAAAGGTTAGACAAATTATACTAAAAATAATTTCTGCTCATCAAAAGGTACTATAAAAAGGAATTATAAATCACAGGTTGAAGTAATTTAAACATATAACTAGAAAAAGAACCTCTACACATCAATAAAAAAAAAACTAAAGAAAAATTGGGGGCAAGGGAGAACCATGAACAAACTTCATGAAAAAGGAAACCAAAATTGCCAATAAATGTATGAAAAACTATTCAAAATTTAGAAGTCAAACAAATGCCCATTAAATGATAAACTATACCACTTGTACCAAAGCAGTACATTTTAAATGTCCAACAATATCAGACTTCACTGAGCATGTGCAGCAATAACAATTTTTGGGGGAACCTTGGTGATTTTAAACACTTACTGAAATAATATGCTATCATGTGCTGAAGCAGAAAACACTTAGACTATAACCTGCTAGTTTCACTTTAGAAATACTGATTACTTGGCTGCTGTCTTCCAGAATGTTCGTAACAGTGTCCTCACATCCTCTTGTAAATAAGTTTCTGACAAGTCCATTCCATGAGTTTACCACATTGGTCTTAAACCTCAAAGGTGATCATAGTTTATGTTGTTTCTGGGATCCCTGTTGCACTATAATGACCACCACTTGTTTCAGTAGAACATGAAAATTCTTAATATGGAATAGTTGTCCCTTCATTAAAGCCAACTTACATTCAACTCTCAACTTGAACTGAGGAGACCTCTCTCCATTTTATATTCCACCTAAATGAAGTAGACCTCTGGCCCCACAACTTTTCATTGGTCAGCTGATGTCTCCCACAAGGCTCACAATCATCCAAAGTTCTAGAATACATTTGGCCTCCAGCATGAGGAATGCATAGCTGTCAGCACTCAAGTGGTTCAGTTTGAGATCATTCTTTCTGTTAGTTTGGCTTCAGTCTGTAATTTGTTCAAAAATCACATGCAACAGTGGCCTGCCAATGAAGGGGACACAGGTTTGAGCCCTGGTCCGGGAAGATCCCACATGCCGCAGAGCAACTAAGCCTTGTGCACCACAACTACTGAGCCCGCGTGCCTAGAGCCTGTGCTCCGCAACAGGAGAAGCCACCACAATGAGAAGCCCGCACATGGCAACAAAGAGTAGCCCCTGCTCGAGGCAACTAGAGAAAGCCCATGCACAGCAACAAAGACCCAATACAGCCAAAGATAAATACATTTATAAAAAAAATTCACATGCAACAGTTACTCAAAAAACAATGTATTAGATAAAGTGCTAATGACACAACAGTTAACAAGGTAGATACATTCTGGCCCACGCAGAGGTCAGAGCTTGAGAACCAGAGCTTTTAAACACTACTACATATCCCACTGCAACTTGTTAACTAGGTAACCTTTATTTGGGTCAGTGTCATAACGTAAATAAATATTAAATATAATAGAAACATTTTTCCTTTGGATCCTCACATCTTCTTCATGGAATAATCAGAGAAATGTGAAGTGTAAGAATATGAATGAGCTTACAAAAATAAGGGAATCTAAAGAGACTACATGGGTTGAAAATAATAAGGAGGAAGCAAATGCACAAACACAAAAGCAGCAGCAAAGCAGACAATACTATTGAGTCCCCTATTAAAGATTTCTCAGAAAGTCACATTAAGGCAGTAAAATGAGCAAAGTGTGTTTTGCAGTTCAAATTACAAAGTAAACAAAAACAAATGGTGCGTTTCCAAGCAATCTCATCTCTGAACAGAAGTGATAATTCTATCTCAGTTGCATACTGGGATGCCCCAAAACGCTATTTTCTTCATTCTGAGAGGCATGTAGCATGGTTCCTTCCTTAGGATTCTCAAGAGTGATGAAGATTATAATATTCAGTCACTCGTAATCTTGAAGGGGGTGGAAACAAAAAGACAGCCAACTGTCTTATCCTACATGGCTATGAGAATGTGTTGTTACAATGCCCACCCAATGGGCCTAGTAGACTGCCAAGCATCACATAGGTCAACAGTAAGTGTTACCTTTCCACTATACTGAGTGAGTGTAATTAGTTTCACCAATATGAATATATAAATACATATATGTGTATATATATATAATAACATATACATATAAATCTATATGAATGTCTGTGTGTTCATACATGTATGTGTGTATATATATATATATATATACACACACACACACACACACA
This sequence comes from Mesoplodon densirostris, assembly GCF_025265405.1. NCBI lineage: Eukaryota > Metazoa > Chordata > Mammalia > Artiodactyla > Ziphiidae > Mesoplodon > Mesoplodon densirostris. The sequence goes on along the minus strand of NC_082661.1, from coordinate 133,685,335 downwards.
CACAAAGGGAATATTGGTTAGTGGCCATGATAGCAAATAATCAGTATGGCTGATTTAAGCAGAAAAAAAAAAAAATAAGTGATTTACCTGACTCACAGAATCACTGAAGCCTAGAGAAATATCTTGGGACAGGCCTTCTTGAAATATAACTACATCCCAGAATCTTTGTGGTAAAAACTATCACCACTTCAGCTAAGATCACCAAGAACCAAATGCCAATCAGCCCTTTTGTTACAGCTACTATTGCCAGCAAAGGGGCCACATCTGCAAAAAGAACTGAGCCTCATGCACTCACTGTCAGCCCAAAGAAGGAAGCCTCAGCTAAATTACACTTACATCTTCACTCAAAAACATGCCGTACATTTGAGTTTTTAATTCCATATTAAAGAGGTTAATTTTATAGTGCCATGAATTCCCCAATTATAGAAAGACAATGTTAAAAAAAAAGCCAATTTGACTAGTTTGACAGATGCCCACTGAATGCATACATATATATATAAACTCATTCATGAGGGTTACAATAATTATTATATAAAGTGTTCTTAAACTGTTTAGAAGCAATAATTCTTAAAGTGGTTAGAAGCATTCCTGGCAGGTAAGTACTATGTAAGTATCTGCTATTCTTTTCTTCCTTCTCCTTTCTTCTTTCCTTCCCTCTTTTTCCTTTTTTGCTTATACCAGTAATATATATGGGGAAATGTTAATGTGGTTATTAAGAAAAGTATTAAACGAGGATAATTAAGATGTTCTAACCTGTAGCATCTCATACATATATCTTCAGTCTTATGTTCATTTTGATATTGGAATCTCTTTAAAAATCATTGACCTCAAAATCCAACAATAAACTAACTAGTGTTTCAAAGGAGGTAAATTCAACTTTTTTTCTTGTCCAATGTTCAGTGAAACTGTAAATGAAAGTTTAATTATAACATCTCAGAAAGTAAAACTTCCTGAGTATGAAAATTCTCACTCCTAACAAAAACAAAGAAACAGAAAAAGCCATACACACACACACACACACACAAAAAAAAAATACCCAATCCAATTAGGATCCACACAGAGTTTTACTATGCGTACAATGTAATAAGCATGTGCTTTGGAGCTAGAGAGGCTAGAGGTGTTACCCTGATGTCATAATTATTTTCTGTGTAACTCCGAGCAGTCACCTACTCTCTTAATCGCAGTCTCCTTGAAGATAAAGTGGGAATCATAAAATCTTGCAAAAAAAAATTAGACAATATATGATACGGGCAGAATGGCTGTTTTATGACCTAAGATATCAGACACATAAAATGGCATTTGTTTCATGTCCTATCATTATTATGATTACTATCTTACACTTTACAATTATCTTACCAAAAATTTGCTCCATAGTTTCTTGGAATTGTCTCAGATGTTACTACAGAGAAATATTATACCATAGAAATGTTAGATCTTTAGAGAAATGCTCACTTAAGTGCCCAGAGATAAGGATTCCATAACCTACTGCCTTTCTGGGTGGCAATGGCAAATTAAAAGTTCATAGAGCTGGAAGGGATCTTCAAATATCATCTAACAAATTCTCCACTTCCCACAAATGAAGACACAGAATATGGAAAGTTTATGTAAATACAGATCTTGGACCTCATCCTAGACCCCTAGTTTCACAGTAGTGCTATTTCCATTCCTACTCCTTAGATTTTCATTATAAAACGTGTAGAATCTCTCACACACACATTTTCCCTTAATTTATATAGTCATTGTCCATGCACATGTTTTCCAAAGCTTTATTGAAATCCTATCACATGTCTGCAGACAGAAGGAAACAAAGTGGTTTTATGCTCGAACTCACCATCCGGTAGTTAATACAACACAGCTGAAGAATAATGCAAACCAAATGTCCTAAGTGTTAACAATACTGAGAGAAAGATGTAATTGATCTGTTGTCAATTTTCTTTTACAAAAGGCCAATAACTAATTTTTTGCATAGAAGGATGACATACAAAATGCAAGTTATTAACTAGCATTAAATATTGTAAATGTATAAACAGTAAATATATTTTCAAAAACATGTCTTATACTTCTTTGACATTTCATAGAAGTCAAAACATCTTAACAAGTTGTTTTAATCTTGCTCCTACATTTCTCCATTTTGAAGTTTCATAATATTCATATTAGTTATGCTACTTCTGCCCCCCATTTAAGGTAGCATGTGTGATAGAGGGGCACATGCTAAGTTTCTCTCTTAACTTTATTTTGAATGACTAGTACCAATTAAAAAATACCTTGGTTGGAAGGAAGAGTTACACATATATGTATATATAAAAGCTAGATCATTTTCCTTTCTTTTAAGGTAGATCTACCTGGGGATGTTTATTACTGAACTCTTAAAATTTAGCTATTTTTTTTTATCTAAACAAAACTGAAGCTCAATAAAATAAAAAGACATAGCTTAGCAGACTATATGGTTATAGATAATAATGGTCTTTTATGCTTCAAAATTGGATATCCTAAATGAAACTAAGAAAATTAATTCCACCTAACAAAAAATAGTCTATTAAGAAATTTGTTTGGTTAGGTACATACTGACCATATGTCAGTATTAAAATGAAAACATAAAAACTCAGTTCAACATATTAATTTACCATCATGTTAGGGTCAGTAGAAAGCTTTCTGCAGTTTGGGGGAGAAATTATTTCTTGTTTATATCCCCTAATATGCATAGAATTTTGGTATAATATTGACATTATATTTATATCTATCTAATCCATAAAAGATCTTTTAATGATTGGCTATGTTACATGTGACTATTAGTCATTTTTAGTATGTATTAAAAATTTAGAATACTAAGCCAGCACTGACTAAATTATTTATTGGTACCCATTTCTCCTTGGTGTTAAGGGGAAAACGTCTTGTGTGTGTTTTAATGAGAAGACCCATTATTTTCATTCCTTCAAAAGATAAACCATTATTATCTGATGCTGAAATCAAGGGCACATCTATCTGTAAATGTTCCAAAGTTAACTTCCAAACTGCAAAATCTAGCACATTGTTGCTTTTTAACATCTACAATGTTCAACCTATTGATCTCTTCCTTCTTGGGGAGCTCTTTCATTTTTGGGGTCCTGTAAAATTCTCTGGTTTACTCTCTCTGGTATTTCCTTTACCATTTTAAGATTATCTTCTCTCTACCTCTTAAAGGTTTGTTTTTTCCAAGCTTTCCTTCTTGTTCTTCCATCTTACTTGTTTATTCATTTTCAAAAATCTCATACCTTTCTGTATACTAGCACTAAACATGTGCTAGTTTCTCAGAATGAGATGGTTAATACGAGAAATAAGAACTCAGCAGTCGTACAGCTTAGAACCTTTTGGGGATACAGACAAGTCAACACACATTGTTAAACTTAGATATTGTTGGAAAGATACTGTGTGCAATGGAATCACATAGGAAGGTTCCTTAAGTCAAATAAGTGTGTGGGTGGATGAGCGTTGTCAAGAAATACATGCCATGTGAAGTAATATCTAAATGGAGCTCGAAAGGATGAGTGACTGTTAGTCAATTAAAGAAGGGAAAGGACAATACCCAGAAGAGATAAAATACTATGTGTGAATCCTCAAAGTTGAGAGAGAACATAGTACATTGGAATAAAACAATCATAGAGAATAAGCACTTCAGAAGGCTAAAGGGCCTCATGTGACTATGGATCAAAAGTGGGGTTGGGGGTGGAGTTACTGCTTGGAGAGAATTTTGGTGAGATAGGAACAGGAAACATAAGCAGGGTCAGCCCACCACAGGATCCTGTAAGAAATATTAAGGGACACGGCTTTATCCAGAGGACAATGGGCATCCATTTTATTCTTTTAAATTCAGGAGCCACAGAATGATGAGGTTCATGGGCACCACCCCTGATAATAGTCACTCCAACATTTATCTCCTTCTCAAAACTCACTTCAATCCTAGAACATTATATCCATTGTCCTAAGAAACTCACACTTGGAAATCCCACAAGTATCTCTACATTAAATGTCCAAATGTGACTTCATCATCTTTCTCACACCATCAAACCCTCTCTTCCGTTTACTAAATTCCATGCCTTAAGAAAGACTCTCATCCTTTCCCTTTACCAAATTCAGGGAAGTAGAATGCTCAACCATATTTGCCCTTCTTTTAGCCTTACCTCCAACCAATTGTCAAGTGCTATTAATTTGCTTCTTCAAAGCATTTAAAACCTGCTTAATCTTTTCTATATCAAGAGAAATTGCCTTTTGGTAAAAACATGGTTATTTTTCACACTGATTATTGCAATGGGCTAAGTTGTGACTTTTTAAAAAATGTTTCCTGCATTAGTGTATCATTTACATTGCCACCAAAAACAATTCTTCAAAAAAACAAACAAACAAAAAATTCCATTGCACGAGGACAGAATCGTGTTTAAGCAGGCTATTGACTCAGATGGTCTGACTTCAAGAACCATGTGAACTTTCTCTCTTCTACCTCCTCCTTCCTCCCTTCCCCCTCCCCCTTCTCCCCCTCTCTATATATGTAAAACAGAAAATAGTACATTCATAAGTGATTAAATAAGGCGATATAATTTTCATTTTACCTGGAACATATTATCAATCCCACTTGAAATATTCCAACTGCTTTGATGTGTTAAGTCCAAATATAGCATATAAGATACTTCATGATTATAAACCTGTCTTGCCACACTCCATTCCCACTCTGTGTTGAAACAATCTAAGCTGCTGACAGTTCTCCAAACGAATCATGCTTTTTCATACCTCTGTGTCTTTACACATAGTTCCCTATACCTGGTTTAGCATAGGCTCCTGCCATCCTCCTCTTACTAGCTGACTCCTAATCATCTTTGATTCAAAGCAAGTATCATCTGTAGCCAGCCTACTAGCCCAAACAGAATAGATACCTCTCCATAAGACCCTATCACAGGACTTATCACATAGTAATCATGTGTTATGTTTTCCATTCTGCATCCTTGGTACCCAGCAGAGTTACTTACATCTAACAAGTGCTTTATAAATTCTCACGAAAGGAGGGTGTAAGGGAAAGAGGAAAGGAAGGATAAACCACTGCTCTCATCATATAATTCACTGTTTGAAAAAAGTTGTTTCTGTTGAACATCAACCAGGTCTCCCTGGCCACAAATACTTCAGCATAATATCTCAGTAATTAATAGTCCTATGTAAGGTTTAATCTAAGGAATTGAGAAATTATGCTAAAATGTACATATGTAACTTACATTCCATGTTCTCATCATTTTGACCTGTAATTCTCTCAACAAACCTTGTTCTTATTTTTTGCATGTATACTTCCCTTTGACAGGAACACTGTCACATACCTGTTACATGATCTCTCACAGGTGTGTGAACGTGTGCATGCACATGTGCGTGCACACACACACACACACACACACACACTTGCCAACTTCCAGAGAAGTCATCCCTTGAATTTCAGTTGGGCTTTTACTATCCCTTATTACTTCAGTTATTACATTGTCTGACTGTCTCAAGTCAGCTGGTAAAAGGACCACGTTCTTCCTCTTTCATCATAGTCTGTAAGAAATCCAGTATATGTCTTCGTTGGTAGTGTTTACAATCATAGCAGAGATGCTAAAGAGTACATTTTGACATCCCAGGATAAGTGACTTCAGTATTTTCAACCTACATTTCTTTTTTTAGGCTCGTATTCTAGTAATGACTGCTTTCTCCACATAGAGCATTTAGCACAAATGGTGTATTATTGTGTAGTCCACTCAACTAAACCAATGGTCTGTGCTTAAATGGATCCAACACCTCTGGCATTTTCAAAATCATCTTTACTTCTTAGCTACTCACTGAGTAGTTAAGTTACCTGTACCTCACCTCGGAGGGCAAATGTTAAATATGATTTTCCCAACTTATGATACCTATTTTCTTGCCTATTTCTAGATTCCAGGCTTTATGAAGATACAGTTGTTTTGTTACTATATCATTGTCTAAGAGAGTGACAGAAAGCCCTTAATGTATATTGATTTAGTGACTGAATTATGAGTAAGCTTTTATTTTCTTTTAAAATATTTATTTATTTGGCTGCACTGGGTCTTAGTTGAAGCCTGTGGGTTCTAGCTCCCTGACCAGGTATCAAACCTGGGCTGCCTGCATGGGGAGTGCAGAGTCTTAACCACTGGACCACCAGGGAAGTCCCATAAGCTCTTATTTTAGAATCAGCTAGAATACTCGTATTGATTATTCATTGACTGAAGTAGCTACTGGAGTGGTGACAGGATAACAAAATTTTTTTCTTAACTTTTCCTCAGGGAAGGCAAGATTTTACTTAAGCTATTTTCCCCAGAACACCTAAACCAATAGAAGAAAGTGTCCCTGCAGATAACTGTGGAGTTGACTGGCTCCACAAGAGCCATTTCCTACATAAAAAACCAAGCAAACGAACAAGACCAGATCAACAGCTTACTTTACTGATAGGAATAGAAGCAAATAATGTGTACTGTCCCAAGAGCATAGCTTGGAATTAGGCTTGGTGTATTATAAGGATTAACACTCACTAGCATCAGGAGATGGGGATTGACATATATACACTAACATTTATAAAATAGATAACAAGAACCTGCTGTATAAAAAAATAAAATTAAATTTAAAAAAATACTAGCTCACAAGTTACTAACACAGCTGTTTCTTTTCACATTACTTTAAGAGCTTATGTAATAGTTTTCTATTGGTTCAATAAAAAATTACCACAAATCTAGTAGCTAAAACACTTCTATAGGACAGAAGTTTGAGATGAGTCTTACTGAGTTACAGATCAGGTTGTCACCAGTGCTGTGTTTCTTTCTGAAAGTTCTAAGGTAGAATCCATTTGCTTACTCATTCAGGTTGCTGACAAAATTCAGGTCCTTTGCAGTGGTAGTACTGAGGTTCCTTTTACCTTGCTAGCTATCAGCTGAGAGCTGTTTCTAGATTCTAGAAGTTGCCCGCATTCCTTTGCCCATGTCCCCCCTTCCTCTCTCTTCAAAATCAGCAATGACATATTGAATCTCTCATTTCTTATTTCTTTTTCTATCCTTGCATCTTTCTAAGCGACTCTTCTGCCTTCCTCTTCCACTTTTAAAGGACTATGTGACTCCATTAGCTCCACATGGATAATATCCCTATTATAAAATCCTTAATCTTAATTCCATCTCTTTTGCCATATAAGATAATATACTCATAATGGTAAAGGTTATGATGTGGACATCTTTGGGGACATTATTCTACCTAGCACAACTTGTATATTAAATAACTCGTGTTTTACCATAGGCTAGTTTTGAACATTAATCTGAGCAGTTAGTTCCATCTGAAAAATTTTTGAATTTGTGATTTTAGTAAGTAATTCAGTTCAATAATTCACCTTCACAGATGAGTTTATATTTCTTACAAATCAAAAGTCAAAAATATTAATATTACACATTACCTGATGAATTCATGTTTCATCCACTACTGAATACCAACTAAGTAAAAAAAGTCAAATATTTTAGGAAAACTATGATATGCACATTGACTAAAAGGCTTACAATGTACTTTGTAATATACTTTGTAATATAAATAAAAGGTATATTATTTGCTTTATATTTGATTTGTGGCTTTCTATAGACCTAGTTTTTGGGTCTAGAATCAAGCATAAAATAATTATATCTATAACCAAATTTGATATTAACTAAGATGCTTTAAAATAAATTTTCTCAGTGCCTTGAAAGGATATTTTAGTGCCATAAAAACTCACTCTTCTGCTGGCAGGATATTGAGCTAATGGTGATTACTGAACTTCTAAGTAAAGTTGTTGAGCACAGGAATAGGACTCAAGGAAAATTATTTCTTATCCCCCAATACCACCACTAGCCTCCAAAGTTTTTAGTACCTTCACACATAAAAATGAGGGGATTACATTGCATGAAACTTCTAATTTTCTGACTATAACTGCTTTCAAGTCAGTTCTTTAATGAATGTTTAGGTACAGGTGAAACTAAGAGAAACTTTAACAGAAATTGTTTGCAGTACAAAGATAGAAAAATAAAAAGAACATACAGAAGAGTTCATAAGTTTAATAATTGAAAAATATTGATTTCATGTTAATATATTGTTTATAGTGCAGTTAATACTTAGAGACCAACTCTAAATCTTACACTTTGCAGAGACTGCTCAGTTTTACAGTTTGTCTGGATTACTTTGATGCTTACCCTTACCTTTCTTCTATTATTTTTTCCACATGGACTACTTTATTGATAAATCAAAAGAAAAAGGATCAAATAAACAAAGCAACAAAGCAGGAAAGTGCTCACATCAGGGTTGTAGCCAATCTAATTAATTTTTCATTTGGTTCTCATGTATTAGAGACCAATCAATTTGGGATTATGTTTACAAAGTTATAAAAGGAGAGGAGACCGGGCCTTCAATCTGTTGTCTAGTCTGTCCAAATTAGTCAGTTAAATGATCTCAGGGGATACCATAAAGCGTATGAGTCGTTCTTGTAAGTATCTTTTCTTTTAATTACAGATCAAGTTGTCAACGCTTTCTGCAGACCTTGACTTTGGCAGAAGGGCAAAGTTCTGAAATCAAACAATGGGACTTTATTTTTCAGATGTTTTTTCCTTTGCTTTTTTCACCAACATGCTTTAGTTAAAATATCTTTAGAGAGCTATTTTAACATGTGGAGGTTTGGCGTGCCAGAATTGACTGTCACTCAATGAAAGGAGTTTCCAGTCAGATAAAAAGTGACATTAAGATTAATAGCCTTTATCCTATAAGAATGTGTCACTCTTAGAGATATACTGAATCACTCCAGAAAATGGAATTGTATGAAATAGTAAGAAGGGGCACAATATTTCATGGAAATAAAGAACCTGGAAAAATGGTGTCTTCTAAAATGAAGTTCCCAGAACATTAAGGTGAAACAAAAGTAGAATTTATGTGTTGATCAAAGTTTGGTGGCACACCTGTGCAAGGTTTGAGGTACATCAATATGCTCTAAAGCCAGCGTTAAAAATCACTGCTCTAGGACCTGGCAGTTTAAGATAGTTGACTTGAATATCTAGTAACCTTTAGAACCACCCTTAAACTTCCCTAAACTTTCCCTCTGGCTCACTCTAGCTCTCTATTTAATTAGTCACCAAGTCCCTAAGGCCTACCTCTCCTTAAGTCTCTTCTCACCAACCCTGTACCATCACTCACCTGGCCTGTTACAATACATCCCAACCACTCTAGCTAACTCCCATCAGAACTATTGCAATACCCACCTGCACTATGTTAACACGTCCTTTACACAACGATTAAAGTTACTTTCAAAAATGTAATCATTCTCTTCTATCTTGATATTGTTATAACTCAGTTAAAAAAAAAATCACTGTCTCTGTGAAGGCCTTTGGAAACTTCCTTTATTTTATTGTGCTCAGGGAATCAGGAAATGGTAATATAGTCACTTCCTACCGTAGGCTGACAGTAAATATCAACCTGACTCATTCTGAAATCCCTGCCCAGACTCTCAGTCTCTGGCTCAGGAGAACTTCATAGACTTTAGGGCAACCTCTTTTTGGATTACTAAGTGCCAGAAAGTTTTCTTGATATAAAGTAAAAGATAGTGGAGGAGAGAAAAGTTAAAATGAATATTTTGAAATATATCAATATATTTTGTGCAACACCTCAGGCTTTTTTTAAACCAAAAGCCACTAACCAGAATCCTTAACCCTTTATATGTTATGTAAAATGAATTTTAATACTTTTAAAGTAATTTTATTTAAAAAACAGTTGATTGTTTCACTAGTGATAAGTTTTCTCCCTTTAACAGAGATTTTAATTGTGAGAATTCTTGGAAAAGGTAATGAACTCATACTACAAAACCAGATGGATTCACAGAAGGAAAAGATGAATTCTGAGTTTCCTTTACAAGTCTAGAATTTTTTTTCCCCTCTCTTTTGAGAAGATTAATTGGAGCATGATACTCTTTATCTCTATGCACACAATGACTTGAAATTCATGGCTCTCTTAGGATGTAGTTTGAAAACTGGATCAGTGTTGAGTCCCTTCAGAGCCTAGTGAGGATTCCTATTATATCATTTTCATTGGGGTTTTATGGCTTAATTAGTACTTGTTAGGAATCAAGTGAAAGCACATGGTTTTAATTCCTTACCCTGAGAGACATGAGCCCAATGTTTCCTAAACTGTGTAAGATGGTTGTAGCTGTTTGACTTAAAAGTGCATTCCAAGACATAGTTAAACAGACTTTATTATTTTTAAGTTAGGTTTATGAAAATAAAATATACATATAGTAAAATTCACCCTCTTACCATAAATTCCAGGGAATTTTGGTAAAGATACACTTTCTCATAATTACCACCATAATAAACACATAGAACATTTTAATTATCCTACAAAGTTCCCTCACCCCCCTTTGCAATCAATCCCATCCCTCAACCCACAGCCTGGGGCAATTTTGATCTGATTTCTACCTCTTTCTCTAGTTTTGCCCTTTTCAAAATTTCATATAAGTGGAAAATAACGTATGTTGGCTTTTGTGTCTAAATTGCTAAACATTAATAATTTTGAGATTCATACACATCACTGGACTTATCAGTAGTTTGTAACTTTTTATTTCTGAGAAATATCCATTGTATGGGTGTATTACAGTTGATTTATTTATCAAATGACATACATTTGGGTTTCTAAATGCTAAACCCATTTCCCAAAGTGACTGTTCTATTTTGCATCTCCATCAGGATCCTACTCTAAAACTTCTGAATTAGAATATTTTTAGATACCATCAATCAGCATTTAAAAATAAAAAAAAACAAGTTGATTCTGATACACACAAATTACAAGATACCAGAATTCCTATAGCCAAGGGTGGTATTATTCCTCCTTACTAAAATTATCATAATTATCAATAAACATTTGTTGAATTACTGAGTTTACCAATTACCTACACGAACACTATAGTTGTATAGCCAAAATATACCATGCATTATTTTTCTATTTCACTGTAAAACATTACCACAAACTTGATAGCGTAACATAAAATTTTCCAGGAGAGTTTCATAGATGAGAAGTCCAAAATAGTTCTTACCGGGCTGAAATCAAGGAGTTGGCAGGGTTACAAGACGACCTAGGAGAGAGTTTATTTCCTTACCTTTTCCAGTTTCTAGAGGTTGCCCACATTCCTTGGCTCTCGACTCTGTTCCCCAAACTCAGAGTCAGCAAACTTGCATCGACCTGACCATTCCTCCATGGTTATGCTCTCTTCTGACTCCAGCTGTGAAAGGTTCTCCACTTTTAAGAACTCGTGAGATTAGATGGGGCTCACCTGGTCAATCCAGGATACTCTCCCCACCTCAAGGTCCTTAATTGAATCCATCAGCAAAATCCCCTTTGCCATTTACATAACATATTCACAGCTTTCAAGAATCATCAAGGATATCTTTGGGGGCCATTATTCTGCCTACTACAGACTACAAGTTTTTCATGAAATTATTAGAAAACATTGACAGTTTTTCTTTCTTATCGAAAGTCTGGACTTTGGTTACACTTCACTGATTTACTAAAATTTGGAGTAAATTAACTAATCTCTTGGAATTTCTATTTTTCTATCTATGATTAGAAGCATAAAAATAGGTTTTTATAATCTCAAAAAAATAATATTCATTAAGTATAGAATAATCCCAGGAACTTTGTTCATAACATCCTGGTTTGTGGGGCGAGTGTTTGCAAATATTAGGAATAACAATGTTTGCAAGATTATTGTCATTAGTTGTTTTTCTTGTAAACCATCATCAGTAAGGAGGGAACACAGTCTACTGAACAGGCTTGGAAACATGCAATGAAGTGATAGCATGCCTGCATCTGGTGTCACTAGTCAAATGCAATTTGGCACTTATTTTAAGACAAAATATATTCCAAGTTAAGAAATACAGTATATGTTTTGCCACATTTCTCAAAGCAATTAGACTATTAAAATATATGCTAAGTAAATAATTTGTTGATATAAGAAATTATTAAGAAGATGCTTCTGAAATACCGAAATTACTTTGCCCATATTTAAATGTATTTAGGAGTTGTAATAAAGAAAAACCTGAGGTTTGAATTTAGAAAATTCAGGTTTCAATCCTGGGTCTACCATGTACTGATGTCTGATGGATTTGAGATAAATATATAACTTCCCTAACTCAGTTTCCTCATCTGTAAAATGTAATTAACAATACCTCTCCCAGGAGTGTAATGTGTATCAAATGAGAAAATAGTTTTAAATACATTAATTGTCAAAACTAGACTCATCATCATTATCATTATTATTTCCATAGTATATATGTCAAAGCATTTTTGGATCATAAAATAAGATGTTATACAAAAGTCATTCCAGGACTGGAAACTGAAAATGTAAAACTTTCAATAACTATATCACCATTATTATTGCCAATATATCTAAAACCTCAAGTTTACTCCCATTTCAGGTATTGACCAATTAATGATTAATAGACATGTTATATATAATGCACAACATAGCAATTTTACCCTTAGATATAAATCCAAAAGAGACTCAGATACTTACATGAGGAGACACAGAAAAATGTTCACAGAAACGTTGATTGTAATTTCAAAAATATAGAAATTTATGTTCACCAGAAGAATGTATAGCTAATTTGTGGAATAGTCATTCAATGGAATACTATATGGTGTTGAAAATGAATGAAGTAGAGCTGTTTGAATGAAATGGGGGACTCAAACATATTATTGGTCCAAAAAATTAAAAAAAGTTGCAAAGATATACATGTAATAAGTATATATTAAGATATGACACCATTTATATAAACTTTTAAATCATTACATACATACTGAAAGTAGAAAGAAATGCACATTGAGTTGGTAGTACAGTTGCCAGATAAAACAGAGGATGCCCAGTGAAATCTGAATTTCAGATAAAAACCAATATTTTTTTAGTACAAATATGTTTCATGCAATAGTTGGGACAACTGAAAAGTTTTGGGTAGTTTATCTGAAATTCAAATTTTACTGGTGGCTTATATCTTTATTTGCTAAATCTGGCATTGTAATGAGGGAAAAAGAGCTGCACAGGAGCTTCAAGTTGGATTGGTGATGTTTTAGTTCTTTCAAGTTCTTAAATATTTCATAGTATGTTAAAATATTAATAGGCAAAAATGAGCCATTCACCAGGAGAAAATCTCTAGTTAAAAGATAAAACTAAGATCCAAGACCAACAATAAAGAATCAGGAAGGATGACAAAAGGTAAAGAAATAACTAAAGCATACAATTTTTTGAATTATGAAAAGGGCAATAAAGTGATATCATGCTCTACATTTGTTATTAATATTTTGACATTTATTTTTTTCCAAGTCACTCTCACATGAGATGAAATAACTAATTAATTACAGAATTCAACCTAGAAATAAAAATTTGGATTTTTGATGTTTCCCAAACTCTGTAATAATTTCAGTTATATTTCAATTAATGAAAATATATTTGGCCACAGAACTGTAATAAATGGAATGTTTAAATCTATAAAACAAGATGCAAAGAGCGGCCATCAATTAATTATTTTAAGCCTGGAAGAGGAAAGGAAATGAATAGATGAAACAGAATAATTAAATATACATTTACTTCTCTAGTCAAAATTAGAAAACAGTGGCTTGCCATCATGGCTAGGGATTACATTAAAATCACCTGGAGGGTTTAAAAACTATGAAGGCCTGAGACTCACCTGCAAGCAAGTCTAATTTAACTGATCTGAAGGAGGAAAAAAATTGCTTGTTTGTAAAACTCCCTAGGTGATTCTAATATAAGGTCAGTGTTGAGACCCATTGCTCTCAAACTTGAAAAGCCGATTCCTGTTTGGGAGGTAGTGTAAAGCAAAAATATTTGTCCTGTGGATGTAGAACCTAGCTCCTAAGAAAATAAACTCAAATATCAACTGACTCCATTGACTTTATACTAAGGATTTAAAATGAGTGACAGGAAAACAGGTATATGGCAGCATGATACCTCTCACATAGTCAATGCCGAACAAACAGATCTTCACTGAAATAGTTGAAGTGTGTAAACATCCTAAAAGATAATGATACTTGTAGCTTACATAGTAAGTCTTGAGGACTATCAGTAAAACACTAAGAAACTGAGAAAAGGTCTAATTTCAAAATGTGGAGAATGAAATCTTACTTTTTATCTTAGAATGAAAATACTTCCATGTTTGCCAGCAACCCTCTGCCTTTAGCACAATGAGATGAATTTAAGACAGTCAGTTTTTATTTCTACTTGAGTAACATGAGCTTTGGTTTATGGCCCTTTTTCCCCTAGCCTCATAATTAAATGACTAAATCCCATCCACAGCATTACCTACAGAACATGACGGGAGAAAGATTAGCCATTAAAGAGAGAGGAGATTGCTATTACGGCTTTTGAGGCCTATAACCACCCACTCTCTTAGGAATCCTATTATGGCTGAGCATTTGTGTTACTGGTATTGCAATTCAATTCACATATATCAAGCTGCAAACTCCATTTACAGTCAATCCATATTTCTAGGTCTTCTCTAATAACTTATTCATTTGTGTGTTTCACTTTGGAAGAAGTTATGTGCTTCAAAATATCTTCATCTGTTCCCAGTGACTATGGAGCTTCCTGTTATGGTACAAGAAAGCATCTTTTCCCTATTAACTAAAATCCAAACACCTGCTGTTTTACCTTTGGTTTTACTTTGAGGTTCATAAAACCTTATTATGATGATTCCTGTGATTTCAGATCTACATTCAATTCAAAAGAGCAGTAATAATACATGTAGTTGTTTCCCCTGGTGAAGAATGCTGATCAGGATCAATTCTATAAATCAGGGTAAACAGATACCAAGTACAAACGAATTTCATATATTTTTCCTTTTATAATCAAAAACAATTATATCACTAATGTGTGTTAATAACTTTAAATTCAACTCTTTAGAAACAAATAACTGGCCCAAGTTAAGCAGGTGACCAAACATATCATCCAACTACAGCGCTCAATTAGCCATAAAACACATTTTTTTGACAGAATAGCTTGTAATGTTTGGTGAGCCTTCAATTTCCTCCTCCCCCATTACATCTAAGTGAAGGATTTTTCCTTTTCCCATGTTTAAATTCATTTCATTGACAACAGACATTGAAAACTCCTCAATGATTTCTCTGTGCCAAATGAATTTCTGTCAAAAGACTTGGATGAAATCTGTCTACTCCTGGTGACCAAATTGATCCAGCTGCAGCACAAGATGAAAGAGATCATTCATCTAAGTTCAGCTGTGCCAGAGCCTGCTCCCTCCTACACATCCACCGTTGCTAAAAAGGAGCAAATAACTTTATCTTACAAGCAGAGCTGAGGATAGTTGAGTGTTTTCATTACCTATGGACATCAATGGCTTTGGGACATAATTAATCATGCTGAAATCACTTCATTATTTTAATGAGGTTTTTTTCCTTTCCTCTAACTATGATAAAAAGTACGGAGGAGAGAAATTCTTCTCATTATTTCTGAAACTAAAGGAGACTTTAGGAAGGAAGTGGAATAGGAACAAAGAGAAAACTTGCACCCACAACAGCTGATCTCTCGTTTTGCTTCAACAAAGACCAAGGGAAGTGTGATGAGGAAGTGGATTTGTGGACACTCTAAGCTCAAAGGCAGCGTGGCTGCTGGGGCCTTGGTGTGTGAAGGAAAGTGCTTTCATCTCAAACTCTTCAGAAGTTTTGTTTATCCTGCGTATTTGAGAGCATGTTTTTTTTTTTTTTTTAAAGAGAGGAAAGAGAAGAATACATGTATCTATACTAACAATAGGTAAAAATAAATGAACTTAACGGCTCTTCAAATAAGAACTTCACTTTTTTCTCACAAACGAATAGGATCATTGTTATGTTTAGAAAGTGGAAGAACATAGGATAGTCTCTGAACATGTGAGAATATATATATATATTATTAGATATTGAAATGTTGAAATATTTTCTGTTTTATGAGAAAGAACTTTGCTGAGATCAATTCTGGACAGCCAATAAGCCAAGGTTCAGAACACTGGTCAGCACTGAAGATTTTGTTTTCCTGAAAGCAGTGAGTCTCAAACTTTAGTGTGACTCAAGATCACCTGGATCATGGATCGCTGGATCCACCCACACAGTTTCTGATTTAGAACATCTGGGGTGGAGCCTGAGATTTTTTCTAACACATTTCCAATTGTTGCTTAAGCTGCTAGTTTGGGGACCACACTGAGAACCAGTCTTAAAATCATCATGTGGTACAGCATTTGTGTGTTGTTTTGTAGAAGTAACCAAGGCATGTTTTTGCATCTTAAGGCCTCAGAAGTTCTTTACTGTGAAGACATTCTTCAGAGAAAGATATGACTTTTAGTAAGCCTGAAATGTTAGACTGATAATGAACTGTCTTGTTCTCCATTATCCAAAACGAATCACTGTCATTAAACAGGTGAATGAAGCCATCGTTGTGGCTATCCTTCAAGGATATCTTACTCTTTTGCATTCACTCCTACCATACTTACCTTGTTAGAGAAAAATGTGTTCTATCATTTACCATGGCACTTTTGTGTTTCTGGAAGGTAAATTTTCATATAAATCCAAAGCTTTAGATCTTGACAAAATCTCAGACTTTTGCATCATGTAGATTAAACCAAAAAAAAACCCCAAAAAATAACACAGTATATTATGTAGTCCATCCAACTCAATTCCTCCTTTACAATGACAGACACTGGGACCTAGAGTAAAAGTGCATTCTCTTTGTGTGTGTGTTGTGTGTGTTTCAAAGACAACTTTTATATATATATTTTTTGAATTTTATTTTTTTATACAGCAGTTTCTTATTAGTTATCTATTTTATACATAAGAGTATATATATTCAATCCCAGTCTCCCATTTTATCCCACCACCACCAGGTTACCCAGCTACACAGTTAAAGTCAAAGGCAGCACTGGAACCAAAATTTCTGACTTTCTATCAAATGCTCGATTTTACTCACACATTCACACACTTACTTGTCCATAGTTTCCCTCATTCATTAAGCAATGGCATTACTCATATGAAAAAATGTGTCACAAACTGCTAGGCACTAACTGTGCAAAAGAAGGAAAGGAAGAATGGAACTAACATCTTCTTAGACATCACTCTGTGCCAAGCACTGTGTCAAGGGAGGGTACCTATTGTGGTTTCCCATTTAATCTTCATGGCTGCTTTGAGAAGTGTTACCACCCCCATCGTTACTAATGAAAAAACTTATACTGGCTGAACCCCAGTATTTTGACCTCAAATTTAATGATACTAATATCATAACATATGGTCCGTGTCCAAGAGAAAAGCAAAACCTACACAGACTTGAACACAAATAATGGCAACGGAATGTCATAAAGACCCATAAGAGATAGAAATGAAGGAAGAAGCGGTGAACACTGCCTATGAAAGAATGTTACCAAAGCTGACATTTATTAGTCATGTATTATATACCAGGAAATTAACTTATACCAATCTGATTTGATCGTTTCAACAACCCTGTGCAGATGATATTATGATCCCCATTTTACAAGTGAAAAAAAAAAGTGGAAAATAGAAAGGAATGTGCCCAAAGCTGCAAAGCAGATCTGTGTCTTAGGTTAGATGTGTCTAACTTCAAAGGTCATAGCTTTCCCATGTGCTCTGCTTTATATTGTGTATGCTACAATAATATCTACCTCTCCTGTTCCTATCTTGAAATGCACAAACCGCCTGGTATGTGGATTGCTCTGCCTTTTACCCACATAGTGTCAATAGACTTCCACTCTTTTCTAAGAGTGAATCCTGTGCCTCCAAAACGTTGCTCACTGGTAGTGCAAGCTGAAAAAATGCCTGCAGAATAGTACTAAAGGTTTTACTGGCAAATGTTTACCCTTCCTAGGTGCTTCAGTCCACGATGTCTTAGGATGTTTTTTTTTTTTTTCCTTTTGACAGTCGTATCATTACGAGCTTCACTCTTAAATAGAGCAGAATAGGCAGAGAGATAAAAAGTTCTCTCCTTGGAGAACCACAAACAAAATAGCATTCCAAGGGCATTATTTTCATAAAGAAATGTATTCACTCAGAAGATGAATAGAGTTGGTGTCTCTAAAGACTTTCCAAAACTTACGCTTTCAAAAACTTAATAATACAAAGGAGAGTGCTTTAGGAAATGAGTGGTACAGTAACTATATTCTGTTTTATTAGAGAAAAATAGGCTTCCCTCACAGGGTAACAAGGTGTTTCACAGCTATCAGCCCTCCAGACTGATTAGATATAGTTAAATCCATCATGGCCAGGCAGGGTCTGCTGATTCCTGGGCGGAACATGGGACTCTGGGGGCAAACCGCCCTGTGTGTGGGGAAAGCATTATCCCGGGCAATTGAATGATGCTGCCTGACTGCTGCCTGCTTCTGTGTCACTTTGCTATTCTGACAATGCCATGAGGGACTCTGAGCTTTAATAATCTCCAGAGACTAATAATGCAAGAGCTAATCGTTAGCATCTCCCAGAATTCTTGTAGTTCTCATCTCCTCCAGATTCTCTGGCTGCTGTTTGTGTAACTGAAGAAAACATCAGAGCTAAAGGGAGGCAGTTTATCTTGTGAGCCTCCCTGTAACAACTCAGCCTAGCTGGGTTGCATAACAAAAATCTGGGCAGAGGAAATAATTGATCATCAGGGGCCTGTGGGTGTGGTATCTCCTCTCAAAACAGATCTGAACTGAAAGAGAGAAATTAGTTTTAAGAGGAATTAAAAATCTTTGGTCTTTAAAGCAGTCTTGAAGAGGCATCTTCCCACTGGAAAAAGCAACCTTAGCAGAGAGACATACAGGAAGAGCTATATTTATTATTCAAAGCTAATAAATATTGGGGAGTGACATTACAGGCTAAATAGGTCTATCTTGCACTCATTGGATTTAAAACACCAAGTTGAAAGGGTATTGAGAGATTATTAGTCTAACATAACCAGTTAGATGCAGAGTATAAAATATGATACGAGCATTCTGACACCCTCTCAACATTGATTCTGTTATTATCATGTGGCCTATCACAATAAAGTTATACTCATAATATTATCCTCTAGAGAACAAAAGTCACGAAACTGCTGCCCTAAAGGACACCTATTAATTACATACCAAACACTCTTTTAGAAAACTCTCTAGGTATATAAATATAAATACAGGGATCCAAGAATACTACTGGTCTTTCAGTTTATCTGATAGCTCAGGAGGCACTAGCAGATAAAGCAGCAAGGAAGGAGTGGAAGTAGCATGTACTTAGCAATTAGCAGTTTCAACATCGCCTGGAAAGTTGTTAAAAATGCTGAACCTTGGGCCCAGCCCCAGACCTACTGAATCAGAATTTGCATTTTCACCTGAGCATACAAATTATCTGGCTATTATGCTAATAATCTTCCATTGCTTAGCCTTCTAACAAATTCCCTTTCATTTCTGTGGCTGCACAAAATTTTGGTACACCAAAATATTTTAATACTCCAGGGAAACCCACTCAAAGAAAAAAAATAAAGTATACAAGGGGAGAAATCAGTTATTACTAGAATTTGAACTTAAAAACAAAAAGAAAGGTAGGTTGAAAATACTGAAGTAATTTTTCCTTGGATGTCAATACATATACTTTAGGATCTCTTCTACGATTGTGAACACTACCAAGAAAGATACACACTGGATTTCTTACGGACTATGATGAAAGAAGAAGAACATGTCTTTTTACCAGCTGACTTGAGATGAAGTCTCAACTGGGGTCTGATCTGTAGCAACATGGATGGACTTGGAGAGCAAGTTAGTGAAATAAGTTAGTGAAATAAGTCAGACAGAGAAAGACAAATACTGTATCATATCACTTATATGTGGAATCTGAAAAACACAACAAGTGAATATAACAAAAAAGAAGCAGACTCAGATACAGAGAACAAACTAGTGGTTACCAGCAGGGAGAGGGAAAGGGGGAGGGGAATTTTCAGGGTGGGGGAGTAGAAGGTACAAACTGTTGGGTGTAAGATAGGCTCAAGGATGTATTGTACAACACGGGGAATATAACCAGTTTTTTGTAATAACTGTAAATGGAAAGTAACCTTTCAAAATTGTATATATATATTTTTTTAATTAAAAAAAAGAAGTATTGGGGTCTGAAATATAATAGGACATTAGAAAATCCCTTTATGCATTTTATGAGCTTACCCACAAGCTTTCTGTTTATTTTTTTTTAATACCTTATCTCAAGTCTCTTTTTATCTTTCACCTTTGTGCTCTGCACCTGTACTAAGTTCTGGCGACATCATCCCTACTTGCCCCTTTTTGTTTGGAGGGGACATGATGGCCACCTGGGGTACAACTGCTTCACAATTATAAGACTCCACTGATGAAGTTTCACTTCACCACAAACCACTTATCATCTAGGCCTCACGTAGCAAAATCTCCCTTCCTTTGGTGTTACTTCAAACCACCTTTCTTACTTGTACTTCCTTCTCCATTGTTTTATTAGGTCTGCTGATGGAGAAAGGGGATCCCCCATGATGAGGCTACATCAATGTGATTCAGGTAATCATGCTGGGCTGATTAAATGCAGAGGAAGCTAAACAAAAGTGGGCTCAATATGGTCCTCTGAAAGCATATATGTTACTGAGGCCATAAAACTGCTAAATATATTATCTCCAGCACCAATATACCTTACTCAGAAAAAAAGATTGGAAACAGTAGGAAACCTCAAAGGCTGTTTTCAACTAATTGTCATTAACATCTTTATGCATACACAATCTTAAAATTATCAAATAAAAGCCCAAAGCCAAGGTACTGAAGAATTCTTATACTTCCTTTTATGGGAGCTGTTTTCTCACAAATTTCTAAAGAAAACAATAATATGAAAAAACTAATAATCTAGAAAAAAACGTAATTATATACCAAGTCCCACTAATCCATATTTCAGTGGGCTATGTGGGTAAAGTTAAATGGTCTCAGTTCTAAATACTATATATGAAACAAATGAATATGGGAACAAGATGGAAAAAGAGGCAGAAAAACAGGGATGTGATCTAAAAGTTGAGAGTGTTTCTTTTGAAACCAGTTTACTGGTCCCAGATGAAAACAAAATCTACTGGCAAAACTCACAAGAAATTAGGAATTCATGGATTTTTGCCTGTGTTTTTATTTCTAATTTTAATATGCACTTGTCTGTATTACTGGGGCTTGCTGTATTGCAGAACATTCAAATAAAGATTTGAAATGAGCTATCTACAAAACAGAAACAGACTCACAGACATAGAGAACAGATATGCAGTTGCCAAAGGATGGAGGGCAGGAAAATGGGGAAAAGTTGGAGTGGGAGTTTGGGGTTAGCAGATGCAAACTATTATATATATAATGCATGGACACCAAGATCCTATTGTATAGCACAGGGAACTATAATCAATATCCTGTGATAAATCATAATGGAAAAGAATATGAAAAACAATGTGTATATATATATATATATATATATATGTATAAATGAATCACTTTGCTATACAGCAGAAATTAACACATTGTAAATCAACTATACTTCAATTAAAAAAAAAAGATTTGAAGTGATCAAATGCATCCCATGTCCTTTAGAAATTGCAGAAGAATGGCTGCAATTGCCAGTTAAACAATTTCATGATGAATTTGGCTGTGAGTACATGGGGATCTATGTTTGGAGTTGTAACACTAAGTTTTAAGCACAAGATTAATTTAGAATACTGTCCTTTACAAGACATTTGGAAACAGAACACAGGAAACTCTTAATCATACCAAATTAGCTATTTCTTTGGATTGTAGCTAATTTCAATAATTTATTCAACTCATTTGACCAAAGAAAAAAAAGATCCTTAGATTTAAAAAAAGTGAAAGTCAAGTGAGAGTTCCTTGGTCTTCTGAAGTCTAACATTTTCCTCTACTTTAAACAAGCAGGACCACTTCCTGAGCTATAAAATAAACCCAACCCTAATATTAAAACTCCCTCTTGATCACAACCTCCTGTCTTTTCTTGATATCTTGCTCACATATCCCCATTTTGACCCCTTCTTCTAGCTTCCAGGGCCTCTAGCTCCTTGGCTCTCTGTTTACCCCCAGTTAGGAGTTCCAGTGACTCCCCTTTGTATCCTGGAGACCCTGTCAATCATTTACGCATCCCTGAATTCTTTCAGATGATCATTCTGGTGTTAATCCCCAACCATAAATAAGTCCAGCACCTCCTTGATTGATTGAAGCAGTGACGTCACCCATCAGTGCTTAGAACTTAGTGAGATAGTAATTGCTGGCTTATTTTTTGTTTACCTGTCTTATCTACCTATTTACTCCCATTCCAGACCTGAACAAAATAACTAAGAGACTACAATCCACATTTGTCTCTTCTCAGCCACATCCTCAGAATTCTTAGAAATTACTACATTTTCCTCACTTTGACTTCTCTCATGTCTGACAGAAGCTGTCCTTATTTTGTTCATGCTTTAAACTTTCTACATTATTTTTCCCTTTGTTCTTCACATTTTAACCTCTTCCTTTCTGGAAAAGAAAAAAAAACAAAAAGCATCTATTTCACATGAATTCCTTTGACTTTCTCCACATTCTTCCTGTATATACTCCTTTGTCTTCAGGAACCTTCCATTTCCCTCATCGACAAAACTAATTCCTCTGCTTGTTTAAGTCCCATTAATTACCTCAAGACTCTCTGAAACCTTTTTTTCCCCATTATTCTCATTCTTATACCTTCAACTTTTTCTTTGCATTAGACTTTGCTCTCTCCTGCCTTAGAAGGATTATATAGTTATTCTGTGGCCACCTCCAAAGAGCACAAATTCATTTTGCATCTATATCTCACACTTGTTTCTCTCAGAAGAATCACATACTTTTGCCTGTGTGTATGTATTTTTCATATATGCCATTGTCTCAAAAGAATTTGGGGGATTTTAAATTTAAGCTAAACATTTGAATTCCTTGAACTTAGATTTATTCAGCCACAATTAAGGAAGTGATGGAACTCACCATAACTTGGACAAATCTCTGAAATAATTCAGGTTACTGACTAGCAAAGACTAACAATAGTGGCCAGGTACTCTGAGTGGAAAGTGAAGCTACAAAGGCCTGGACCAAGAGGATACAGAGAAATTCAGGGACTAGGGGTCAAGATGAGCTTGTGAGTGCTAGTTTCCCAATTTCTTAGTGCCTAATTTGTAAAGAATTAACTGAAAAGTAAGATTAAATATATATATATATATATATATATATATATATATACACATATATATATGTATGTATATATATACATATATATATGTATGTATATATGTATATATATGTGTGTATATATATATACATACATATATATACACATATATATATGTATATATACATATATATATGTATGTATATATGTGTATATATATATGTGTATATATATATACATACATATATATACACACACACATATATATATATATATATATATATATATATATATATATGACTCCTTTCATGAAATTTCCTCCTTATACTTTTGACCAGGGAAGTTCAAGCCAAGTGGCAATGTAATATGTAATTATATTTAATACAAAAAATCCTATGTCTTTACACTGATTTCTGAAAATAAAAATATTTAGATAGCCATTGTCTCATTATCAACAATAGTGGACATGGAACCGATAAGATAAAATGTTCTATTTATTTTTCTATTTGCATATTGTCTTTTAACAAAGCAAATTAATTAAATAAATGTTGACTGAAATAAAACTTGGCTTTTTCATTCTAAAACCAATTGTCATCAGCACATTAAGAAAATTTTTCTAGCTTGCTAATTAAAAGAAATACTAGAAAATCAAAAACAGAAATTTAAACATAAAATAATAAGCAATCTGTGAAAAGGCCTTTCTTTTTTTAGACTTTCTATTTCTGACCAATAATAACATATGTTAGGAAACATCAACATTGTGTGATAACAGTTTATTCTGACACCTTACAAAACAACCAAATCTCTTCTATTTGGCTTCTGCAAAAAATGAATAGAGAGCATATCCATCAGCCTTTGGTTCTTGAAGTGATATGGAGAGAACACTCACATAAACATTTTTCCTCATATCATTTAGCACCATCCAAATCAGTGAAACTCTTTGTTTTTGCTATGAGGAGTAATTCTAATTTCAGGTATTTACCTCATGTAGTTATTGGCTATTCTGAAAGAGTCACATGGGTGTTCAGGTATTTATTCTTTGCTCCAAGGATGACCACAGAATTAGCTCTTACACAAACTTCAAATACAAAAATGTCATAAAAATGTGGTAGGGAGGAGCATTACCCAAGCAAAACTTCTTCACCTGGGCAGCAGGAGTGTTTTCCTTCAGCAGCCAGTTGAATACAGTTTGCACTCTTTCCAACTCAAAGAACCAACCTCATCGTGAACCTCAGAGATGCCACAGGAGCCAAGAGCACCTCCTCATCACACATGATTCTCATTTTGACAAAGCTTTCTGACTATAACATGGGAAAAAACACGAAGAGCTCACTTTGGAGCCATGTGGCTGACAAGGTCTTGGTGTTCCAGCCTGGTGTCAGCCTCTGAGGTGGGAGAGCAGAGTTCAGGACATTGGACCACCAGAGACCCCCAAAACCTACATAATATCAATCAGTGAGAGCTCTCCCAGAGATCTCTATCTCAATGCTCAGAGCCAGCTCCACTCAGTGGCCAGCAAGCTCCAGGGCTGGATGCCCAATGCCAAACAACTAGTAAGACAGGAACACAAACCCATGCATTAGCAGAGAGGCTGCCTAAAATCATACTAAGTTCACAGACACACCAAAACATACCACCGAATGGGGCTCTGCCCACCAGAAAGACAAGATCCAGCCACACTCACCAAAACACCTACACCAGGAAGCCTACACAACCCACCGAAAACCCTCACCCACTGGGGGCAGACACCAAAAACATTGGGAACTATGAACCTGTGGACTGCACAAAGGAGACCCCAAATACAGTAAGTTAAATGAGAAGACAGAGAAATATGCAGCAGATGAAGGAGCAAGGTAAAAGCCCACCAGACCAAACAAATGAAGAGGAAACAGGCAGTCTACCTGAAAAAGAATTCACAGTAATGTTAGTAAAGATGATCAAAAATCTTGGAAATAGAATGGAGAAAATACAAGAAACATTTAACAAGGACCTAGAAGAACTAAAAAGCAAACAAACAATGATGAACAACACCATAAATGAAATTAAAAATTATCTAGTAGGAATCAATAGCAGAATAACAGAAACAGAAGAACGGATAAGTGACCTGGAAGATAAAATAGTGGAACAAACTAAGGCAGAGCAGAACAAAGAAAAAAGAATGGAATAATTGAGAACAGTCTTAGAGACCTCTGGGACAACATTAAACACACCAACATTCGAATTATAGGGGTCTCAGAAGAAGAAGAGAAAAAGAAAGGGACTGAGAAAATATTTGAAGAGATTATAGTTGAAAACTTCCCTAATATGGGAAAAGAAATAGTTAATCAAGTCCAGGAAGCGCAGCGAGTCCCATACAGGTTAAATCCAAGGAGAAACACACCAAGAAACATATTAGTCAACTATCAAAAATTAAATAAACAAAAATTTATTAAAAAGCAGGAAGGAAAAAACAACAAATAGCATACAAGGGAATCCCCATAAGGTTAACAGCTGATCTTTCATCAGAAACTCTGCAAGCAAGAAGGGAGTGATTACATATTTAAAGTGATGAAAGGAAAAAACCTACAACCAAGATTACTTTACCCAGAAAAGATCTCATTCAGATTCAATGGAAAAATTAAAACCTTTACAGACAAACAAAAGTTAAGAGAATTCAACACCACCAAGCCAGCTTTACAACAAATGCTAAAGGAAGTTCTCTAGGCAGGAAACACAAGAGAAGGAAAAGACCTACAAAAACAAACTCAAAACAATTAAGAAAATGATAATAGGAACATACATATAGATAATTACCTTAAATGTAAATGGATTAAATGCTCCAACCAAAAGACATAGACTGGCTGAATGGATACAAAAACAAGACCTGTATATATGCTATCTACAAGAGACCCACTTCAGACATAGGGACACGTACAGACTGAAAGTGAGGGGATGGAAAAAGATATTCCATGCAAATGCAAATCAAAAGAGTTGGAGTAGCAATACTCATATCAGACAAAATAAACTTTAAAATAAAGACTATTACAAGAGACAAAGAAAGACAGGATATAATGATCAAGGGATCAATCCAAGAAGAAAGTATAACAATTGTAAATATTTATGCACCCAACATAGGAGCACCTCAATACATAAGGCAAATGCTAATGGCCATTAAAGGAGAAATTGACAGTAACACAATAATAGTAGGTGGCTTTAATACCCCACCTTCCCAGTGGACAGATCATCCAAAATGAACAGAAATAAGGAAACACAAGCTTTCAATGACACATTAGATAAGATGGACTTAATTGATATTTATAGGACATTCCATCCAAAAACAACAGAATACACTTTCTTGTCAAGTGCTCATGGACATTCTCCAGGATAGATCATATCTTGGGTCACAAATCAAGCCTCAGTAAATTTAAGAAAATTGAAATCAAATCAAGTATCTTTTCTGACCACAACACTATGAGATGAGATATCAATTACAGGGAAAAAAAATTTAAAAAATACAAACACATGGAGGCTAAACAACACACTACTAAGTAAACAAGAGATCACTGAAGAAATCAAATAATAAATCAAAAAATACCTAGAAACAAATGACAATGAAAACACAATGACCCAAAATCTATGGATGCAGCAAAAGCAGTTCTAAGAGGGAAGTTTATAGCAATACAATCCTACCTCAAGAAACAAGAAACATCTCAAATAAACAACCTAACTTACACCTAAAGCAATTAGAGAAAGAAGAACAAAAAAACCCCAAAGTCAGCAGAAGGAACGAAATCATAAAGATCAGATCAGAAAAAAATGAAAAGAAATGAATGAAACGATAACAAAGATCAATAAAACTAAAAGCTAGTTCTTTGAGAAAATAAACAAAATTGATAAACCATTAGCCAGACTCATCAAGAAAAAGAGGGAGGAGATGCAAATCAATAGAATTAGAAATGAAAAAAGGAGAACTAACAGCTGACACTGCAGAAATACAAAGGATCATGAGAGATTAATACAAGCAACTATATGCCAATAAAACGGACAACCTGGAAGAAATGGACAAATTCTTGGAAAAGCACAACCTTCTGAGACTGAACCAGGAAGAAACAGAAAATATAAACAGACCAATCACAAGGACTGAAATTGAAACTGTGATTAAAAATCTTCAAACAAACAAAAGCCCAGAACCAGATGGCTTCACAGGCAAATTCTATCAAATATTTAGGGAAGAGCTAACAGCCATCCTTCTCAGACTCTTCTAAAAACAGCAGAAGGAGGAACACTCTCAAATGCATTCTATGAGGCAACCATCATCCTGATACCAAAACCAGACAAAACTGTCACAAAAAAGAAAACACCAGGCCAATATCACTTATGAACACAGATGCAAAAATCCTCAACAAATTACTAGCAAACAGAGTCCAACAGCACATTAAAAGGATCATAGACCATGATCAATTGGGGATTATTCCAGGAATGTACAGATTCTTCAATATATGCAAATCAATCAACATGATACACCATATTTACAAATTGAAGGATATGATAATCTCGATAGATGCAGAAAAAGTTTTTGACAAAATTCAACACACATTTCTGATAAAAGCTCTAAAGAAAGTAGGCATAGTGGGAACCTACCTCAACATAATAAAGGCCATTTATGACAAACGCACAGCCAACATCATTCTCAATAGTGAAAAACTGAAACGATTTCCTCAGAGATTGAGAACAAGACAAGGATGCCACCCTCACCACTATTATTCAACATAGTTTTGGAAATTTTAGCCATGGCAATCAGAGAAGAAAAAGGAATCCAAATTGGAAAAGGAGAACTAAATCTGTCACTGTTTGCAGATGACATGATACTACATATAGTGAATCCTAAATACACTATCAGAAAACTACTAGAGCTAATCAGTGTATTTGGTAAAGTAGCAGGATAAAAAATTAATGCACAGAAATCTCTTGCATTCCCGTACACTAATGATGAAAAATCTGAAAATGAAATTAAGGAAACACTCCATTTACCATTGCAACAAAAAGAATAAAATACCTAGGAATAAGCCTACCTAAGGAGACAAAAGACTTGTATGCAGAAAACTATAAGACACTGATGAAAGAAATTAGAGATGATACAAACAGATGGAGAGAAATGCCATATTTTTCGATTGGAAGAATCAATATTGTGAAAGTGACTATATTACCCACAGCAATCTACAGATTCAATGCCATCCCTATCAAAATACCAATGACATTTTTCACAGACCTAAAACAAAAAATTTCACAATTTGTATGGAAACACAAAAGACCCTGCATAGCCAAAGTAATCTCGAGAAAGAAAAAGGAGCTGGAGGAATCAGGCTCACTTCAGACTATATTACAGCACTACAGTAATGAAGACAGTATGGTACTGGCACAAAAACAGAAATATAGATCAATAGAACAGGATAGAAAGCCCAGAGATAAACCCACACACATATGGTCACCTTATCTTTGATAAAGGAGGCAAGAATATACAATGGAGAAAAGACAGCCTCTTCAAGAAGTGGGGAAAAATGACAGCTACACGTAAAAGAATGAAGTTAGAATACTCCCTAACACCATTCACAAAAATAAACTCAAAAAAGATTAAAGACCTAATTGTAAGGCCAGACACTACAAAACTCTTAGAAGAAAACATAGACGGAACACTCTATGACATAAATCACAGCAAGATCCTTTTGACTCACCTACTAGAAAAATGGAAATAAAAACAAAAATAAACAAATGGGACCTAATGAAACAAAATCTTTCATACAGCAAAGGAAACCATAAACAAGGTGAAAAGAAAACCCTCAGAATGGGAGAAAAGATTTGCAAATTAAGCAACTGACAAAGGATTTATCTCCAAAATATACAAGCAGCTCATGCAGCTCAATATCAAATAAACAAACAACCCTATCCAAAAATGGGCAGAAGACCTAAATAGACATTTCCCCAAAGAAGATCTACAGATTGCAAACAAACACATGAAAGGATGCTCAACATCACCAATCATTAGAGAAATGCAAATCAAAACTACAGTGAGGTATCACCTCACAAGAGTCAGAATGACCATCATCAAAAAATCTAGAAACAATAAATGCTGAAGAGGGTGTGGAGAAAAGGGAACCCTCCTGCACTGTTGGTGGGAATGTAAATTGATAGAGCCACTATGGAGAACAGTATGGAGATCCCTTAAAGAACTAAAAACATAACTACCATACGACCCAGCAATCTCACTACTGGGCATATACCCTGAGAAAACCATAATTCCAAAAGAGTCATCTACCACAATGTTCATTGCAGCTCTATTTACAATAGCCAGGACATGGAAGCAACCTAAGTGTCCATCAACAGATGAATGGATAAAGAAGATGTGTCACATATATACAATGGAATATTACTCAGCCATAAAAAGTAACAAAATTGAGTCTTCTGTAGTGAAGTGGATGGACTTAGAGTCTGTCATACAGAGTGAAGTAAGTCAGAAAAAGAAAAACAAATACCATATGCTAACAGATATATATGGAATCTAAAAAAAAAGTGGTTATGAAGAACCTAGGGGCAGGACAGGAATAAAGATGCAGATGTAGAGAATGGACTTGAGGACACGGGGAGAGGGAAGGGTATGCTGGGATGAAGTGAGAGAGTAGCATTGACATATATACATTACCAAATGTAAAATAGATAGCTAGTGGGAAGCAGCTGCATAGCACAGGGAGATCAGCTTGGTGCTTTGTGACCACCTAGAGGGGTGGGACAGGGAGGGTGGGAGGGAGGTGCAAGGGGTGGAATATGGGGATATATGTATACATATAGCTGATTCACTTTATTATACATCAGAAACTAACATAACTTTGTAAAGCAATTATACCCCAATGAAGATGTTAAATAAATAAAAATGTGGTAGGGACCCATATTTCTTCTCACATTGTCTTTTCTCATCCATCTGCCATCCTTCAGGAAACTGCTAAACACTCTACCTCCCCCCACCATGCATTTTGGTTATACAGATATTATTCTCAAATATTTTAAACTCCAGGTAAACTTTGAGGCAAATGTGTAAATCTTTTATCTTTAAAAAGAGAAATGTTAGTTTTAAATGCATATGAGTATGAAGAATGAAGCCAGCTGAAATGATTTTTCATGCCCTAAGCACCAATTCCCCAATCGCATGCACGAAATAAGGTACAGACTTTGACTCAACAGAATGAATATTCTTGTTTTAAGAAAATATAGAAAGGCTCATTGTATTGCAAACATTCCTTATGTAAAAATAAAGTAGCTTTCCTCATTTTAGTGGCCTTCTGAGTTGATGAGTTGCTTACAGCATGAATACTTGCTGCACATATGTTAAAAAAGCTGCCCAATGATGGCTGTTCCAAGGATAACACAGGACACCCCAATGGTGTGTAGGAGAATGGTATGGGAGAGAAAGGGACTGATGCAGAACTGACAGTCCTGATAGGAGCAGATGGTGGTGAATACTCACAGAGCTTTTTTAATACACACCATTCCTTATTCCAAGCTATTGTATAGGGACTTCCTGTATGCCAGAGCTTTCAAAGCTAATTGCCTTTGTATCTGCTGCCATAACTGTGTTTGTCCAAGGGGAAGCTGGGGGTGAGGGGACAGAAGAGCATATAGTGTGGACTTTCTGGCACTCTACTACTTACTCAACTGTCTATTAATTATGTAATTTCACAGTTCAGAGATTTCAGATGGTGCAGCCAAGAATAGATCAGATGCCTTTTGGGGTTAGAAAGTAGAAAAGAGAGAAGAAAGAGGGGACGGCAAGGGTTGAAAAGGCTATGTTTAACTTCATGAGAAGCCATGAAATCAAGCTCAGTGTTGAAAAAAATTATCTGGATAAAAAAAGCATCAGAGTATATTCAGAGAATAGTTAGGAGAGATTGGGGGTTTCTGCTGAACCTGTGTAAGAACTCCTGAAGACATGTGCTTCCTGGCTGTCTTCTGTGGGAGGTTTCCATGTGTCATTTTCAAAGTACTTGCTGTTCATAGTTTTTACTTGCTGAGCACCCACTGTGTGCTATTCAGAGCTATTAAGGGTGGACAAGACAGTGTATTAGTCAGGGTTCTCCAGAGAAACAGAACCAATAATACATGTAGATAGATAGATAGATAGATAGATAGATAGATAGATAGATAGATAGATAAAGATTTATTTTAAGGAATTAGATCGTGTGATTTGGGAGGCAGGGAAGTCCAAAATCTGCAGAATAGGCCAACAGGTTGCAGACCTAGAGAATAACTGATGTTGCAGCTGCAGTCTGAAGGTGGGCTGCAGGCAGAATTCCCTCTTCCATTGGGGAACTTCAGTCTTTTTTCTCTTAAAGCTTTCAACTGACTGAATGAGGCCCACTCACATGATAGAGGGTAATCTGCTTTCCTCAGTCTACTGATTTAAATGTTAATCTCTCAGAAAAAAAATACCTTTACAATAACATCTAAATTGGTGTTTGAATAAATATATGGGTATGGTGGCCTAACCAAGTAGACCCATAAATTTGATTATCACACACAATCACCCTACTCCTTTAACTTTTTAAAAATGAAATTAACCTCCATAGAAATTTTTCTTCAAGGACACATCTCATATCCATTTACATGAAAATACCTGTCTTCTGTGAAGATCTGTTCAAGAAAACTAAACTTTATGAACTCTGTTTCCCAGGGATATTCTTTAAATATTGTTTTATTAAAAAAAAATAAAATTCTGAAATATCAAAAAACTTCACCCATTTTCTTCTCTTAGCATTCAAAATTATCTTTTCCAATAAACTTCTCAGTTATAGGGAACTGGCTCAAGTGAAAGCAAGTGGTTTTGTTCTTTCATAACATTGGGGACTTTCACAGACCTTGTTAGCCTGAGATTTAATATTTTAGTCTTGGTTACTTAAAAAGTCAATATGATTGGTATAGTGTATGTGAAGGAATTAGAAGAAAGAGAGCACGAGGCAGGTGAATTTCTTGATTATTTCAGTCCATGAAGCCGAAATTGCCATTGGGTATAATACATGGAGATTTTCTATCTATGGAGATTCTGAGTAAGAAAGAAATATGACTATGTTCCTTTAACTAAACAAGTGTGAAGAATAAACACAAAATTACAGTTTATGGTAGGTGGTGCTTTATGTTTTACAAAATGTGTCATCATTTGTTCATTTTACCTTACCAAATTTTCCTAAGCCATGCAGGGTAGCTACTGTTAGACCCAAGCTTCAGAATTGGCAGATGAGGTTTCACAGGGATTATGAAATTTGCTTTCAGCTACCTAGCTGGTAAGTGGAAAAACAGGATTTAAAATAAGTCCATCTCATTCTCTGTCTAAGCAACTTAAGGGCTGGGCAGCTGTATACTAAGCTTCAGATATGTGCCTCGATGTCTTTATTTCTCAAACAGGAATAAAACAACACTGCTCAGAATTGTTTTGAAGATTACATAGATAGTGCAGGAGGAGTGGGGAGCACTTGGCATATGGATAATACTGAATCCTTGACAGCCTTTAGAATTATTAATCATCAGCTGCCACGCAATGGCTAAGTGCACGGTGGAGAGAGAGGCAAGTGAGTCCTAAGACCCAGCACCCAGAAAAGAGACTCCTTCTTCTGCCCTGCAGTGCTGCTCAAGGCAGAGTTTCCCCAACCATGTAGACTACAATGTTGTCAGTGAGAAAGGTAGTCTCCTTGGAGTTGAGCAATGTCTCTTGCTTATCATGGCACTACAGAAGCAGCTGTCACTTTATTGTTGGTGACTAAAATGTTAGCCAAGGTGAAAACGGCAGCCCTGAAAAAAAAGGAACTGGTAAAGAGGTGGCCAGTTGGAGCAGTAGCCACCATAACCCAGCCCTTTATGTATCTTATGTCAAATAGCAAGGAGAGCTGTATGAAGTCAAACTTTGTACCACTCCTTACCCACCCACACCCTAGTGATATAATGTCTTCCATATAGTTCATTTCTATCTCTCTTACTTGAATTTTAGGGATGGAAATTTATAAGCAAAATTAAAATGTTAACTACTTAAAACTGCTGGTTGATTAAGTAGACAAATAATTTTGAACATTATTTTCTGACAAATCATCTCATGATCTTTTAATCATATACTGATATTTTTTAAAAAGGAGGGTAAATACTGTGTCTCCATTTGGCATATAGAGAAACTGAGACATATAAAACTTAATTATAGATTTTACTTAGATTTATAAATCAGTGAAAAAGCCAGAATGGAACTCAAATGATGTTTTTCTTCATATTATTTGTCTATTCAGAGAACCAAATGGCATCACTTACATTTCAGAGAGAATAATAAATCAACCTAAATTTCTTTCACAAACCTTGGATAGTATAAATTCACTATTCCAAAATGAAAAAAAAAAACACCTTAGATTAAGATATCAATATAACTTGTCTTCAGAGGAATCAAATAAAATATTAAATCTAAAAGAAGTTTGTTTATACTGAAAGGCTCAGTGAAAAATAGCAAAGTCAGTTTGTCTTAGCAATAACCCTATGAAAATCAAGTTGGAAGACATAAATGCTTATGGGTGACAATATTTATTATTATGGTGTTAAACAAATAATGATGACAACTAGAATATAAATTTAGAGCCTGTAACGCAATGATTCAGCATACTATTTTTTTCTACTACTTTTGAAAAACTATTTTTTTTTGGTATGTGGGCCTTCCACTACTGTGGCCTTTCCCGTCATGGAGCACAGGCTCCAGACGCACAGGCTCAGCGGCCATGGCTCACGGGCCCAGCCTTTCCACGGCACGTGGGATCCTTCCAGAACGGGGCACGAACCCACGTCCCCTGCATCGGCAGGCAGATTCCCAACCACTGCGCCACCAGGGAAGCCCTAAAAACATATTTTTAATATTGAAGCATACAGAAGACAGACTCATGATAAAGATAGCATCTTGATTTAGAACTTGCCTTTTCAATAAGTGGCTAACAATTCTTGTTATGCTTTCATCTTTTCCATGCAAGATCTCAAGTAAACCAGCTTTGAGAGCAGTTAATGCAAAGACAAGATAATCATTTCTGGTGTATGGCTTATATTGGGTATCCCAGAAGCTTGACTGTGAGATTAGGATTTATGTGCAAGTAGTTCATTGGGGTGATAATCCCAGGAGAGTGGGGAAGTGAGGCAAGGAAGGCAAGGAAGCTGGTATAGGCTTTTTCATACACAGGTTAACAATGTGGGCAACTAGGATTCAATCTGTTTCAGTACTTTTGGTAGAGGGTGAGAAATATGCCCTACAGTTTTACAATTGGAGTAGAGGGAGAATGGGGGCATTTATTCACCAGTTCCCATTTGTCATTTGTAGGCTGCTGGTGGGTAGGGTCCATTGATGGTTAACTCCCTAGCATTTCTGACCTGTTCTGCCTCAGGCCTCTGCAGTCAGAAAGAGCCTTTAGGTACTTGCATTAACAAGGCAGTGAGTGCCAATGGGATATAGTTTGGAAATCCAGAGCAACTGTTACCTGTTCTTAGCCCCAGATGTAGACTGCATTCATAATTATAGCATGGTCATCAATCTCTAACACTGCATCTCCTAGATTCTTTGGTGCAGTCCCTCTAATATTTACCTAGTGGTAGCCTAGGGCAGGGATTCTGCTAGCACCTCATGTCATGATCAGTTGTGAGATGTGCAGCACTAATGTATTACCAATAAGAATTCAGATACCAAAATTTGAAAATAATTAACTTTTTAATGAATTTAAATGAATCCCAGGTTATCCTCTTTAATGCATCCGTCTAACTCCCTGGACTGATATGCTTCTTAGGTGAAAGAGTGAAGGATAGAGTGAAAATGTGTACTCTGAAATGCTTAGAACCGAGAGTCCGCCCCATCTACCCCAGAAACTATAGTTTCTCTCTCATATGGACAAACTTCATTTGTATTTTATGGGTTAAAAGTGCTGGGAGTCTGGTAAAGATAGTGATTCATTTCATGTATATTCCTTCTGAGTGAGGGACTTGCAAAGGGCATGCCAAGCACAAATCCTCAAAGAATTGGAGGCATATTCACTCTTTTCGTGGTAAAGTTTAACTTTTATGAGAAATTTAGTTAGACGTCTGATCAAGTGCTTTCCAAAGGATGTGCAATTATCCAGATTGCAAATAGCATTCAGAATTGGAAAAGATTGGCATGTTATCACATGCAGGTTTTATGGGTCATGGTGAAGTAAAGTGCATTATAATTTTAGCCACCCTGAAGAACAAAGGAGAATGTATACATTTAGAATATTTAATAAAATAGTCTCAAAGCAGAATTCACTAAAGTATTTAGGATGTCCAAGAGATGTTATAAAAGCAAGTATGTATTTCAGTGCATTTTGTAAAATGGTTTCAGAGTGGAATGTGTCCAAGAGACCATCACTGGAAAAGATATTATTAATTCAACACTTTGAACATTGAGTACTATGCTAATCAAAAGAACTTGCCCTTACAGAACTGAGTTCATACACAGAGTCAGAATATGTATAACAAAATTTAAATATAAGAAAAGGCATTAGATAACTGTATATAATTATTCTGAAAAGACAGGTTGGGACATTAAGAGTTGGAAGTTCATAGAAGGGCCTCACTGTTAGTGATGACCTGGTTGAGAAGATGGAGACTGAACTGTATCTGAAAGATTGGTAAAGTTTGGATAGGATTAAACCATGCTTAGGTTAAGGACAGAGAAAGAAACAATGAATAGAGAGACCTTACAAAAGTACAAAGGAGAAATGTATCTCAGATAATGATTACTGATATAGTAGCTACTCAGTGAATAATTCAATATTAAATAGCTCATTATTCAATAACTCAACATCTCAATATTATTTTTAAGCATTTATAACAACCATCAAAAGGATGGAGTCCTGGGTTTGAGATTCATTTCAGCCCTGCATTCTGTTAATATTTATGTATTTATATAAATTTTTCACGAGTATCAGGCAGTAGGTCACCAAATAAAGGATTTAATGCTACAATATTTTGAAGGCTGTTTCTTAGAGACCATTAGGGGAAAAAAATGTTGTTAAAGACAGCTATGAATAATCCCTTTCCATAACATTAAAAGCTTAGTTTTCCAGTCAATCCAGATTTGGGTTCTCCTGAATAGTGAAGAAATGACCTAGACAACAGTAAGAATCTTGTTTCTTTATTACCAGTTGTGGCCATTCGATGAAAAGCAGTGGAGAAAAAACAATGTTATGGTTATGGGTATTATGAGACCACCCAGACAAGATAATTTGGGAAAAATTATCCCAAAAGGAATAATTTCAAAAGGTCATTTATTCATAACTTTTCAGAAATGCCACAATGAGGTCCCTGCAATCTTTCTTGATAGCCTGAGTTTCCTGAGACCACAGATAAAGTTAAAGTTTAATGGGTTTTTAAAATTATATGTGAAACATATTTTTATAAGATTTGTGTATATTCCCATTTATTCCCTTCAATAACCCTATGAGGTAAAATATATTATTATCCCCATTTTACAAATGAGAAAAACAAAACTATAAAAAGGTTAAGAAATTTGCCCGTTTTCAAAAATAGTAAGATTTGAACCCAAATACTTAAGGAATATGCCTGCATTTAATTGTAACAGAATAACTATTTTAATATCCTTGGCTACTTATTATATCAGTGTCATTTCTGATCTGTTTCTTTTGACTAATTTCCTCATTATGAATCATATTTTTCTGCTTCTTTGCATGACTGATAATCTTTTATTGGATATCACACATTATGAATTTTGCCTTGATAAAAATTTTTGCATTACTTTAATTCTTGAGCCTCATTCTAAGATTCACTTCAGTGCTTTTTGAGGCTTACTTTTAAGGTTTTTTGGATAGGTTCAGAGTAGTCTTTAATTTAGAGTTAATTTTGCCCCACTACTGATGCAATGCCCTAATGAATACTCTGTCCCAGCCCATGTGTTATGAAAGAATTTTCTACTTTGGCTGGTGAGAACATAAAATAACTCTGCTTCTGTGTGAGGACTGGCAATTATTCTGTTTGTTCATTTATCTGGGTGGTTCTTTCCCCTCCCTCAGGTAGTTTTCTCACATGCATTCATCAATCAGTGTTCATTTGAGAGGAACGCTCTACATATCTTCAGAACTCACTCTCTGTGTAGCTTTTTCCTCCCACTATTCTGCCTTGAAATTTCTAGCTACTTTGGCC
This sequence comes from Mesoplodon densirostris, assembly GCF_025265405.1. NCBI lineage: Eukaryota > Metazoa > Chordata > Mammalia > Artiodactyla > Ziphiidae > Mesoplodon > Mesoplodon densirostris. Next base: position 133,647,910 of record NC_082661.1, on the reverse strand, counting down.
TTCCTGAATTCTTAGCTCTATTTACTCAACTCAGGAAGATCGCTGGACTCTGAGTTTCACTTCCCTCTGCTGCCACCAGGAAACTCTTCAAAAATGAAAGGAGAGCAATTTTAGAGCTCACTTTGTGTATCCGTTTTCTCAGGGATCATTGCTTTTTGTTGCTTATTGTCCAAAGTCCATAAACCATTTTTTCTTCCTTTTTAAAATTTTTTTTTTTAGTTGTTTAATGTGAGACAGTAAACCCAGACACTATACTCCACCTTAACCAGAAGTGGAAAGGATTTGCTAGAGAAACTCATTTCCAGAGATCTAATCCTAGACATTGCTTTAATAGTGATAAACATCTAAGTCATCTGTGAGATGAAATGTGAAAAAAGTAGGTGGTAGGGTGCATAACTGTTGCCATCCTTCATAGAAGTCAGGTTATGAGCAGGAAACAGATGGTACACTCAAATTAGATCATTTTAGGGGATGTTAATAAGGAGAGAATTTAACAAGGTTTGAACACTGTTTAGGAAAAGCAGCAAGAAATGGTTCAGTATCCCAAAATTTGTGACAGAAGGGGCTGTTTTCACGGTAGGCCTGAGAGTTGAAGAATTTACTTACAGAACACAGAGAAAGAATTAATCTTGATAGAAGCTGTAGACATCAATAGAAAAACACAGTCAACCTAAACTCACCTAGCAAAAAAGAATTAGGTCAATATAAAACCTGACCTCACAATAATCTTACCTACAAGATCTCCTGCCACAGCCTCCTATGGATTTAAATCGGAAGTTGGAGACCAAAGGAGTCATGTGATCTGTTATGTGGGTCAGTGTCCAGAATGATTAGTGCAGAATGGAGAAGTGTAGAGGTTTGACCTGGATAGACAAATGGGAGCATTCCAGGACACTTCACCAAAGTAAACTGGAAAATATGATGTGTATATTATTACCAATTCTAAGAGCCAATGAAGGGAATAAAGTAATCATGTCACATCAGCTATAACCACAGTTAAAAATGGTAGCCATGTTGGGGCATCTACACGGTTGATATCTTTATAAAGTATTCATAATAGGTAATTATACACACAGGAAATCTGAATAAGCATCACAACCAATTTTACCACTTAATCATTGTTTTAACAGAGGTTTAGTAAGTAGCTGTTAACCAATCATTCATCAAGCATTTTTAAGCACTCAGCATTATACCAAGAAATAGAAGTATATAAAGAAGCAAAATATATGGTTGTGGTGGTCAAGGATTTTACAATATACTTGGGAAAATAAAATACACATACAACTAAATAATCAAACACACACACAAATATACACAGTATGATTTGTTTCCTAATGATAAATGATATAAAGATTCAGAATTATAGCATAGAAAATCATCATAGAATGAAATATATCTAGGTCATTAATTTGAGATTTAGAGGAATTTCTAAATTTACATACTGATTTCTTATAAAATGTTAATGATGTAGATTTTTTTTTTTTTTTTTTTTTTTTGCTGTACACGGGCCTCCCACTGCTGTGGCCTCTGCCATTGCAGAGCACAGGCTCCGGATGCACAGGGTCAGCGGCCATGGTTCACGGGCCCAGCCGCTCCACGGCATGTGAGATCCTCCCGGACCAGGGCATGAACCCGCATCCCCCACATCGGCAGGCGGACTCCCAACCACTGCGCCACCAGGGAAGCCCAATTATGTAGAATCTTTTACTGACATTGCTGTTTGTTGTCAGAACCCTGTTATTGAGGACCTTCAATTTCCTGATATTTATTCCACTCAGCAAAAATGTCTTATTACTTGGCAATTAAAAGAAATTATTAACAATGAACACTAACCAGTGGTGTCCACTCAAACATCTGCTAGAATCGAAACTATAGAACAAAGAGAAAATTGTCAAAGGACATTGGTGCATTTATCTGTTTCATCATGTCTCTGATAGTTTAAAAAACTGATAATATAAATTAGGAAATTAAAGCCAAAGTGTCCTTACTTTTAGAAGTGATTCATGGGCAAAATATCTTAATTAAAAATAATTTTTCAAATTTGCCTTTTCATTAAAGAGTCCCAAAAGGCAAAATTGGTAAAGCACGTAACAATTCCCCTATTAAATAGCTCTTCTGATTTACTTGGCAGATTAGAAACCTGATCTCCACATAGGTTTGTCAGAACCATCAGTCATCGAATAAATGTGACCATGTAATTTGTATAATCAATTGAGAGGCACATAGCTTTCAACTAGCAGAACTGCCTTCTGACTTTCCTCTCTTCTTTTGTCTGGATTCCAGAGTTTAGTTCATATATATCACCTCTAGTCTAGATCTTTTATTAATAATTTAAGTGGTTCTCTAAGGCACTTCACAAATTCTTTGACTGAATCTACCCAGTGTTATTAAACTGTCATTCTACTTTCTCTTTATTTACACAGAGTTGATGTGAAGCTATTGGAATTCTTTTCAATCAACTGTAATATAAACATCAAGCACTTTCTACAAAATGAAGGACTATTTCAGAAATGTTCATCTAGTACCAATTTAGAAATTCCAGCCTAATCCATTACGTTGTGAAATCTGGATGAAGATCATTAAAATCCCACATTTTCCAGGCACCTCAGAGATGCAGTGAAACTAAAGACTCAGTTTTAAATAGCTTGCTACTTGACTTTCACAGATATTTGACTTAAGAAGGGGTTCAGGAATTTGAGAACTCTGAATTTCGGTTCTGTAGAATTAGAAAAACCATGAGCATTCTACGTTGATCCAAATAACTTTGCTTTTCAACTGCACATAATGTGAGCAGCTTGCTCATAAGGAATGCCATTAAAGAATCAAGAAAAAAAAATATTCTCTATGCTAAATTGATTTCTGTTGTTTTCTACTGTCTTCCTCTAGTAAATACAGAATGGATAGAACCTCTCTTTATAAATATCATCACATGGAATTTTTTGTTTTTGGTGAAGAGAAAACCTTTATTAACATAATACCAAAGGCAGAAAACATAAAGGGTAAACGATTGATTAATTTAACTACATTAACATTTAAAATATTTAAAATCTCTTCATAGAGTTAAAAAAAACAACTGAAGTTGAAGGTTACATAACAAACTGGGAGAAATATTTTCAATATAGATGTCAATCGATATATAAAATGTCTGTACCAATAAATAAGAAAAAATAGAAAGGAGCAAAGAAAATTAATATGCAACTGACCAAAAAAAACATCCAATGGTCAATAAGTGACATTCAACCTCAGAAATAATGACAGAGATGCACTGGAGAGCCAGGACCAAGACTGAGATGCAGCAGGTGTTGCTAATAAAGCCATACTCTCTGTTCAAGCAGCCTGATACCTCCAGACTGGCTAATAAAGAGCAGCTTACCCACCCCATGTACCCCACTCCACCAGCTTCCCTCGCACCTAATAACAACATAAACTGAGTAACAAAGGAGGAATAAGAGAAAAATGCTATCATAATTCTTTAAAATTTTACCTAATATTTCCTAGAACCACACATAACTAATTTCTTAACTAAAATTTGTTAAAAATCAGATTAGTAAATCTTAACAAATTTTAATGGAATTAGATATAAACATTTTCTAGAGGAAGTACTTTCTTTACAAGATACAAGTAGTTCATTGGATCTGACTCAAGTGGATCAAAGTTTTTGCTCTAAATATTTTAATTTTTCCGTTTATCTTTTAAAATTTGTTAAAGAGGACTTTTGAGATAACAATCCAATTTTTCCCTTCTACTTATACTTTTTTCCATATAAATATGTGTTAGAAAGTGGTAGAAAAGATTTAAGGTTAGAGGGTAATAAACATACTTAATCTGTTTTCAATTACTACCACCCACTTAAAAGGGTAATTATTGAAAGTTAGACCACATGAATTTTTTAAAAAGAATTCATTTCATTTTACATAAAGCTCTAAGTTTCACCAGAAACTGAAAGCTATAAGTTCCAAAAGATTAAAAGCCAGTGGTTAAGTGTTTCTATGTCACTATAAATGATCTCTTTAAGGGGGAAAAACATGATAAAGAAAGAAAAAAATACTACTAGGCAATGAGCTTCAATAATAGCCTTTTAGAAAAGGGAAAATTAGATCCTATTTAAAACTATAAATCGAGGGCTTCCCTGGTGGCGCAGTGGTTGAGAGTCCGCCTGCCGATGCAGGGGACACGGGTTCATGCCCCGGTCCGGGAAGATCCCACATGCCACAGAGTGGCTACGCCCGTGAGCCATGGCCGCTGAGCCTGCACATCCGGAGCCTGTGCTCCACAACGGGAGAGGCCACGACAGTGAGAGGCCCGCGTACCACAAACAAACAAACAAACAAAAAACTATAAATTGAGATGCTGCATTATTCACTTTCTACGCAACCAGGTATATATTTCAACTGCTATTTGTTAGTGGGTGGTTCCATAGTGAGACTGCATAATGTGCAAAGGTATTTAAGCAATTTTTCAGTGATATTAAGTATTATTTAATGTGCTGCAGAATACTATAACTTGCACATGGTAACACTCTCATAAATTGGATTTAGAATAATATTCCATGTACTAATGGGGCAATTACTTTTTAAGAAAAGGAGAATACTTTGAAAAACTCCATTGGTCTTAAAACCATACTGACTCTCAGCCTCCACAGAAAATGTCATCTCCACTGCTTTTAAAGTTGTGTGTATCACCTTGAAGCAATAGTAAGCAAACAGAAAAGAAAAGCAACAAATGTGAAACAAAGTTTGAAATCTATACTATAAAAAAAAGAGATCTCATTTGTCAAAATCTGGAGGTGTGGAATTTTCAGCTATTTCCCAATGCTGAGACCAGCAAGCAGTAAAACTAATCACATTATATCTGTTTCCTTTGAAAAGGTAGTCCAATCTCTGACTTCTATGTTTCCTTTATTCCCCCACACTAATGTGCTTAAAATCTCTCTCATCTAATCAGTGTTTAAGAGATTTATCATCTATCAGTGATTATTTTCACAGTGATATCTTCACCAGTGAATTGCTAACAAAAAGTGGAGAAAGGTGTGCTTAGGAGGTGTAAAATACCACACCACAGCATGCCGTTGAAAGAACAGGCACTCAGAGACTTTATGCAGCTACTCTACTCATGCTGCACTTTTTCTCCCACCTAATTCACATTTGTCAGAAAAATTAGCTGGACTAGAAGGGCAATGTTTATTTTACTTTTTCTTTTCATTTTAAGAAAGATGCAATTACAGGCTATTTAGTAACACTGTTACTCTTTTAGTCCCTTCCTAAAAAATTTTTCCAAAGTATATATACTAAAATATCTACACATGTCTAGAATATCCATGATCTACCTACTATCTATCTACCTACCTATCTATCTATCTATCTGTCATCTATCTATCCATCTATCTATTGAGAGACATGAGTGGAGGTTCAGAGAGCATAGCTACTGAGGAAAGCATGGGATCTGAGTGAAATCAGTTTAATAAGAACTGAAAAGAGGTAATGGATGATCTTCCTACGTTTCATGTGTTGTAAGTTGTTCAGGTAAAACTCTAACTACTTAGACATTGAGACTCTTGGAAACAAGAATTCAGTGTGATAATGTTCTAAGTCAGCATTCTCCAGCCTTTTTGGCACCAGGGACCGGTTTCGTGGAAGACAATTTTTCCATAGACTGGGGGCAGGGGTAATGGTTCAGGCAGTAATGTGAGTGATGGGGAGTGGCAGATGAAGCTTCGCTAGCTCGCCCACCACTCACCTCCTGCTGTGCAGCCCGGTTCCTAACAGGCCACGGCTGGGGTTTGGGGACACCTGTTCTAAATGTCATACTTTGCTGAGCCATTTAAATGCATAAATCTAATGATCTCATTCTTTGATGCTAACAGGAAAATTATATTTGACCAAATTATAACTAAGGTAGAATTTAAGATAAATTTTCAAGATATGAAGAACAGTCAGATTAGTGAATCTGTTTTTGTTTTGATGACCACCACCAAGGATGCCATGTTTTGAAGGAAAGTACCGGGAGCCAAAACCCATCTAAATCAGCCTACAATTTGGCCTATTTCATTCAACAGGTTTTACTGCTCCCGATTCACATTACAAATTGAATGGGGTAAATGTTGGAGTGAACTTCCCTATCCTGACTTCATGTCTTGTCTTGGAGGAATATCAATTAGTGTAACTCTCTTGTCATTTTTCCACCCCATAATTCAGTCCTTCTAAAGGAAGAAGTACATTTTCACTTGGGTAAGTTTGCAAATGGACTCTGGGAGTGTCAAGCTGAACCTGTCTCCTCCTTTTATCTCTTGAGTATCTGCCTGCCCATAGACAACATTTTCTCTGGTGTGCTCCGAGCTACAGGAAATGTTCAGTGGATGAGGCTTTGCTCTTCCCTGGGAGGTCTGGGAGCTGTCAGGCTCTGCCTTGGATTAGTCTATTAATGTAGTTTGGCTCTAGGAAGCACATTTTGGTCATACATGTAAACCAGTTATTCAACATTTCTAAAGCAAAAGACTGACTTCCCTCCTTGCTCCCCACCTATCTGTCTTTACTTCATTTATCAGTTTGTTAAGAACTTATGTAAAAAATAAAGGAATATTTTTGTATTGACCTTCTCAAGCTCCAATAAATATTCTACCTTAAAACTAATTTTTTTTTGGCAGTACGCAGGCCTCTCACTGTTGTGGCCTCTCCTGGTGAGGAGCACAGGCTCCGGATGCGCAGGCTCAGCAGCCATGGCTCATGGGCCCAGCCGCTCCATGGCATGTGGGATCTTCCCGGACCAGGGAACGAACCCGGGTGCCCTGCATCGGCAGGCAGACTCTCAACCACTGCGCCACCAGGGAAGCTCATCTTAAAACTAATTTAAACAGTGAAATAAATACAGCCCAAGAAAGAAGAAACATTGAGCTCTTAAAATCCTATTCAAAGTGACATTTAAATAAGACACTTAAATTTTTAGAAGAAATCATGGAAAATTTTTAAAAATAAGAACTATTTACAAAGGGGAGTACTAATTCAAGCTGGAATGATCTAAAACGTGATGATGTCTGTAATTCTGCTTGTATGCTCACTATAATAACTTTTATAATTTTTTATTCTAAAAGGAATTTCACCCTTCTCATAAGGGTGCCTTCACATTAGGGATGTGTTTAGATATTAAATGGACATGCAAGCAGTGAGAGCAGATGACAGAAATTCTAACTTCTAATGTCAAGTTCTCATGGTCTACCACTAACCCAATTTCCAGGATTAGATTCAAGTTGGATCTAGACGTATCACAGTAAATCAGATCTGAAACCAAAATTTCAGGCCTGTTAATTTAGTTTTCTCTCTGTTCAATTTTAACAAGATGTGTCTCCAAAATAAAGGGGCATGTGGATGAATTGCTGATTTACCCACATAGCAGAGCAAATTCAACAGTTATCTAATAGACATGACCCTATATTTTAACAATATTGACAAAATTGAAATGAAAGAATGTGAAAAGAGGTATTAGTTGAGAAAATATGTCTTAAAATTTTCTTGCAATTCATAAATATATTGCTTAACATTTTCAAAATATTCAAAGCACCCTGATCTCTCAAGGAAAGTTTTGACACAAAACTTACTATGAACAATCATAGTAAGACTAATAATGGCAATAATGGGACAACAGTTTGAGTATCCAAGAAAGACAAAATTACCAGATAAAATTTGTATTTTGATAAGATTATAGTCTGTTTTTATTCTATGTCATTAGATAAAAATCTGGCTTAGGGTCTATACTCAGCAATACATACCTGTTAAATAACCAAATACACTGAGAAAGATCTCATATGAATTATTTTATGTTGCACATATATGTCATGTAAATTATTAAAAATATTAATAACAGGGCTTCCCTGGTGGCACAGTGGTCGAGAGTCTGCCTGCTGATGCAGGGGACACGGGTTCATGCCCTGGTCCGGGAAGATCCCACATGCCACAGAGCGGTTAGGCCTGCGAGCCATGGCTGCTAAGCCTGCGTGTCCGGAGCCTGTGCTCCACAATGGGAGAGGCCACAGCAGTGAGAGACCCACGTACCACAAAAATAAATAAATAAATAAATAATAATTAATAACATATTAAATATTTATAAAATATAAATCTGAAATAAACAGCCTATATAGTGATTGGTTTTTCTGGGTTTCTGTAGGGAAATTATATATACATATTTGTTCAATATATATAAAATGAGGAATTTTATTGAATAGAGAGGAAGAACTGAATAATTTTGATCAGAAGGGAAAAGTTGACAGGATATTGCATATACACTAAATCACAAAAGATAAGTTCATTTATCCTAGTTGAGCAATTTAGGTGGTAAAGTGTCCTTGAATGGTGGTGAAAAATGAGAGATGAGTCATCCCAGATATAATATCACGGTCAAGAGATATGGGGATATATGTATATGTATAGCTGATTCACTTTGTTATAAAGCAGAAACTAACACACCATTATAAAGCAATTATACTCCAATAAAGATGTTAAAAAAATAATAATATCACGGTCAAAGAAATGGATACATGACATTTCAGTGATTCTTAGGAAAGTGGAAAATAGATTTGAAAAGTAAGGGGACAGGGAGGTCATGACATGAGACTGTACAAATAGGATGGCACCAGGAAGTTTGGATTTTGGCCTGGAAGAAATGGAAGTCCATCAAAGTTTTCTCATAACAGCAGTGACAGGACCAAATCTATAACTTAGGTCCATAACAATAATAGTAAAATGGGAATTATGAGAAACAGTATAATCTTGATTGCATGATTTAAAGGTCTGTATATATGCCTAAATTTAGTAAATAAAGAGAGAGTCAGGGAGGTAAAAAGTTCTTATAATCATCCATGCAAGAGATAATAAAAGCCTAATGATAGTGGAAGTGGTGAAGAAGGGAAAATCTTAAGAAGATATTTTAAGGAAGAATCAACACTGCATTGATTGGATTATCACATAGAAAAAATCAAAGTGACCTAGGATTATAAATTACCTAATAGAAGATACAAATAATAGGGCCCATAATCTCCATGGAGTTAAATGCACCAGTGGTTTTAAATGGTCTTTGAAAGATGTATTCAATATTTTCAGGTGACTTTCTTAATGCTTATATTCCATAATCCATGACCATTTTTAACAGCTTTACATGTTCTGACTTTTCCAAAATCTGTATCATTACACCAAAAAAAGAGTTCATATTTCCTAAAGAAAATGAAATAAACATTTGCACTTATAATCTTTGACAACCCATGAAAATAATAATTATAACTACTATAATAGCTATTACTTACATGAAATTTATGTGTAAGGCATGTTCTACTACAAGCTTTCTATATATTAAGATGCTTACTCCTCAAAATAATCCTATAAGCCCTATTTACAGACAGATGAAGAAACTGAGGCATAGAATATGGTTAAGTAACTAATAACTTGCACAAGGCCCAAGAGCTAGTTATGTGGCAGAATAAAGATTTGAATACAGGTGATCTGGCTCCAGTGTTCATATTCTGAGTCACTACAGCTTGCTGGGCTTTAGCATTTCACATGGATAACCTCCAAAATTGTTCAATTCAGCACAGTGTAAACATCCTAAAATATGTAAAAGCCAATACCATCCCTAGTCACAAAAAATAACTGATAAAAATGTAATAGAAAAAAATATTATCTATAACAGTGATAAACTTGAAAGACATATAATACTAATAAGAAACATACAAAAATGTAGAAAATTATAAAATATTAATGAAAAATATAGAAGATGAATAAGTGGGTATATGCTATGTTTACAATGTGTAATAAACTCAGTATTTAAAAATGCCAATTTCAACTATATACCAATAAAATGGACAACCTAGAAGAAATGGACAAATTCTTAGAGAGGTATAATCTCCCAAGACTGAGCCAGGAAGAAGTAGAAAATATGAACAGACCAATTAAAAGTGCTGAAATTGAATCTGTGATTTAAAAACTCCCAACAAACAGAAGTCCAGGACCTGATGGTTTCACAGGCAAATTCTATCAAACATTTAGAGAAGAGTTAACATCTATCCTTATGAAACTCTTCCAAAAAACTTCCAAGGAAGGAACACTCCCAAACTCATTTTATGAGACCATCATTACCCTGATACAAAAACCAGACAAAGATACCACAAAAAAAGAAAATCACAGGCCAATATCACTGATGAACATAGATGCAAAAATCCTCAACAAAATACTAGCAAACCAAATCCAATAAAACATTAAAAGGATCATACACCATGATCACGTGGGATTTATACCAGGGATGCAAGGATTTTCAATATCTGCAAATCAATCAGTATGATACATCACATCAACAAATTGAAGAATAAAAACCATGTGATCATTTCAATAGAAGCAGAAAAAGCTTTTGACAAAATTCAACACGATTTATGATGAAAACTCTACAGAAAGTGGGCATAGAGGGAACCTACCTCAATATAATAAAGGCCATATATGACAAACACACAGATAATATCATACTCAATGGTGGAAAACTGAAAGCATTTCCTCTAAGATCAGGAACCTGACAAGGATGTCCAGTCTCGCCACTTTTATTCAACATAGTTTTGGAAGTCCTAGCAGAAAAAGAAATAAAAAGAATCTAAAATGGAAAAGAAGAAGTAAAACTGCCACAGTTTGTGGATGACAATGTTACTATACATAAAAAATTCTACAGACATTACCAGAAAACTACTAGATCTCATCAATGAATTTGGTAAACTTGCAGGATACAAAATTAATACACAGAAATCTCTTGCATTTCTATACACTAACAATGAAAGATCAGAAAGAGAAATTAAGAAAACAATCCCATTTACAATCAAATTAAAAAGAATAAAATACCTAGGAATAAGGCAAAAAACCCATACTCCAAAAACTATAATGTGCTGATGAAAGAAATCCAAGATGACACAAACAGATGGAAAGATAAATGGTGTTCTTGGATTGGAAGAATCAGTATTTTCAAAATAACTACCCAAGGCAATCTACAGATTCAACACAATCCCTATCAAATTACCAGTGGCATTTTTCACAGAACTAAAATACAAAAAAAAAAAAAATTAATTTGTATGGAAACACAAAAGACCTGGAATAGCCAAAGCAATCTCAAGAAAGAAAAACAGAGGTGGAGGAATCAGGCTCCCTGACTTCAGACTATACTACAAAGCTACAGTCATCAAAACAGCATGGCACTGGAACAAAAACAGAAATATAGATCAATGGAACAGCATAGAAAGCCCAGAAATAATCCCATGTACCTATGGTCAATTAATCTATCACAAAGGAGGCAAGAGTATACAATGGAGAAAACACAGCCTCTTCAGTAAGTGGTGCTGAGAAAACTGGAAAGCTACATTTAAAAGAATGAAATTAGAACATCCTCTAACATTATACAGAAAACTAATCTCAAAATGGATTAAAGACCTAATTGTAAGTCCAGATATTATAGAACTCCTAGAGGAAAACATAGGCAGAACACTATTTGACATAAACTGCCGTAATATCTTTTTGGATCTATCTCCTAGAGTAATGGAAATAAAAACAAAAATAAACTCTTGGGGTCTAATTAAACTTAAAAGCTTTTACACAGCAAAGGAAATCATAAACAAAACGAAAATACAACCCACAGAAAGGGAGAAAATATTTGCAAATGAAGCAACTGATAAGGGATTAATCTCCAAAATATACAAACAGCTCATGCAGTTCAATATTAAAAAACAAACAACCCAATCAAAAAATGAGCAGAAGATCTAAATAGACATTTCTCCAAAGAAGACATACAGATGGACAAAAGGCATATGAAAATATGCTCAACATCACTAATTATTAGAGAAATGTAGATCAAAACAACAATGAGATATCACCTCACACCAGTCAGACTGGCCATGATCAAGAAGTCTACAAACAATAACTGCCAGAGAGGGTGTGGAGAAAGGGAAACCCCCTACACCATTGGTGAGAATATAAATTGATACAGCCACTATGGAGAACAGTATGGAAGTTCCTTAAAAACCTACAAATAGAGCTACCATATGATCCTGCAATCCCATTCCTGGGCATATATCCAGAGAAAATCGTGATTCAAAAAGATACATGTACCCCAAAATTCATTGCAGCACTATCTAAAATAGCCAAGACATCAACATAACCTAAATGTCCATAGACAGATGAATGGATAAAGAAGGTGTGTTATATATATACAATGGAATATTACTCAGCCATAAAAAAGAGTGAAAAAATGCCATTTGCAGGAACATGGATCGACCTAGAGATCATCATACTAAGTGAAGTAAGCCAGACAGAGAAAGATAAATATCATATATCATTTATATGTGGAATCTTAAAAAAAAGGATACAAATGAACTTATTTCCAAGACATAAAGAGACTCACAGACTCACAGACATAGAAAACAAACTTATAGTTACTAAAGGGGAAAGGAGTGGGGGAGAGACAAATTACGAGGATGGGATTAACATATCCACAGTGCTATATATAAAATAGATAACCAACAAGGACCTAATATATAGCATAGGGAACTATATTTGATATTTCATAATAACCTATAAGAGAAAAGAATCTGAAGAAGAATATATGTATACATATATATATATACACATATATATGTATATATATATATATATATATAATAAGTAAAATATTTTGCTGTACAGCTGAAACTAACATGATATTGTAAATCAACTGTATTTCTATATAAATAAATAAGTAAATAAATATAAATAAATAAAATAAAACTGCCATTTTTCCCTGAGTAAATCTAAGGATCCATTCAATGTCAATAAAAATCCTAGAAAAGTTTTTTACAGAATTTGAAATACTGATACTAAAATGCGGATAGTTGTATCATAACACAAAGAATTGCCAACACAATTCTAAAAACTAAACATAAAGTGGGGAAAATTGCCCTACAAGATACCAAGCTTCATTATGAAACTGTGAAATTAAAAGAGTGTCATATCGACACAAGAAAGAGACAAATAGATCAATGGGAAAAAACAGATCAAACACAGATTAATGATACTTGAATATGCTTTAGACAAATATAAATTCCTAAGTGAGTAAAAATTTAAAAGCAAAACTATTGAAATATAAGATAGATCTATATGATCTTGGGTTTAGGTGGTATTTCTTAGAAAAAAATACAGAAAACATAAAAAGGATAACCTTAGAGTAAATTATTATTAATTTGATTAAATTGTGTTTAATTTACATAAATATATTGAAAAAATGAACTATATATAAAATTGGAATATTTGAACTGACTTTTAGTAAGAATTAACTATATAAATAACAAAGAATTAGTATCCAGAAATTTTAAAAAAAAATGTAGAAATGAAAATTTACAGAACTCCATAGAAATTATTGCCTGGAATTAAGACCAATCAGTCACACACACATGCACAAAGCAATAAAAAATAACATAGAAAAATATCTGGCAGTAAATCTAGCATCCAGAATTCAGCAATTTCTTCTCAGCCCCTTTACTATCTCTCTAGAATAGGCCCCAGTTTTTCTTGGCCAGGATTATAGTAGTAGCCTCTTAACTCATCTACCAGTTTTACTCTTGTCCTCTTTCTACTCTCAACACAACAGAGAGATCTCATTAAATTAGGGGTTAGACCCAAACAGTTTTGAACAAAACCAGCACTTTCTTCATCTCAACTTGAGTTAAAGATTTATGGTGTAAAGTGATTATAAATCCCAATTTTCCCAAGACAGTCCTGTTTTATTTTTGTTGTTCCAACCGAGTTATTACTAGTGCTCCCTCTCACCCTTAAAAGTGTCCTGCTGAGTGATAAATATGTAGTTATTTGGCAAGATCCAATCCCTGCAACATCTCTTTTCTCATCTTGTTCCACTCTCCTGATTTATTCAGCATTAGCATCATTCCCTGCATGTTCTTATTTCAGGAATTTTTACTTACATCTTAAATTTCTTCTGCCTGGAATGCAAATATCCCTTGTCTACATCTCTCTCCAGGTTTTTGATAAAATTTCAACTTATCAGTAAAGGGCCATTTTATTTGTAATAGCAACATTACCCTCATACTTCTACTTGATATACTCCACTCCCTAACTCTGCTTTATTTTTTGTCATAACTTTTATCACTTTTTGACATATTATATGTTCATTTGTTTATTTTTTTATCTTCCTCCAACCCTCTAGAATATAAGTGCATGGAGAGCAGGAATTTGTACTTGTTCATTGACATCCAGTGGTGCCTGGTACATAATATGTAATCAACAAATATTTGCTTAATGAAAAATAACTGTATTGGGACTTCCCTGGTTGCACAGTGGTTAAGACTCCTCCTCACTCACAGTGCAGGGGGCCTGGGTTTGATCCTTGGTCAGGAAACTAGATCCTACATGCATGCCACAACTAAGAGTTCACATGGCACAACTAAGGAGTCCATGAGTCACAACTAAGGAGCCCACCCGATGCAACTAAGGAGCCCACATGCTGCAACTAAGACCAGGCACAACCAAATACAAATAAATAAATAAATAAATAAATATTTTAAAAAATAACTGTATTGCAGAATATTATGCACAATGCTGATACTTTTTATGCAAAAATGCAAAATGTTAAGACAGATAAAGAAATAATACTGTGTACTATACTATTCCACATACACCAAAATTTTGATTGTAGTTACTTTGGGGGAAGAAGAAAGAAAGAAAAAAGTATGATTGGGAACAGTGTTATTGGTTATTTCAACCTTAGCTGAAATAGTTTTATATGTATATTAACAAAACATGAGGTAAATATGAAAAAAATAATGGTTTTAAAATCATAATGGTGGAAATACTGATATTTTCATATTACTCTTTGTATTTCTTCTTGAATATATTAAATGTATTACTTTTCTGCATTTTTTATTTCCTTAAAATATGGTTTGTATTAATTATAATCCCTCATTGTAAACTGAATACCAGAGGAGAGGGATTTTCTCATTCACTAATCAATAAATTATAAAGTCTTCCATAAAACTCAAATTGATTTGAAGAACGCATTTATTAAACCCATATACCCTTTTGGATATTGCATTTAGTGAAAAATATTGAAGCTAAAATCATAAACTAGAAGCAAACAAATGATGTTCCAGGGTATTATTCCCTCTATAATATAATTGAAGGAGTATCATTTATTCCAAAGTAGTTTAGCAGTATTTACTATGTTATATCATAGAGTTTTTTCCTGGCATGGCCTCTCACTAGCTCTCCAGTTTTGCCCCATGTCTCTCTAAAGCTTACTCAATAAGTGCCTTCTTTCATTTTCCTGAGGATGAAAGGAAAACAATATTTACTGAGATCATATAACTTCCTCGTCTTTTTGCTCATTCATGCAATAATGTAACACTCTTCTCCACCAATCTCACAGAAACAACTGGCATCTTGTTTGTGAAAAGCATTTTATGAACTCTAATTCCTTTTATGATCATTAGGACTTATTATCATTCTCTGGAGAAAACAATTCCCTAAAAACTTAGCAAAGATTTTTGTATGGGAAAAGATGTGGAAGAAAATTAAACATAATTGAAGGTGTTCATAGAGATAGATTTTTGCTTTAACCATAGATAATTAATGAGAAAAGTAACAGGGAATTCTCAGCTGAAGTTCTGCTCCAGTACTATGACAAAAACTTCTCTGTTCTTCATTTCTTGGCCAGTGTGACTCAGAGAGGATAATATATTTTAAATGATTGTTTTCCATAACAATAGTAACGCACCAAAAGGTTGTATTGACGAGAACTTTATTTTGGGAACAAACAATGAACACAGAGCCACAATTGGATACCATGACATTGCTGATAAAATTAATTTCAGCAAGCACAGAAAAGGGAAGCAATTGGTTGAGATTTTTATCTTTCTGATACTGAAGAATCTATAAAAATCAATTGAGCAACTCAAAAGAAATGAAAACTTTAAAGAAAAATTTTTTGAGTATTTTCACAGAAATAATGGCAGATACCAAAATTACATAGAAACATGTACATTGTAATCAGAAACATTTCAACTGGAGGCTACATTTTCAACAAATTACATTCTATGAAGTAAATCTAAACTTATCTCTAGACATGGTGATAATATCATTCTATCCAAAAGACTAAGTGGAATCTACTCTGTGAGTGATTATCTTTTCTTTTCTTTCCCTTTCTTTTTTCTTGATTTAGTTTCTTTCCAGAACAGTAACAACAAAATAGTTTGTATAGAATAAAGCAGTTAGATGAAACAGAATAGGTAGTACACTAGCAGAGAACTGATTTCATATGCACAAAAAAAGTAGTTTATGCATTATTTTCTCATTTGCTTATAATCAGTTCAAACCCAGAAATATGCATAGAAAGCCCACCATGTGCAAGACAAGTCATCAAGAATAAAATTTTTTCTTTTCTCAGATTTCCATGTATCTTGCAACTAAAACATTCCAAAATTAGAACCTATATTATCAATATGCAATAATCATCTATGAGTTATTCCAAAATTATTTCTATGAATTTGTCCATCTGATGCCTTAAACATGTCTATGTGAGTTTCACTGCCATCTAGTTTATGTCTTCAGTGTATGGAATGATTTATTTTCTGTTACTATCAGCAAAGAATATTTATTCTATCTTGTTTCTATCACCACATGGATACAAGGCATCTGATACAAGGGGTTTAGAATACACAGTTTTGTCAGTATATCATTAAATCCAAGGTGCCCATCACAGTGTCAGGTAGCAAAAAGATACACTGAGTGAATGAAGGAATGAATGAATGAAGTAACTAAATTTCAATCTTTTATTGAAGTATTTAAAATACTTGATACATGGAAATAGAATACTTTCCAAATCAACATAGAGGTTTAATCTAATACTAATCAACTTTCCAATAAGGACTTTTAAATAACTTGGCAAAATGATTATGAATGTTACAGAAAAACAAAACAGTAAGAATAGCATAGACATTTTTGAAGAAGATGATTACTGAGATGTTTTCTTGTATATTGAAACACAAGATAAATTTGGAATTATAAGAAAAGTTATCCTGGGTATTAGATTAATATCATATAATAAGTAGCCTAATACACTAGAAATTTTGTGTATAATAAAAATTACATTACTAATAAGAGTAAAAAATTTGATTTTTTAACATATTATATTGGAAAAATTGGACAATTACTTAGGGGAAAAACAAATGTTTTCTTCATACCTTATCCCCAAACAAATTCCAACTGGACAAAACAAACATAATAAATATAAACATTAAAACTTGTAGGTGAGTATTTGCTGAACACTCAGAATGGGCAAGGACTTTCTGAGAATGTAATGATAGATTAGATTATAAAAAAAAGTCAATTGATTTGACTACATAAAATTTTAACACATCTGCTTCCTCTAAATAGTCAATTTGGCCATCTTCTCAGCACTCAGCCAGAACCATGGGCCAACATCTATATTTAAAACTAATTAATACAATTAAAGTCAAACGATAAAGATGAGGGAGATAACTGCAACAAATATGAAAATTAATAGATAAATATCCTTAATAAACACTGAGGTATACAATTAAAGAAATACTGTCTCCACATCCAGCGAATCAAAAATGATTATGATCAAATCACTTTCAATGAAATTTAAGATATGAAGAAAACTATGGCAAATACCCTATATCGCTAATGAAGGTATACAAAATGAAATAACCAGATATCATTTTTCCACCTATCAAGTTTACAAACTTTTTTACACAATGATAATATTCCACTGTTGTATGAAATCAGTACTATAGGCATTCTTCAATCAAACTAGTGAAGAGGATACATTGACATAACTTTTGGAGAAAACAATTTTGACAAGTCATAAGAGGAGAGTGAGCTTTCCTTACAGATGTATAAAATTAATGAAACCATGACCTTCATATTCCAGTTTAAAATAATGTCACAGCCAAAAAAACGGCACCAAGTCTGCAACCAATATATAATTTTAAGACAAAACATTTTTTCTATTTTTATAACACTCCTATGGGGTTATTTATCTTAGACCTGAATAACAGTTCTTAAAAATTCCTTTTTTCTCTATCTACTCCCTTACTCGGTGAAGCTGCCCTCTTTCAACATGCCATTAAAAACAACAACAACAACAACAAAATTTTTTTCCCATTAGACTAGTCCAATTGTACCATATCCCTATAAATTGTCTCCATGGCTCCTTAATTCTGTGCCAAAAAATAAGAAAGAATGAATGTGGCAAACCAGGAACTTGATGGGGAATGAAGCAGGTCAAGAGAAATAAAGCAATCAATTTCAGGAAAAGAACTGGAATTTCCTTTCATGAGCAGGGTAGATGTAAGACTTCGGAACATTCCTAAATTAATATTTTATTCTGATATGCAAGAAAACAATCAATACACTGTCAAAGATTGTTTTCAAAGAAAGATTCACTTGCAGCATTTAAATAATAGCAGAACATTGGACTCAATTTCTATGTTCATTAATAGGTTAGAGATTATTTAAATTACCAATCACTCATGTAGGAAATATGCAGTGATTTAAAATCATGTATTTGTAGAGTAATGACATGAGAGAATTCTAAGTGGAAATAAAAGCAGGGTAGAACTATATTTTCACTTTTACGTGGAGAAAACTAAAGGAAGTGCACCTAATATGTTGCAATTGCTATTCTAGACTTTTTCTTCAGGTTCCTTGTATTATGTTATGTCTTTTCTAAAGTTCTGGCAGTAAGCACGTTTAATTTTAATGATTTTTTAGAGGTAAAGGAAAGGTGAGAAAATGATACTTTAGAATAGTTAGTTTCACGTTAATCTCTGTGTTCACACTGATAGGAAAGGTGGCTAATTGTCAGTCAATCCCAGTTACTAAGAAGTTAAAGCAGTAAATTTTCTTCCATTAGATACTGTTAAAGCTAAGCATTAAGATTCCTGTTGTTTTTCTCTGGGCTATTATTACAGACGCTAGAGCAAAGGGCATCACCATGAATCTAAACTTATCCGGGATGGTGACTGACAGTGTGTTGGTAAAAGAAACTCATGTTACCTAGCACAAGTCTAAGAGAACACAGAACTAATTTATCTTCTGATATAGTTCCAATTCTAAATGAGAGGAGAAATGGTGATGCATTAGTCTATGTCTCTAATGTCACAGATCTAATTTAACACATTACTGATAAGATAAATCTTTGACTATGTCTTGCATAAATAACAGATTGTTATGACACTGTTAATAAAGCATGAACAATTAGCCTAGGGATTTCGAGCACCCTTTTTTCATTTATTCTTATTGAATACTGAGTATACACAAATATTTGTAGAGTATATTTAAGGTATAAAGTAATAATAATACATGAAAATCAACCAAATTATCTCTCAGTTTAAAAAGGACGTTTAAGTGTCAATGTAACCTTTTCTACTTAGCTGTAACCGCTCTCCTGAATTTTGTATTTACTATATTCTTTTCCTTTCCTTGATTTATCAGACGATTATATCTCTAAAATTGTCCTGTTGAGTTCTGCATGTTTTCAAACTTTAAATAATGAAGTTGTAATATATCTACCCTTCTATAACTGCCTTTTGACTCAACTTTAGTTCCAGAGAGCCATCATTACTTATTTATATGTTGATAAAATTAATGAAATTATTCTTTGTATAAGCTACATTTTTAAGATTCTAGCATGTAGTGTATCTTTTCTTATATGGTTGTATTTTATTTGTGAATTTCATGATTTACTTTTTTTTTTTTTTTTTTGCTACTACAAACAATGTTGCTGTAACACATTTGGCTTGTTTCCTGGCACCTGGTACAATGGGTTTTAGCATGCATATTTAGGAGTGGAATTGTTGGGCCATAGGATAGTTGAGTTCAAAATTACTATATGATCCCAAATTTCTAAAGGTTAATAGCTAAAGGATTAATTTTTTTCTAAAGAATACTTTATTCATTTTTTTTACTACTGGATTTTATTTGATTACACTGTTTTGAATATTTTATTATAGCTTCATGTCTGAAATTAGTTTGTATTTTATTTGCCTATGATGTTCTTATTAGGTTTTTTTATCAAGGTTATCTTAATATATTACAAAAATGATGTGGGAGTATTCCCTCTTTTTCTTTCCTCTAAAAAAAAAAAAAAGCATTTAAGACAAGTATTTGTTCTTGAACATTTGATAGACGTTTCTAATAAAAGTAAGTGGGCCTAGGGAGATATTAGTTTTAAATTTTTAAATTAAGGGTTAATGTGTTGTTACAGGGATATTATACAACTCAGGTGCAATATTTACTTGTTATGGTATTATTTAATTGTTAAGGATTATGATTTATTGTTATATAATTATTAAAGGTTTTATGTCTAAAACACTTTACTTCTTAAAAATTATTGCACTTAATCTTTTAATAGTTATATATTTTGATTAACTATTGTGTCTCTAGTTACTAGCACATTTTTATTACAAACATTTTTGTATCTTCTTTGTTTTACCTGTGATCAAACTTTCCAAAGTATAATAATCAATACTCTAGGAATATTTTCCACCATCTTCTTTTGTGACTTCAACTTCCTCCCTCTCTCCTACATACTTTTTTCCCCTTTTCTTTCATGTGGATTGATTATTTTTCATCTTCCATTTATATTTATTGACTTTATTTAACATTATGCAATCTGTTTTCAATTTTTAATGATTAACTTAAATATGTTAATAAGAAAATAGTCTAAAGCTCTAAGTGTAGAAAATACTAAAGAATAATTAAAAGTAAACATAAGGTATACCTAAACAATAATAATAATTTATGTCAAGTTTTAAAACATACATATGAAACTAAAATATAGAAAAACAATAGTATACAAATTGGGAAGGAGGGATTATATAGAGCTGGGTGTTCTAATCATAACACCTACATTATGAATTATATATTATTTAAACATAACATGTAACAATGAAATTTACAAGTCAAGACATCTCTAGGTAACCATTTATCTAAAGTTATTCAAACTCAAGATTAAGAGCAGGATCTTCCAAAAGACTGCCTTTACTTCAGACATCAGAAACAAACTCAAGGTTCTCCAGGGTCATACTCACTTCTCACCAGCTGCCTACAAATTTGGAGTTTCTGATATCATCTTCAGGTAGAAAAACTCACAGAACTCAAGAAAGCACCATACTTACAATTATAGCTTTACTATAGCAAAAGGAATCAAATTAGAACTAACCAAAGAAGAGATACATAGAAAGCAGTCTGCAAGGGCTCCAAGTGTCCTCAGGCACATGTTACCCTCCCAGCATTGAAGTATGACAATACTCAAAGAATATTGCCAACCAGGGAAGCTCGCTTGAGCTTTGGTGTCCAGAGTTTTTATTGGGGTTTTATTACCTAGGCATGACTGGTTGAATCATTACCTACATGACTCAACATCCAGCCTTCTACCCTTCCTGAAAGTTTGTACTGATATCATGTGATCCAACTCTATAACACATGTGAAGTCTTCATGGTTTGGCCAGCCAGTCATTCTGAGTCACCTCATTAGCATAGACTATCTATGGGCTCACCGTAAGTCACCTCATCAGCATAAACTATCAACTGTGGTCTGAAGGGCTGGGAAATTCCAAGGGTTTAGAGTTTATCTATCAGGAACCTATCATGAACTGGCCAGCCAAGTTCTTTATTATACACCTCTAAAAGAATTGTTAAAGAATGCACACCTTAAATAGAATGACAAAAATTATAATAATAAAAAGTAGAAAAAGGACACAAAACAAGAACATAGAAAGGGTAAGACAAATAACAAGCAAACTACACTATGCTAAATTTAAACCCATATGTTCTAAATACAAATTGAAATAAAAAAAATAAGATTGGATTTTAAAGAAAATATATGCTGCTTATAAGAGACACATCTAAAATATAAGAATACAAGAAGAATGGAAGTAAAAGAATGAAAGGAATATACTATGCAAACACTAACAAAGTTGGTGTGGCTATATTAATACCAGGAAATGTAAATTTTATGATAATAAGTATTATTAGAAATAAATAGGTACATTTCATTGTGATATAAGTTTAATTTATCAGAAATGCATAACACTTCTGAATTGTCATGCAACTAACTTGCCTCAAAGTTATAAAGCAAGAAAATGATAGAACTAATGGAAGAAATAACTAAATCTATAATCACAGTGAGAAATTTAAAAATATTTATTCCAGTAACAAATGATTTTTTTAAAAAAATGAAATAACACTTTGAGTGGTTCTTAAAGTATGGTCTATGCGTGGATTTACGGAGGGAACATTTCAAAAGTCCTTTTGCTCAAAACTATTTCTATGATAATTCTAAGATATTATTTGCTTTCTCATATACAAACTTACCGTGTTGACATATGTACTGGTGAAACAAAAGCAATGGTGGGTAAAAGTGTTGGCACTGTCAACTAAAAAAATGCATGAGCTAAAAGTTGACAATTATGTTTTATTCAGTGGCCTTACTGAGGACTATAGCCTGGGATGATAGCCTCTCAGATAGCTCTGAGGGCCTGTTCCAAAGAGGTAAGGAAGTCACCAGGATATATGGGAGTTTTGCTGAAAAAAAAAAAAAAAAAAAAAGAACAAACATATAGTCGAACATAAAAAGATTACTGCTAGTCACAAAAACGAACATCTCAAGTTAATGATTTTAGTGTTTTTCTATGTATGGGAAGACGCAAGAGCCTAGGCTCATTGAAGTTATTCCTTTGATATGCATCTTAACTATCTAGAACCAGTATCTTCAGCATCCTGTTTTTCTCCATCCTGAATTCCCCTCATGATGCACCATTGGGGGTGACTCCAGTGGCTGATGGCTTTAGGGATGCAACTTTCTTGTTTACTGAAATGGCAGGCAACATTTTTTGTACATAGCACATTAGCACAAATCAAAGCAGTGGCTCCAAACTGTATCAGGAGTCACTGTATTCTTTATTACCATTAACAAACAGTTAAAATTAAGCAAACACACAGGGAAACTAAAGATGTGTTTCAATGGCCTATAATAATATATTGTTATAAAGAATTTGATAACTCAATTGGCAACTCAGGTACTAATCCAGTAACTTCCTGAGCATGATTTGATGACCCATGGGTCTCCAAAACCCTCTAAAACTGTACTAAAAGTCCTGTATTTTTTACTGTCATGTACTTAAAGAAAACAAGAAAGCCATTTTCACCTAAAAATGTCCATGATTAACAATAAATATTATTAATTTTATTAAATCTTATCTCTTGAGCACACATTTTAAAAGATTCTGTTACAAACATGAACTATGCACAAAGAATTTCTGCCTCATACAAAAGTATGATGATTGTCTAAAGGAAAAATACTTGTGCAGTTGTTTAAACCATGAGTTAAACTAGCCATGGAGTACCATTTTCTTGAAAAATGTAATGACAAAGTATTGTTATTTAGACTTGAGTATAGACATTTTTTTCAAGAAAACAAATTAAATGAGTTTATCATTTCAAGGAAAACAACTGTCAATATTTTTTGCCAATAGGAAACGTATATACCACCATGAGCTTGAAAGCTTCCCAATACTTAAAAACTCTTAAGTTTGTTAGTGAGATTAACAAATGTGATTTTTGGATATTGTATAATATAATGTGTCAATATTTAGAAAATCTGCATATAACCAATATTTTCAGAAGACCAATGCATAATGTTATAAAATCATGCACAGGTAGAGATCCATTCAAAGTACAGAATCGACCTGTGAATTTTTTTTTTTTTTTTTTTTTTTTTTTTTTTTTTTTTTTTTTTTTCGGTATGCGGGCCTCTCACTGTTGTGGCCTCCCCCGTCGCGGAGCACAGGCTCCGGACGCGCAGGCTCCGGACGCGCAGGCTCAGCGGCCATGGCTCACGGGCCCAGCCGCTCCGCGGCATATGGGATCCTCCCAGACCGGGGCACGAACCCGTATCCCCTGCATCGGCAGGCGGACTCTCAACCACTTGCGCCACCAGGGAGGCCCTCGACCTGTGAATTTTAATGTAACTGACTGAAGGTTTCATTGATATAGTTTCAAATTCCATGTTGTAGCTAATTCAATTTGTGGTATGGTATAAAAACGATTATCCACAATTATCTGAAAATGCTTTTAAACTATCTCTTTTATAAACTACATATCCATGTGAGTTTATATATTTTTTCCCTACTTCATCAAAAACAACTGAGTCCAACAGGATTATTGCAGAAGCAGATATAAGAATCTTTCTTCATCATTAAGCCAGACATTAAAGAGATTAGGAAAAATGTAAAACAATGCCACAGTTCTCTCTAAATCGTTATGTTTTGGAAAATATAGTTGGTTTTCATAACATGTTATTTATATTAAGATGTAATAATATAGTATTGTTATTCTAATTATGTAATATATATTTTTTGACTTTTCATTTTTAATAAGGCAGATATCAACAGATATAGCTCATATAAACAAAATAAAAAAAAATCTTGTCCTCAATTTTTAAGAGTTTAAAGACACCCGAAAAGTTTTAGAACCTTTGTTGTAGAACAATTTAACAAATAATTAATAAGGCTGGCCAAACTGAATAATATAGGATAATGTACCTAACAACCAAAAACTATACTCTCTTTAAAATGTCATATATTGACAAAATTAATGATATGCTGGGCATAAAGTACTTCTCAACAATTTCAAGGTACTAAAAACTTACAGAGTGTGCCCTGATCACAGAGGAATTAGTGTAAAAATCCACTAAACAATAATCACCATATGTTTAGAAATTAACAAATATACTTTTAAATAACCGGTTAGAGGAAAAACACAATGTTGATTAGAAATTATTTAGAATCTAATTGCAGTGAAAAGAGGACTTATTAAATCTTATGAGATGCAACTAAAGTCATAGTAAGAGGGTAAATTATAGCTTCAATGCATATATCAGAAGAAATGAAAGGCTAAAAATCAATGACTTATGTATCCATCTAAGTAAATTTAAAAAATTAGAGCAAATCAAATTCCCTAAAATTTTAGAATGGAAGAATTAATAATTAAAACAATAGTAGAAATTAAAGAAAAACAAACATAGCCTAACCAAGAAAGCCTAACATAGTTTTTTATGAGTTGAGTTGAAACATAATTTATATACAGTAAAAATCACCATTTTCCAGAAGTAAATTCTGACAAATGCATATCTATGTAACTACCACTCCATTTCTTTCACCCAACAAAGTTCCCGCATACCCCTTTGTGGTCAGTTCTCTTCCCTTGCCTCAGCCCTTGACAACCACTCATTTGTTTAATGTCCCCACAACTTTTCCTTTCCCAGAATGACATATAAATGAAACCCTACATTATGTAAATACTAGGGACAGGCTTCTTTCACAGCATGAATTTTAGATCCATTTATGCTGCTGCATCTATCAAGAGTGCACTTCATTGTACAAGATGTACCATAGGTTGTTCATACATTAATCAGTTGATAGACATTTGAGTAGTTTCCACATTTTGTTGTTTATGAATAAAACCAGGACTGACTTCATAGTCATAAAACCTGTGCAGTAGCAGAATGCCTGCAATCACAAGGGCCCCAATACCTGGCTTAGTGCTCTGCTATCACTGCCTTGAAATTCTTAATAATTTTATCTTTGAACTTGTGTTTTGAAAATGAAATCTGACGGGACAATGGAGCATGGACTTCAGCAAAGGAGACACATGCAATATGAGTATCTGACATCCCTTGCTACCCCATCACATATAGTGTTCACAATGCCCCATGAGCACAAAATTCTGAATGGCCATGATGCATGGGAGTTCAGTAAGACTCAAAGAAGTTACAAGGCAAATGTCTTATGCCTAGTACTGAATAAGCAGGGACACTGGTAACCCTACCAAAACTGATACAAGAAGAAACAGAAAACCTGAACAATTTACTGAAGAAATTAAATACACAGGTAGAATCTTCCTCAACAAAAATGTCAAATGTATTTACTGCTGAATTACTCTAAATATTTAAAACAGAAATAATTGCAATCTTACACAAACCCTTCTAGAAAACAGAAAACGTGGGACTACATTCAACTTCCTTTTATTAGATAAGCATACCCAAACTTGAAAATGATTTTCCAAGAAGGGAAAAATTGCAAGCCAATTTCATTCATGTACATAGATTCAAAAATCCTAACTATGATTTACAAACTAATTCCAGTTCCAGCAATATATAAAAGGAACTTCCTCATGACCTGGTTGGACTTATTTTAGTAATGCATGGCTGTGTGTCAATTCAAAAATTAATCAATGTAATTCATTACATTAACAAAAATAGAAAATCATATGATCATGTTGTTGATGCAAAAAAGCATTCAAAAAATTCAAAATCCATAGCATAAACACTCAGCAAATTAGCAATTTAAGAAAACTCTCTTAATATAAAAAGGATATCCACAAGAGAAAAATAAGCATATATCATACCTAATTGTGAAATGACAGAATTTCTTCTGCAATTGAATATTAGAGTAGAATTACCACAATTGTCCTTTACAGTCAGCATTGTACTGGAGGTCAGGTCTTGGTCAAAATATTGAATTTTAAAAATGTTATAAGGATTGAAATGTATGAAATAATCTGTTATTATTTATAAATAATGCTGCATATGAAAAATCCAAAAGATTGTACAAAGTATTAGAATAAATAACTGAGTATAACATGGCTCCTGTATATTAGCCAATATATAATGTATGAAAAGAATATGAAATTAAAATAATGTGTTTAATATGTTTACTCAGAATACCATAAATTTGGTTTTGAGGTAAATAAGAGCTCAATAAGCAAAGTAATATAACATGTGCAAGGATCAGCAGTCTCAATATTATACTGATATCAATTCTCTATAGCACATTTATTAGGTTCCTATTGCTTAATAACACATTATGACAAATTTAACAGATTAAAACAACATCCACTTATTATCTCACAGTCTTCTATAGGTCAGAAGTTTGAGCAGGGATCAACTGAGTTCTCTGCCCAAGGTATCTCAAGGCTTAAATTAAATTGTCAGCCAGGTCTGCAGTCTATCTGAAGCTCAAATGAGCTTCATGTTGAGAGATTTCAGTTGCTGGAGGTTGTAGGGCTGAAGTCTCTATTTTCCTGCTGGCTGTTGGCCAGAGTGGCTCTCAGTTCCTATAGACAACCCTCAGGTTCTAACAATGTAGTCCTCTCACAACATGGTGGTTTATTATTTAAGTCCAGCAGGTGATTCTCACTCTATTCTGCCACGTGGAGTCTTATATAATGTAATGCAATCACAAGTGTGACAATCTTATTATAGTGCTCATAAAATATAACATCATCAAAGGAATAATGCTGCATCATATTCACATGTCCTACCCACACTCAAGGGGCAGACATTATACAAGGCATGTACACCAGGAAGTGGTTACCTTGGGGACCATCAGAGAATCAGGGGCCAAGACTTCTGCAATGCCAATCTAAATTCCAACAGTTTTTGAATTGAAATTGAAAAATAGAGTATAAAATTAATATAAAAATGAATAGGTCAAGAACAGGAAAGAAAGTAATAAAAAAGAGATAAATACAATAGGGTTGATTTTACTGGATATCAAGACACATTTTAAAGCTGAACTTATTCCATGGAAGGACACTCATTTACTAAAGCATTAAGGAATGTCCTGATGAGAAGGACACCAGCATCATCAAGAATCTCAGTGGTGGCTGTCTGCTACAGACCAGGCTGAAGGAAGGAGATAATGTTAAAAAATTAGGTTCACAAATAGCAAGGAGGAGGAGAGAATCCTTAAATAATGTCAACATAGTGCACTTAATTATCAGAAGCAAAGCATGTACAATTATTTTAATGAGTATTAATAATGGATTAGCAGCCAGGGGGACTTAGTTTATAGACAGCTATGGAAATGGTTGATAGAACATGGTTTTCACATGGCTTTCACAGTGGCAAGAAAGATGGGTGGCCAACAAGGGCTTAATTTACAAAACCAAAATAAATAAAAGTGAATGATAGAGTTGGAGGTAGTTATTCCAATGAAGAATTAAAATCTCTTGCTCAGCTTTCATACTGGATCCACTTCTTAGACCCAGAACTCACTGAGAGATGGAAACAGACTCAAAGGAAGGACCCAACAACACCATGCCAATTTTCTATAATAATAATTTTCCCAGTCCTTCCCAAAGGGACTTAGACTTTCACTTATGTAACCCTGCCCAGAGGAAAGTGGAATACTCAAATGTTTGAGGATAATTAGTTCAAGTTCTTACTAACCCTTGGGACCTCAACAGCATGGCTCCCCTCTTATAATGGAAGCATAGTGAGGCAGGTAATAAATAGAATCATGGCTCAGATCTAGTTCACTGTAGGTCCATTGGGTCTACAGACACACCCGTTGGTCCATTCCCTGGTTCCCAAATGAATACAATTGGTAGTTGGCAGAAACTCCACATTGTTTACTTGGTCTGTGGTATAAAAGTTATTATTGGGAAAAGGTCAGACTGAAGCATCAGAATTGCCATTTGCACCCAAGGTAATAATTCTAAAATAATACTGCATTCTAAGAGGAGGTAGCAAACTAGTGTCACCCATAAAAACCTAAAGAATGATGATTTGTTCATATCATCTTATCTCTGTTTAATCCTCCAGTCTAGCCCTCACACAAAAAAAGGTGGAACCTGGAGGAAAACCATTAATTCTACCAGAGTAGCCCCACATGCATCTGCTGTACTCAATACCATAGCAGATCAAATCTTGGGTTAGGAATGTGGTCATTGATCTGGTGAATGCATTGTTCTCCATCACTCTAAAGAAACTGGATCAGAAGCAGTTCATATTTACAAGGGACAGAGAAATACATGTAGTTATGGTCTTGGCCTAGGCTATTTTAACTCTTCCACCTCTGTTTAATGTACTTCCTACAGACTTAGACCATTGGTCATTTTACAGAATACCACATTGGTCCACTATATTGATCCATCATGATGATCAGACTAGATGAACAAGATATGGAAAGTAGATTGGAGATCGTAATAAGACATAGGTTCTCCAGTGGATAAGACATAAAGCCAAAGAAAATATAGGGTCCTACCACATCAGTGAGTTTTCAGGAGTCCAGTAGTAAGAGGCATGCTGGGACATACTCGACAAAGACAAGTCATTGCAGCTTGTACCTTCTACTATTAAAAAGAAAACAGCCTGGTCAGATTTTTTTGAGTTTTGAAGGCAGTGTATTCCACACATGGGAATACTACTGTGACCTAATGGCATGGAAAGCAGCAGGTTTGGGTGGGACCAGTGTAGGAAAGGACTTTGTGGCAGGTGTAGACTATGGTGAAAGCAACACTTCTACTTAAGGTCAAACAACAGAGAAGAACCTAAGATACTAGAGGTATCTGATTGTAAAAGATACCCAGTGGAGTTTATGGCAAGGCTTGACAAGAAAATCACAATGTATATGTCAGGTTCTGGAGCAAGGCCATGCCTTCTTCAGTGGAGAACTACACACCACTCTAATAAGAGCTCTTGCATGCTACTGGTACCTGGTAGAGATAAAATATCTGGTCAAGTGACTATATGCCCAGAGTTATCCACCATGTAGTGGGTTCAGTGAGATGTACCATCAAATCATAAAGTTGGGTGGACTCAGCAGCAATTCACTGTAAGATGGAAGAGATATGTGGAGGATCAAGAAGAAGCAGAGAACGTAAATAAGCTACATTATGTGGTGGCCCAGTGCCCCAAATCATCCACCTCTGTAATACCTGTATTTCTCATCTCAACCTATAGCCACCTCAGTGGTTCCTAAAGAGTTTCTGTTTTCACTTAGATTTGGCTTCTAAGTAGACATTACTTTCCTGTCAACTGATCAATATATTTTATGCATTATTTTAACCATTTTATTGGGATAGTAGGGAATCTTCTCTGCCATACCTACTAAAATTAGAATGCTAGTATTTATGTCATTAGTTCATTTAAATTTATTGTTTATATAAGTTCTATAATGTTAAACATATACATACTACTTAGGATATCATGCTAATTTTGTTATGCAAATCTAACATTGTTGACAAAATAGCAGTTTTGTACCACTTCATTCATTTTCTTCTCAGTTTAGCCCTTTGTTCTGCAGGACTGACAATCTTGAAAGCCTACTTAAATGACCTGGAAAAAATAATAATATATAAGGCAAAAGAAAGGGAGAATACCTAAAAAGGATTAGTCTAGTCTCATTTCAGAGCTCAATAACCCAAAAAAACAGTCAGCTTTGGAAGAATGAAATATTTTGAATTAATTTTTGTACATAGTTGAAGTGTGCTATTAAACATATTAGATCTTTCACTTTTATTTCTCCATGAACTATGTCAAAGTCACAACAAATTTATAAAAAATGGAATGGTCATTCCACATTTTAAGCCCCTATCTGGAAACAATAATGGATTATTGGATATATAAAGTATGTGTATATATGTACATATTTTCCCAAATTACTATAAATTCATATATTATATACAGAAATGTGAGGAGACACCTCTTATTTTCAAATTCCTGAGAAAAGGTATGTGACTGGAAATTGAAAGCAAAACTTAAACATCTTTTCCTGATTTTAATAATATTTAAAACAGATCTATATTTTATGCTATGAAATAAAATTATCATATGAAGCAAAACTTACACTTAATATGTTTCTAATTGCTTTGCAACTATTTTCATTCTGGTAATTTATATAAATAATGTGTAACTTAATAAGAACTATCAAATGTCATATTACAAATTAATAAGAGGGCAAAGAAATAACTAAAATTCTGATTCACTCAATGTGCTTTGTATATTATTCTGGATGCTAGATTTAACAAGTGAAATGTCTTTTTAAGAGTGTAATTAAGAAAAGAGCTGAAATCAAGTCTATGGAAGCAGAGGTGATGCAATCAGATTGATTCTTCATGCTTCATAAACAATTGTGAACATTCATTATAAAAGGCCATATAGAACTGGAGCAACTGAGATTAGGTCTGCATGAAAATGTCCACTTGACAGTACTGATAATTTAAATAAATCAAATTTGCATATATATATATATATATATATATATATAGTTGATCTACACTATTTGTGGATTTCATTTTTGTGAATTTACCAACTTGCTAAAATTTATTAGGGAACCCAAAATCAATACTCAGCATTTTCAGTTATTCCTGAACATGTTCAGACCAAAAAATTTGAGCTGCCTGATAATATGTTCCCAGTTGAGGTCCAACAAGATGACCCTCTGCCTTGTTTCAGCTCTGTACAGAGATGACCAGAGGATAGAGATGGTAGGGGCAGTGTGTGGAGTGCAAGAGGTTATGGCTCTGGGGCCAGCTGGATGGGTTTGAATCCCAACTCTGGCACCTGTTACTGGAGCAAGCTCGGGTAATACGGTCACTTACTTCAGAACCTCATTTTCTCTGGTAAAATAAAGAAAATAGAATCTACCCATATAAATTACTTTAGGATTTAAGATATTAAATTTTGTGAGATATTACACACACACACACTCACACACACACACACATTTTCCTCAGGAGCAATGGTTTAGTATTTGCTAATTTCATGTTTGTAGCAACTTTAAAGAATATAACTATCACAAATAATGAGATTTGACTGACTTTATATATACACATGCAAACATACATTTATAGAATTTAACTCTGAATTATACACAGAGATATGGTCTGAAATATTCTTAAATCGTATTTTCATCTGCAATAGTTATAAAGACATGTGCTTATATGAGCAGAGCTAGAAATGATTATATTATGCAGTATTTGGAGAAAGTAAAAATCATGCACTGATGATAAAATAAATCACAGACTTATGGTTAATAACATTCTGCTGAGATAAAAATGTAAAATAAACAATAAAATTAAGTACCTTCTAAAACGTGGAAAGAATATTAAAGAAATGTATTGTCTATCACAATTTACTAATAATGACTTTTTTAAAATTTATTTATTTTATCTATTTTTTTTTTGGCTGCATTTGGTCTTCGTTGCTGTGCAGGGGCTTTCTCTAATTGCAGTGAGTGGTGGCTACTCTTTGTTGCGGTGCACGGGCTTCTCATTGCAGTGGCTTCTCTTGTTGCGGAGCACGGGCTCTACGTGTGTGGGCTTCAGTAGTTGTGGCATGCGGGCTCAGTAGTTGTGGCTTGCGGGCTAAAGAGTGCATGCTCAGTAGTTGTGGCACACGGGCTTAGTTGCTCCACAGCATGTGGGATCTTCCAGGACCAGGGATCGAACCCATGTCCCCGTATTGGCAGGCAGATTCTTAACCACTGCGCCACCAGGGAAGCCCACTAATAATGACTTTAAGTCTCTGAGTAATTACCTTTTAAGAAACTAAAATTTTATGAGACAAAAGAAAAAGATTAATCTTCAATTAATTTAGTTTCTAATTTAATAAAAAATTATAGTTTTCAATTTATATTTCCACATAACCAGAGAAGTGATGTCTTTTATCTTGTATTTATATATGCAGTTAGTTTTTTTTTATTTCAGTTTATAACAGATATTATTGATAATAGGTAAGATGGAACTAGGTTACCGAGATATGACATAAATCAATCTCTGTTTCATTCCCTAACTCCAATGGCAGTATACATCACTTATGGTCTATTGATGATTTTAAAATAGAAAAGAAAAAATGGTCACAGTTTCTTTTAGAGTACACTGATTAAAATCCATTGTTTTAGTTAAGAATGGATGGTGAGTCCTCAAACTGGTTAAAAAATATATAACATTTAAAACTGTGACTGGTGTTTGCTTCCTAAGATACTTCAGGAATTGAAATTGAAATTACCTTTACAATGGATTCCTTTTTACCCTGAAGAAAACAAATGTAGTAGTATATCATACAATTATGCAAATACAGACCAAATAACTATCTATTCCTGAGGAACATCTGAATGCAGTTGTTAAACAAACATGAAAAGTCGAGTAGTGGTTTTTATTCTACTGTTCAAGACTTGGGAATGGTTAAGAGAGTGTTGTGGGGATCCTTTCACTGAGGTGCTTGGCATTGTCCAGTGGACCCTCTCTGGGTACTACCACACTTTAAAAGATGTACACCTTTAATTGAATTTCTATTGACTAGACTATTATTCTGTCCAGAGCCATGCAAATGATTTTTGTTTTCAGAAACACTAATAAATTGTCTGGTAGAGAATATAAACATCCATATTAAAATTCAAATTTGAACAGGTTTTAACATCTTATTGGTTTTCCCATTCATTAATTAGTTGAATAAAATCTTTGGCACGTTATTTTTTTTATTTTATGAGAGTTTTATGTTATAATAGTTATAATGTTTACAATGTTATAATATGTTAAATGTAAGTTTTATGAGTCATGATTTTACAGTTTTGAAAAATACATCTTAAAACTATGAATAGGATTTTCATGCAGACATGCATCAATAGTTTTACTGTTTTTTTTTCTATATAGAATTAAACTATTCCATGCTTATAGCAATAGGAACATACAGATATGATCTTTCTCTTCAAGTAATACTGGAGAAGAATCTAAAAAAAAAAAAACTGAGATTGAATCTCTCATTGACCTATTAGTGGCTACTTTAAGTTTGCAATTAATTAATTTTAAAATTGAGTCAGGGAGTGATCTTAAGATGGTAAAAAACAAAACAAAGTAACTGAAGCAGAGTAAGTACATTAAAAAAATAATAAAGGGAGATTAGGTTGAAAAATAGGTGGAAAAGATTTGAAGGTGTCCTAGTATCAAGGGGTAAATTTAACTAATATGTAAATAACACAAAGCTATTGGGCATTAAAAGCATGAGAGTGAAAGATACAGAATCGGTATCAAACAAAAAACCTGAGTTCAAATCTGAATTCCATCCTTTATCTGCTGTGTCACCTTGAGGAGGTTAAATAATATCCCTGAGCCATGAAGTTCCTTTATTTCTGCCTTTTGGAATTAGCATAAGGATTAAATTAGAGAATATAGAAGGATACTTTGTAAAATCTTCAGCACCATGCAGATGTTAATTATGTGTATTCATAAAAACCAAGAGAATAGCTTTTGTAACTTAAAAAACCTGTTCTTTTGGATGGGAGATTTTTAATATGTTCTCATTGTTCCTTTAGTTACATAAAGGCTAAAACTATATAATTCACTTATATATTTCTACTTTTTCCATAAATTTCTTTGAACATTTTCCAATATTATTATTACATTTTTCTGTTACCTTTGAGAATAGCATATTCCAAGAGTGCTTTCTTTCCTACCACATAATATCCAGCTAATAATTTCAGGTGCATATAACATAACTACCTATGGCTACACTACACCTTTTAACTTGATGAATATTTTTCCTAGTTTACTAAATCTTCCTGATTTTTGTCACAAAATAGAAGCAGCCTTTTATATTTTCACATATTGATTTTTATATTCAGAAAAAAAATTGAACATGAAAGACATTGATGCATATTTAGAGCCAACTCATTTTTTTTTCTGAGTGAGCTGAAATAACTAATGTCTACTTTGAAAATGTTAGATCTACATACAAAAGAGTGTTGGGAAACTTGGCAGATGTCTGTTCCTTGGCCAAAACTCCAGTTCTACCCCTTCCTCATAAGAAAGCTTTCTCTGCAACTGAAGCAATTGGCAACAGTTAGCATTATAATTCTTCAAAGGGCTACAAGTGGTTAGATGTGATTCTCTGCCTTTGTTTTTAATGAATTGCAATCCCTAGATATTTTCAAAGCAGTAATTTTCTCTGAATATCCACCTTATCATTACATATTCTCAGAAAAGTGTTAACTTGAATATATTATTTCTTCCAGAACAGCGTTGCGATTATATGGCTTTTTTTTAAAATCCACAATTAGGCTGTGGGTTCCATCACATGACGGTCATCTGGTCTACCCTTTCTGTTCTCTTTCCTTAAAACATATTTTCTAAGCATAGCACAACAAAACTTTAAAAACCAATTTAATCCTCCTTGAGTTTTTTGGTAGTGATTTTATTATTGCTTCTTAATACATTAACTATTCATTTAAAAGAAAAAGTAGGGCTTCCCTGGTGGCGCAGTGGTTGAGAGTTCGCCTGCCGATGCAGGGGACACGGGTTCGTGCCCCGATCCCGGAAGATCCCACATGCCGCGGAGCGGCTGGGCCCGCGAGCCATGGCCGCGGAGCCTGTGTGTCCGGAGCCTGTGCTCTGCAACGGGAGAGGCCACAGCAGTGAGAGGCCCGCGTACAGCAAAAAAAAAAAAAAAAAAAAAGTATGTCAGTGAAAACTATTATCAAATTTAACATCTCTAATCTGGTTTTCTCCTGAACCTCTAGCCTCCTTTTAACTAATTGTAGTCATTGGTGATTAAGCAATATTATATTCTTGTTCAAAATTTCCACCCTGATAGTAACTGCTAAATTCATATATTGCAAGGTAGCACTTCCCAGATAACGTCTCTTTTCCATCTCCTGAGAAGTGCTTTCTATGGAGAGTGGATAACAAGAAGATAGCCAGCTGTATACACACAAGAACGTCTACATTAAGCAAGCCATTCCATGCTGTAGAGACTCATCTGTCGATGCTGTGGTTTTCAAAAGCATAGTTTTCATCTTAGCATACATAGAAAAGCCTAATAAAATTGTGTCAATTAACATTTAGTTCATATAATTAATATTTATAGAACCCTGACCTTATGACTCCTTTGTAATCAACTGTTTGGGCCTGAAATTCTGAATTTGAACTCCAACCTCAATATATTTGTAATTTTGAGTAAGTTATATAAATTCTTAATTTAAAAAGTAAGGATTATAATAATGGCTGCATGTGGAGTTGTTGGGCAGAGTCCATGAGATGAAGCATTTAAGAGCTCTATAAACAGTCTGGTATTACAAGAAAATGTACTCATTCCTTTACATCATCTCAAGTCCTAATATCCTCATACTGAGATTTGTGTAGTACATAACAAAGGGATAAAGACTGACAAAAGTGATTATTCTTATATTTCCTAATGTGTGTTCCCCAGATTAATAAAATATGAGAAAAAAATATTTTAAAAATATATTATGCTAGGCAGATAAATATTTTATTTGATGTCACAAAAATGTGAATCAATATTTTCTTGATATTTTTCAGTTCATAAACATCTAAATGTTTAGTTTTATATGAGTATTGTCTTATAGAGTTATATCAATCTTTTAGAAGTTAAAAGAAAATATTGGGCTTCCCTCGTGGTGCAGTTGTTGGGAATCTGCCTGCCAATGCAGGGGACATGGGTTTGACCCCTGGTCTGGGAGGATCCCACATGCCGTGGAGCAACTGTGCCCATGAGCCACAACTACTGAGCCTGCGCGTCTGGAGTCTGTGCTCTGCAACAAGAGAGGCCATGACAGTGAGAGGCCCACGCACCGCGATGAAGAGTGGCCCCCAGCTCACCGCAACTGGAGAAAGCCCTCGCACAGAAACTTAGACCCAACACAGCCAAAAATAAATAAATAAATAAATAAATAAATTTATTAAAAAAATAAAAAAAAGAACACATTAACAGCAACATGTGACTTTTTCATTAAATAAGGCTTTGGTTTATTTTTATTGGCATTGGCTATTCCCCGACACCATTTACTCTTTTTGCTTTCAACATTTATGATGAAAGCCAGAATTCTTTTCCTTGTTCCTCTGTAGGTAAGGTGTTTAATTTTCCTTTGGTTTCCTTTCAGATTTACTCTTTGTCTCTGGTTTTATGTAACTTGAATATGATATGCATAGCTGGTTTTTAAAAATCTGTTAGCTTTGTTTTCTTAGTATTTTTTTTTTTTTGGTGTATTTGAATATCCTGAATCTGTCATTTGGTGTCTGTCATTACTTCTGGAATGTTCTCAGACTATTTCTTCAAATATTTCTTTTGCCCCATTCTCTTTTCTCTTCTGGTATTCCAATTACAAATATGCTACACATTTTGATATCTCCCCACAGCTTCTGGATATTTTTTTAAATTTATTTTTCTCTTTACATTTTAGTTTGGGAAGTTTCTATTGACCTATTTTCAAGTTCACTGATTCTTTCCTTGGCTATGTTGAGTATACAAATGAGCGTATTGAAGACATGCTTTATTTTCCTTATTGTGGTTTTCATTTCTAGCTTTTCCTCTTGATTCCTTTTTTATAGCTTTCAGGTATCTGATGACCTTGTCATTTGGCTTTGCATGTTTTCCATTTTTTGTACTAGAACATTTATCATACTAGTCATAGTTATTTTAATTTTCTTATCTGGTAATTTCAACATCTGTGTCATATCTGAGTCTGGTTCTGATTGCTCTTGTCTCTTCAGACTGTGATCTTTTCTTGCTTTTGGCATTTGTTCTATCATTTTGTTGAAAGCAGCACATGTTGTAGAGGGTAAAATATACTGAGGTAAACAGGCCTTTAGTGAGAGGATTTGAAGCTGGCCTATGTTTAATGTTTGCTGTAGTCGTAGGTACCAGAGGTTTCAAATTCCTCTAATGTCCTTGTTTTTGCTCCCCTCTTGGCTTTGGGACTACCTTTTGAATTGTTCCTCACAGTTCATGTCTTGAAGCTGTTTAGCTGTGATCCACTGCTGTAAGACTGAAGACTTACTGGTGTGGTTGTAGGGTGGG
This sequence comes from Mesoplodon densirostris, assembly GCF_025265405.1. Lineage (NCBI taxonomy): Eukaryota > Metazoa > Chordata > Mammalia > Artiodactyla > Ziphiidae > Mesoplodon > Mesoplodon densirostris. Next base: position 133,610,230 of record NC_082661.1, on the reverse strand, counting down.
GAGGAGGAAAAGAATTCACAAACTTCCCATTAAGTTTCAGTCTTTTCAGAGGCCTGTGTCTAGGAGGTGTTTCACACTTCCCAAGAGTTTCTGTCCCTCCTCCAGGAGTAGTTTTTTTCCTTTCTTATTATTTACTCCCTTCCCTAGATAGTGTTCCCAGTCTATTACATTGAATCCCTGCCTCCTGGTGACTAGGTTTTTGTTTCCTCCTACTGTTCCCACACCTTAAGTGTGACAAGAAGACTGGAGGAACTCAGATATGAAAATGTTCCAGGACTGCCCAATGGAAAGCCTTTCTCTCTGGAGAGGAAGCTTGTGATATGGAGAAGAATCTGGGAGGGTTACACTTTGCCTACTCTTCTTCCACCCTGGCTCCACTCTCTGCTAAGTTTCTGAGGGCATTTTTCTTGGATCCTCATTCTGAGAACCTGGTGGGGTTCCTAAAGAGAAAGTTCATGAAAACATGGAGACCCCTGTGATTTCAGCCCTCAGGAATTTCTCACTCTTACTGTTGTTTGTGATCAGCCTCCAGTAGCAGCTCACTCAAATTACTGGTGAAGTAGTCCTACTATGGATTCTATTGGCTTCTGCTGCATCTAAGCAGATCTCGAGAACATGCCTGCCTCTCTAGATTTTTGTTGTAGCATTTTTCTTTTTCAACTTGAGGAGTCCAAGAAAAATCACAGTTTTCAGTTTACCTAGTTTTTATTTGTTGTAACCCTACTCTGTTCACACTACCTGATTCCCCATGTCATATGATTCACATGTAAAGATATTATGAAGTAAACTGCTTTTCATTGATGGAATTTTCACTTGCAATTTAATGATTTCAGTAACTATAAAGCTTGACTTTTGTAGCATACAAACCACTAACAGGTCACTGAACAGCGAACAACTCTTGATGTGTTTTCTTTTTCTATCCTAACTTTCTTTCCTCACGTCATTCAATGTTAAAAGAAAAAAAAGGGGGTGGGATGCCAATCAATTCCTGTTACTCCTGAATCTTTTAGTTACTAATATTGAAGTGATGTATTCTATTGTTTCTTATTGAAATGAGTGATGAATACAAAATTGGTTTTGAAACTGACGTCTGGCCAACACAATCATTGGAAATGCAAAGGTATTAATATGATACATGGCTGCAAGCTCATCTAAAATAACATATTCCAAAGGACGGGGTTTAGAGAAGAAGAAAAACCATTCTATGTGAACACTGTCATTATAATTCATCATGTTGTCCTGGACAATTAAAGGACAGTTCTGTTATTCTTTGCTTCTTACATTAAGATCCCAGTCAACTGGTCTATTTCCTTGGAGTGCTTTCTGATAAATCTTCCCCAGCAGTTTCAATTTACTTCTCTCCATTAAGCCAGGCAAATATATACAATCCAGAAAACTTGAGAAGTTGAAAAGATGGCAGGTAAAATTGTCCATGGATGATACTTCTGAGTGCAGGACTAATAGGAATTATTTCTACTCTCTGTGGTTTAGACATGATTGGAGTTGAGGGATGGAATGAGTTGGGAATAGTTAGCAGGGAAGTAAACTGGTAGGTGATTCACATCACCTCCTCAGCAAGAGATTTAAGTTGCCTAAAAATCACTTAGTGATTCTTAAGTGCCTTTTATAAACTGTCCCATTATAGTGCTAAATAATTTTCAGAATGTCTCTAGATTTCCAGTTTGGTAGTTGTCAATCACATCTTCTTTTTGTTCTTTGTTGGGCAAATGGGGCATATTCATTACATTTGTATTGCTTTCTGGCTTATAGTGGTCTTCCCATTTGAGCCAATGAACTCTTTTTAGAACACCAAAACATAACAGAAGCATATTATCTCAGACATGCATAAAAGTTATAAAGTAATTGTATATGTGAAGAAAAATATTCTTGATTTATGACTCATCCAGTTGGTCCATGAGTATCCACAGAAAACCCCCAGCTGATAAGCCACCATGGTTAAAAGATATGCGGTACCATATTAAGGAAAATCTGGCAATTATCTAGTGAACTTAAGTTAGGAAAACAGCACATTTAGATAATTCTGATGTTAAATAAAGCCACTTTTTTAGATTATCAAATGAAGGTGCAAGTTTACATATTAGACTTCAATAATAATATTCTTATATTATATAAAATAAATACTTAGATCAAATTCTAATTTAGAGAATGACATCCTTTGTGTTTGTTAACCATCTGTAATATTATTTCCTTCTAAAATAATTGTCTTCTCTCTGACATCCAAAAGCATTCCAAAATTTTTCCTTCATAATGATGTCTACAGGCTAAAATAAATATTACTAGTTAATTATCCTATTATATGCTAGATGATTAACATACTTCAGTTCATTTAAGCATTAGCACCCATTAGCTTATTGATGAGGAAACTGAGAAACAGAAATATTGGGCTCCATTTAGCAAGCAGCTTATCTGAGATTGGAAGCTGAGTTATTCTGCCACATCATGATACCCTTATGCAAACTTCCTTGGCTATCCTGTTTCACAGATGGATACTCAGGATATGGAAAGTCACAAACCAAGAGAGAAATAGGTAGCTTTTTAATACAGAGTAAGTGTCTATGCTGTTTCTTACTCCACATAAAGGGTTATAAGAAATTGAGTTTGGAAGAAGTGTACCACTGGATTTCTTTGTGTGGTGAAAGTAGGACACTTTGTTTTGTGTTGGTAGGACATTGTGTGTTCGTTTAAAAACATACAAACAAGCCAAAAGTGTGTTTAGTCTTAATTGAATGATGCTGCCATTGACAACTCCACAATCCTTGCAAAACTTTTCTAGAAGCCTCTTTATATTGCATAACATGGTAGAAATGACCTAGGCAAATACATTACTTCTTTTATTACAGAAATGTATGATATCAAGGATCCATTTTCACTCTGAGATTTTAAAGTAAGCATAGAGATAACAGTAAGATATGTACAAACATGAGTGATAGATTGAGTTGTCTAACAACCAGCCTCAAGCAGAAAAAAAACAACTGACTTGAACAAAGGATCTCAGCAGAGGGAGATTTATGTTATTCAGCTGAATTACATTCCTTTATAGACTGCTGCAGATGGGTTTCAGGAAAAGCAGCCATCTATCCGATTTAAATAGACTGCATGCTAGTACTATAGATGTAACATTAATTCATTGTCGGGAGTTGCTGTAGGCATAGAACTAGCTTTGTTCTTTGACAGTCTCCCCCAGTTTAAATAGGAATGCCATTTACCAGGGTGTCAAAATAAGTAGGGCTCATATAACACTATAATCAAGTTGCAGTGACATTACATATTTTAGCCTCAATATTGAAAATGGTTATGTCAGCGGAGACTTACAATCTGCAGAACTCTGCTGACCCCTGAGAGCCACTTGTAATTTATCAGGTGGTTATTGTCTTCTATGTGTCAATAATAATACTGGTATCTTTAATTTGTGCTGCATATTATAGTTATGATGCTAATAATCTTTTCTGTATACTCTCTAATTCTTTATGTTTGTGAAATACATATTATTATCTTAGATTTAGGGATAATAAAATTGCACAGGAGATGTTAAATGAGTCTCTCAAGCTTATACAATCAGAAAGTGATAAGCCTAGAATTCAAATACAGATATCCTGATTCCAATGCCAATAGTCTTTCCATGGCACTGTGTTAGGTAATCTGGAATGGAGTTACAATAAATGAAGTATATGATGGAGTATGGAGTATATTAAAATTTCAGTTGTGCGTAAACTGTGCATACAAACAACCGTAATAGGAACTGTGAGGGCAGGTATTAAGTCTTGCAACTTCCTTGAAGCATATCTTGTGTCTCTGTTATTCATCTAGTTGTGGCAGAAAGGGATAGTGCTACCACAAAACAACCCATGGGCAAACTTCCCTCAATAGCTCAGAATAATTAGAAACCAGGCTTTAATTCTGAATACTAACAGAGATGTTATGTTCAATCCTATGTTACTAAATATGCACTAAGCTGCCTACAGGTAGGCCACACACAATCTAACAATCTATGTGCAAGCATTCTAGATCTCTTTTACATGTACAGGGTCTGAGAGGAGTGGGAACATATTTAGCCAATATGTTCAGGCATTTACCACTACTACTTGTTTGGAATGCTGCTAATGTTAAGACAACCCCCCGCCCCCCCCCCCCCCCAAAAAAAACCAAAAGAAACAGAAAACCTTGAACAGTTTTATGTTAGAAAAGGTACAGAGTTCACCTGAAATGTTTTCAAAGAGTATGAGAGTCTGATATCCATAAAGTGTACATTTTCTAAAATTAGATGGATCAGATGTTTTACATTTTAAACCATTAATGATTCAGTATCTGCATTTCCAATTCAAATGGCAGCATATTGTCTTCACTCCACTCTCCCTTTACAAAGAGACTATCTGTCAACATTTAATGACATACAGACACCTCTCAACCTGCAGTTTCAGTCTCCAATGACTCTGTATTAATGAGGAAGTATCAACACTTGAATGCAAAGCCTCTCTTAGGATGCATGGTGGCCAGAATGATGAAATAGTTCTTTTGTAGATAATCAGTGGATTGGAAAGAAAGAAATACTTATTCTGCCCAGTTAAGTAATAATCTTAAAGTATTCTAGTACCTAATAAAAACATATAGCCTGGTTAGAATTTTATGGGAATGACTTCATTTTAAAAAGAGGCAACTGGGGCTTCCCTGGTGGTGCAGTGGTTGAGAGTCTGCCTGCCAATGCAGGGGACACGGGTTCGTGACCTGGTCCGGGAGATCCCACATGCCGCAGAGCGGCTGGGCCCGTGAGCCATGGCCGCTGAGCCTGCGCGTCTGGAACCTGTGCTCCGCAACAGGAGAGGTCACAACAGTGAGAGGCCCGCGTACTGAAAAAAAAAAAAAAAAAAGAGGCAACTGGATCAAGTTTTAAAATAGGTTCATCGAGGGTGGAAACAGTCCAGGTTTTTTGTTTGTTTGATTGTTTTTGTTTTTTCCACAGCATGTTTATATGTAGCTCATTGTATAACATAATATACAACTCTGATATTCTTTTTTGATCAATAAAACATAAGTAAGGTATGTAAAATAAAACATTAACATATTACTTAAACATATCTTTCAAAAATTTGAAAGAAAATCATAGAACTTTGATTATTAGGAATAAGCCAAATATGCACATCCCACTCTTTTTTAACTGACCTCTGTCATTTCTTTAACTCTTCTACTTATGCCTAAAGCCAGATTCAAACAATTTCCCAGGTGCTATATAATTTTGAATTCAAAAAGTATTTATCAAACAGTTTTATATTCCAAAAACTGTGCCAGGTATTTGAGAGTTTTTTTTTAAAGTAGGACTTTTTCTAGGCCCTCAAGAAGCAGCTCACAATATTACTCTAAGAAGACATATGCCCATCACATAATACAAGGAAAAAATGTGGTCACATTTCAAATTTGTGAGAGAAAGAATAAGTACAATGTAAATTACTCAGGAGAAAGATGAGATAGAGAACACTGAAGTTCAATTTTATTCCTTAGTTGACTTCTCTTTACTATTCCCTATTTCCTATGCAAACTTTCTTTGCTTTGCATGCATTCAAGGAAAGTAAATAATTAAAGTCTTTCTCCGAGCTATAAAGAAAAAGTAACAGATTGGTTTGTATACACACAACACACACATACACATGTATCATTCTACAATCATATGTATGATTGGGTGATCATTCTTATAGTATATTAAATCCATACAAATTAATGCCTCTATTTACCGAAGATAATCACAAATTTATTGAAAATAGTGTCTGTGAGAGAGTTATAATTTTTAATTATAATTAAATATAGCCTGAAAATTACTTTATTTCATGGTGTCTCTGAATACACACTCACAAATGCAATATACCATTGTATATTACATGTATGTATAAATCTAACATATGTAGACATATCTATCCATATCCATATATTTTATGTATCTGTATGTGTGGGTGTATTTCTTTATCCTGAAAGACCAATTCTTCACTTAACCTTAGAGATCAAAACATTACCTAGAAGTCTTGATAAAACTTAAGTCAAAAAGCATAACAAAGTAGAAGTAAACTAATGATGGGCAAAAGTCATCGGTAATTGCTTATAAATATTAGTTTTTCAATTAACACAACATTTGCAAACTATCAGTACCACTTTCCGTATCATTTTCACTGAAATGAGCCTCTGAAATAACAGGAAAACTCTCTTTTTTGTTCTCTGGTATAAGCAACTCTTTGGAAGTGAATTAAGTAAACATGAGCCTTGTGCATTTGATAAATATGTATGTCTTATTTCTCCTTTCCCACTGCTTTTCATCCAGCTGCAGCTGGGAACCAAGCAATAAATACTATTTATTTATTTTAATAGTATGCTTAGTGAAAGTATTACCAATATTTCCTAAGCTTAAAAACATCCCAAATGCATTTTACTGTTAGGCTCAGCATTTTCATAGTAATTTACAACTTAAAAAGGGTAAACTCTATTACTCTATGTCAAACCAACAACTGGGTAAGTGCAGAATGTTACCTTATGAAGTATGACCAAATTTATTGTTGCAGTCATTAGTATATATTGATTCTGTTTATAACAACCCAAAGGGAATAGTAAACCTATTATGCTGGTGTTTGGTCTCTTTGTCTGAAAGGAGCCAAACTCGGCACTGCCAAGTTTCAAGCAATGTCCAATTAGTGCAGCAATCAATGCAGCTCCTTTTCCTTTGGTTATTTTTAATACAACTAGTCAGTGACATGAACTTCAAGATCTTGTATCTCACAATCACATCTGAGCAACGTTTCTGCTCTTATGCAAAGGCAACTTCACTTGATCACCATTTGAAGTCAGACTTTCCCTGTGTGAAACCATTTGTTTATCTCTTTTGTCTTCTATACAAAACAGCATTCAAATTTACAATACTGCTATGCCCTAGGTAGATTCTTATAGGTTCTTTTATTTCTATATCCTAGGCTTCAACATTTTACATTCATGATAACTTGGATGGGTTCCCATTAAATCCTGGTAAAAATATTTGGTAGTCAATTGTCAGACTCCGGGTTTTCTCTTTATAATAGAAAATAATTGTACACCTGAAATATATACAAGTTTATTCATCAATTATACCTCAACAATGCCTTTAAAAATCCAAAACAAACAAACAGAAAAGAGAATATATGGCTGAGAATATATATAACATAATATATGTTATGGGCGGAGGGACTTCCCTAGTGGCACAGTACTTAACAATCTGCCTTCCAATGCACGGGACACAGGTTCAAGCCCTGGTCTGGGAAGATCCCATGTGCCACGGAGCAACTAAGTCCATGTGCCACAACTACTGAACCCCACGTGCCTAAAGCCCATGCTCTGCAACAAGAGAAGTCACTGCAATGAGAAGCCCGCATACTACAATGAAGAGTAGCCCCCGCTTGCTGCAGCTAGAGATAAACTGCATGCAGCAGCAAAGACCCAATGCAGCCAAAAATAAATAAATAAATTTATTTTTTTAAAGGTGTTATGGGCTGAATTGTGTCCCCCCAAAATTCATATGCTGAAGTCCCAACTCCTAGTACTTCAGTATGTACCTGTATTTGGAGATATGGTCTTTAAAGCAATAATTAGGTTAAAAGGAGGCCTTTAGGGTGGGGCCATATTCCAATATATCTGGGGTGGCAACAGTGGCACTTGTGTGTGTAGAAGGATGACCATGTGAAGCGGCAGAAAGTGGGCAGCCATCTGCAAACCAGAGAAAGAGGCTTCAGAGGAAACAAGACTTGCTCTCACCTTGATCTTGGACTTCAGCCTCCAGAATTGTGAGAAAAATAATTTTTATAGTTTAAACCAAAAAGAAGAAAGAAAGGAAAGAAAGAAAGAAAAAAGAAAGGAAGGAAGGAAGGAAGGAAGGAAGGAAGGGAGGGAGGGAGGGAGGGAGGGAGGAAGGGAGGAAAATCAAATTGTAAGCCTTTGAAGAGAGGACAGCTCTTGCTATCACTTCCATACCAAGAAAGTCTTTCTTCTACCAATGTTGTTTGTTCTTCCCAAAAGGAGAATACTTTTCTGATTGTAAGGTTAAGGAACACTGATCCACCTTTACTAGTGGGCAAGTTCACAGAGCTAGGTTTCTTTAGTTGTACTGAAACATGAACATGAACTTTACTCTTTCACTTTATCATATGACCAGTGAGAAGATAAAAGATCTTAACATTTGAATTTGGGCTTAAGGGGATGCAGAGTCTCTCATCTCCCTTTGGGCTGTGGCATGTTTCACAGAGCTCTGCATTGAAGTAGTTAAGTCCTGCCTCCTAACTTCTATCATTCCATGTATATAACAAACCTAAATAGTCATATAACAAATGAGTGACTAGACCAAGGCAAAATTTCATCATTTTGGAGCCTCTCGTCATAAAATTCATTTATATATATATATCATATAATTAAAATCTAACCTATACCCCACCCCAAATAAAACCCACATCTGAGATAACAATTTGAATGTAAACAATGTTGTATCTTTTATCCAGAGGCATGACAATGTTTTGAATCACTATCAATTAGAATAATGAGGAATTGGCAAGTTATATCCTATAGGACAAATCCTGCCTGAACCTGTTTCTGTAAATAAAGTTTTATTTGAACATGGCTCTGCTCACTAGTTTCTACAGTTTACGGCTACTTTTGCATTAAAAGGGCACAATTGAGGAGTTAAGACAGAGATGATGTATCCTACAAAACAAGAAAATTTACCATCTGGCTAACAGTAAGTTTACTGACTCCTGGACTCTGTCATACTTTATATAATGATACATATTATAACTCTTAGAATAGCCCCTAATAGTAGTAGGTCCCTATATACAGTAGCCACTAAAGTTCAATGGATTGAATTATGAATCTAATATAAATATTTCATGTAAACTTTATAAATGAGGGAAACTCTGCCTTAGAGACAGAGTTTGATCAAACTTTCTTTGCTCTCTCCTCCCTCTCTTTCTCCCTTCCTTCCCTTCTCCTTTCTCTTCTCTCAGGTGTAAAAGGAGGAAATATAATAGCAATGACTATCCTCCTTGAATGAAACTTGCAGAAATGTCTGCCACCACAGGCAGAGACTACCCCCTCAAGCATGTTAGCAAACCAGTCTCACTAGGAACACCTCAGGGAGCTAGTCTGGGCTGAGTCCCCACACATTCTTATAAACTGTCCTGTACCTGCTTGCTCTTACCGTTCTCAGTTTTCACTGTGAGCCTCGGCTTTGTTGTAAACACCTTTGTCACAAGCATTTTTGGCACATACTAATTGGCCATAAGGCAATTTTGTTGTGAACCATAAAATAACTGGTTAACAATTTTTTAGTTTGATAGTTTGGTTTCAACTGGTTGAAATGTGTTTAATATTTTTTCCAGTTAGCAATATTATTGATGGCTTTACTGAGCTGACAGAAGATGATGAATCACCTCAAGAGTTGGTTTCTTATTTTGAAACATACTACATTGGAGGTTAAAGAGGCTGAGGGCCTGGAAGGCACAGAGTTGAACCCATGTTTCCCAGAGAACTTTGGAACATCTATCAATGGACATCTGAATGTATCCAAGAACAAACAACAGTATAGAGACGTTCACAACTCAATACAAGACTCAATTACAAATATGTATCCTAGTGTTTGGGAAACAATATCTCTATTAATGAAGGAAGAAATTTTAGTGAACAAGAAAAAGCATGTTGCCAAATGATAAGACAAGCAAAAAAATGTATAAAATACTATGAACAACAGACTTGGAAGACAAGAGCTTAGGTATGATCCACAAAATAAAATAATTCTTTGTTCAGTATTGCCATGAATCTACACACATTTTATTTTATTTTTATTTATTTATTTATTTATTTTTGCAGTACGTGGGCCTCTCACTGTTGTGGCCTCTCCCATTGTGAGCACAGGCTCCGGATGCGCAGGCTCAGTGGCCATGGCTCACAGGCCCAACCGCTCCACGGCATGTGGGATCTTCCCAGACTGGGGCACGAACCCGTGTCCCTTGCATTGGCAGGTGGACTCTCAACAACTGTGCCACCAGGGAAGCCCTACACACATTTTAAATGTCTTCAAATATTTTGTATTTCATAATAAAAGTCTTTTTAATTCTGTTATTCATTTTTCATGTTTCATTATGTCCTTTTTAAGGTCCCTCTTTTATTTTTCATTATTTTATCTCCTACGGCAAAATTAACTTACAGCTAATTAGTTATGCAGTGAAAATATTTGGGGCAAAAATGCTTGTGGCAAAGACACTTATGACAAAGATACCAGACTACACTTCTCCTCTTATCACTCTAGTTACTCTACCTTTTGTGAAATAAAATGCCTCAACAAATGCTTAAGTAGGAGTCACTGCCATTGTCAATTTCATGGACTCATGAGATGGCTAATTTATGAATTTAAATCCTGCATAGGTGGTCATACTGAATTGCAACTTTTGTTCACATTTGATTTATCAGTTCATGTTACACAGCTTTAATATTCTTCACAGGAGAAGCACTAAAAGATAAAGAGAGCTAGTAGGAAATGAGGAGGATGAAAAGTGGAAAGAATAAGATTATTAAGAATGCTATAGCTATAGTATTTTAAAAAATACTGTGTGCAAACATAGAAGAAATAATTACTTCTTCCCAATACACTGCATCAATTTTCCTACTTCTCAAAATAAATTGTCACAAACAATTTGTCTTTTCTCTGTTGTATCATTTGGATGTTTATTTTCCTACATGGTTATATTAAGTTCTTGAATCATTTAATTTTAAATAAATCCATTATGTCCGTTTTCATTATAGTAGTGTATATGCATAATAAATTCAACTAAAAATTAAACTAAAGAATCAAAAGAGACAAACACAGACATGAGGCCAAGTATTAGCCCAGCAGAGTTGATTGGAAGTTGTCATAAACATTTCCAAAGTGAAAAAGCAGGGAAGTTGCTAATCACAAACTCCAAAAATTCACAAACTTTACATATTTAACCATATTCTTTCTCTACTTACTTAGTCTTTGATTTTACAACAATGAATGAAAAATTTTCGAAGTGTAAACATTGTCTCTAGAGTACTCTTATTTGTTATAAACTGTTATAAGTGGTACTAATTTGTTCAACAACTTCTAAGCAACAGGAAAATATACCAATTCTTAAGTTTTTAAAGTCCTGGGAGAAGTGTTTAAATGCTACTTTTAACAGCTCTTTGAAAATTGATGCATGAATATTATAATTTAAAGCATTCTCTACTGCACAATTCAAGCAAGCCTCTATGACCATGTTTATCATTTAAATCACAAAAGGCATGCACCATTTACATGGCTTTGTATATACTTATAGACTTCCAAAGGAATGGGGGGAGATGGGAGAGGGCAGGGAGTGGGTGGGGGTCTATTATGTAACTGACTATGAACAGATTTCATTAATATGGAAAATGCTGAAATTCACAGTCAATGTATTCCCACTGTGTATCTGGAAAACAGAGTGCTTTGGTTAAACATATTTTCAAAATGAAACAACAACAACAAAAGCAGGTGAGTATTTTAGAAAAAAATTAAAATCTATATTCCATCTGACTCTTTTCCCAATTGTTTCTCCATTATACTGTGAAATAAGGGATGTTGTTCACCATTCATTTCTACAAGGGTTAAGTCCTTAGCCACTGCAGTCACTGACCTACAGTACACCCTGGAAGGATGCCAGCAGGGCAAAGAGCAGGATGAGGCACTCTGTGCTCTAGGAAAACAGGCAAAACAAGCCCTTAGATAGTCACGTATATTTCAGAAGACATTTTTTTATGAACCTGAATTCTTGCACCTTCCCATACTTAGAAAAACACTCAAATCATTAACTGAGATATCTGTTCCTTGTGACTAGCAGCAACCTTCTACTAAGGTGTATGCTGAATTGTAAGTAACTCCCCAACCAAAATCACATATATTCTGACCTCTCTTCCTACCTTTTCAGAGCAGTTTCTCAGAGCTGAGAGGCTATCTGCCAGACTATACTCCTCAGTAAGTCCCTGAATTAAATTGAACTCACAGCTCTCATGTTGTGCGTTTCTTACTGACAATATATTTACTATATGTTATGAATGGAAAAGAGAAATAAAGTAATATTTATTAATATTATATTGCTCGTGATACATTTTCAAGTGAAATATGAATTTACAAATAAAATTTTGGTGTGAAAGTGTAAAAATTCTAAAAAGTTCTCAAATGTAATTTTTTAGAAGATACTTTTTTGGGCCTCTTAAACATATCTTATCCAACTGTTCATTCAACATAGCATTCTCTAGGATGCTTGCACAATATTTACATTATTTCAACTGCATGTTTAAATATGGTGATGGTGCCTCTTTAAAAGGACACCAGTATATAGTGTAACTGGTACCATACATCAGGGATCCAGACAGTTCTCCTATCATCCCATTTCCAAATGTTCCTAATCTTTAGGTCTTACAGCACTATCAAAACTAACATGCCATACTGAGCCAGAAGAAGTGAAATGGAGTAAGACCCTGTGGGGTCCTCTCTGGTAAAAATCCTTTCCATGTCCCCCATTTCTTATTTGCAGGAAAAAGGCTTCAGCGTTCTAGACCTTCCCTGAGTTCCAAAGGGCAGATTCAAACAGTTCCTAATCAAGGAAGGGGGGAAGAATACAGAAACAAGGGAGGAACAGTCAAGAAAAAATAGTACAGTCTAGGGGCAGGGGCCTGGTTCCTCGGTTCCTCCTCAAGTAATATATATAACAATATATTTCAGTTCTTCTGCAGGAACTAAGGTCCTCACACTGGTGGAGGATGGTAACTTCAGGCTGAGCACAAAATTCCTGGAACATCACCCTATTACCTCACACCAATCAATCAGAAGAAAAGTCATGCAGCCTGCAGTCCTCATCCCAAACTTTGCCTAAAAAACGTCTCCTCATAAACGCGTCAGGGAGTTTGAGATTTTTTGCACATGAGCCACCTGTTCTCCTTGCTTGGCCCTGCAATAAACCTTTCTCTGCTCCAAACTGACATTTCAGTTTGTTTGCCCTCACTGTGCATCAAGCACAGGAACGTGCATTTAATAACATAAGTCTGTATCAAGTTAGCTCATTTACTTTCTTTTTTTTGAAACAAATAGATTTCTGCTAATCCTACATATATGAACATCTGTATATTTCACTATTCAGGCATATATAAGATTTGTATTATAAGTGAACAAAGCTATCACAGTTTCTTCTCAGCTTGTTATGAAACACAAGTTCACATGCCCAACACAGAGTGAATTTTTAACTCACACCCTAATCTACAGAGAATACAAAAGGTCACCAATACCTTGAGTCTGCATCAGAATCACAGTATGGTAGTCCTTGCCAACATTTCATGGTTGCTGGACATAAGTAAATATTTGATTGATAAAATATACTTAATGCTAGAGAAGAATGACTTATGCCCACAAGAGGTGTAATAGTATAGCCCAAGGAGGCAGTTGCAAGTGAGAAATTTATTTGAATTCTCATTTTATCTTAAAAGTTTATATATATATATATATATATATATATATATATATTTTACTTTGCTTAGTCTTTTATTTGGTCTTTCAATCACACAGCAAACGTTTACAAAAGATCTACTTCATTCCAGACAGTGTTGTATACACTGGGAAGAGAAGTAAATAAAACCAATCAGTCTAGTGTAAGAAGAGATGTGTCCATCAACAGCATCATCACCATCATCATCATGGAGAGAGCTAAGGGTAAAATTAGAAATATATGCAAAGAACAATAGTAACATGATCAAAGAAGAAAGGAATGAAATATGTGTGAACTACTTTTTCTGTTCTGTTCCTTTTAATGCCAGGTCCCCACATTTATCTATAATAAAAGAACCCTCTAACAATGCTAATTAGCAAAACTGAGACCTATTATAACTTCTTTACTTTTTTTGGGGGGGAGGTCTTCCCGAACCAGGGCTCAAACCCATGTCCCCTGAACTGTCAGGCAGATTCTTAACCACTGCACCACCAGGGAAGTCCTGGACAATGGATCTTTTTTTTTTTTTTAACTTATTTTATTGAGGTCTAGTTGATCTACACAATTGTGTTAACTTCTACTGTCCAGCAAAGTGATTCAGTTAGACCTATACACATATTCCTTTTCATATTCTTTTCCATTATGGAATATCACAGGTTCCCAAATATAGTTCCCTGTACTATACAGCAGGACCCTATTTTTTATCCATTCTATATATACTGGTTTACATCTGCTAGTCCCAAACTCCTAATCCATCCCTTCTCCAGCACCTCCCCCTGGGCAACCACAAGTCTGTTCTCTGTCTGTGAGTCTATTTCTGTTGCATAGATAAGTTCATTTGTATCATACTTTATTTTATTATTTATTTATTTTTTATACAGCAGGTTCTTATTAGCTATCCATTTTATATATATTAGTGTATATATGTCAATCCCAATCTCCCAATTCATCACACCACCACCCACAACCAGCCACTTTCCCCCCTTGGTGTCCACTCGTTTGTTCTCTACATCTGTGTCTCTATTTCTGACGTGAAAACTGGTTCATCTGTACCATTTTTCTAGTTTCCACATATATGTGTTAATATATGCTATTTGTTTTTCTCTTTCTGACTTACCTCCCTCTGTACGACAGTCTCTAGCTCCACCCACGTCTCTACAAATGACCCAATTTTGTTCCTTTTTATGTCTGAGTAATATTCAATTGCATACATGTACCACATCTTCTTTATCCATTTGTCTGTCGATGGGCATTTAGGTTGCTTCCATGACGTGCCTACTGTAAATAGTGCTGCAATGAACATTGAAGTGCATGTGTCTTTTTGAATTATAGTTTTCTCTGGGTATGTGCCCAGTAGTGGGATTGCTGGGTCATATGGTAATTTTATTTTAATGAACCTCCATACTGTTCTCCATAGTGGCTGTATCAATTTACATTCCCATCAACAGTGCAGGAGGATTCCCTTTTCTCCACACCCTCTCAAGCATTTGTTGTTTGTAGATTTTCTGATGATGCCCATTCTAACTGGTGTGAGGTGAAACCTAATTGTAGTTTTGATTTGCATTTCTCTAATAATTAGTGATGCTGAGCAGCTTTTCATGTGCTTCTTGGCCATCTGTATGTCTTTGGATAAATGTCTATTTAGGTCTTCTGCCCATTTTTTGATTGGGTTATTTCTTTTTTTTAATATTGAGCTGCATGAGCTGTTTATATATTTTGGAGATTAATCCTTTCTCTGTTGATTCATTTACAAATATTTTCTCCCTTTCTGAGTGTTGTCTTTTCATCTTGTTTGAAGTTTCCTTTGTATTGCAAAAGCTTTGAAGTATCATTAGGTCCCATTTGTCTATTTTTGTTTTTATTTCCATTTCTCTAGGAGGTGGATCCAAAAAGATCTTGCTGTGATTTATGTCAAAGAGTATTCTTCCTATGTTTTCCTCTAAGAGTTTTATAGTGTCTGGTCTTACATTTAGGACTTTAATCCATTTAGAGTTTATTTTTGTGTATGGTGTTAGGGAGTGTTCTAATTTCATTCATTTACATGTAGCTGTACAGTTTTTCCAGCACCACTTATTGAAGAAGCTGTCTTTTCTCCACTGTATATTCTTGCCTCCTTTATCAAAGATAAGGTGACCATTAGTGTATGGGTTTATCTCTGCGCTTTCTATCCTGTTCCATTGATCTATATTTCTGTTTTTGTGCCAGTACCACATTGACTTGACTACTGTACCTTTGTAGTATAGTCTGAAGACAGGGAGTCTGATTCCTCCAGCACCATCTGTTTCCCCTTAAGACTGCGTTGGCTATTAGGGGTCTCTTGAGTCTCCATACAAATTTTAAGATTGTTTGTTCTAATTCTGAAAAAAAAATGTCATTAGTATTTTGATAAGGATTGCATTGAATCTATAGAGAGCTTCGGGTAGTTTAATCAATTTCAAAATGTTGATTTTCCAATCCAAGAACATGGTATATATCTCCATCTGTTTGTATCACAGTTAATTTCTTTCATCAGTGTCTTATAGTTTTCTGCCTACAAGTCTCTTGTCTCCTTAGGTAGGTTTATTCCTAGGGATTTTATCCTTTTTGTTACAATGATAAATGGGAGTGTTTCCTTAATTTCTCTTTCAGATTTTTCATCATTATTGTATAGGAATGCAAGAGAAATATGTGCCTTAATTTTGTATCCTGCAACTTTACCAAATTCATTGAGTAGCTCTAATAGTTTTCTGGTGGCATCTTTAGGTTTCTCTATGATAGTATCATGTCATCTGCAAACAGTGATAGTTTTACTTCTTCTTTTCCAATTTGTATTAATTTTATTTCATTTTCTTCTCTGATTGCCATGGCTAGGACTTCCAAAACTATGTTGAATAATAGTGGTGAGAATGGACATTCTTGTCTTGTTCCTGATCTTTGTGGAAATGCTTTCAGTTTTTCACCATTGAGAATGATGTTTGCTGTGTGTTTGTTGTATATGGCCTTTATTATGTTAAGGAAATTTCCCTGTATGCCCACTTTCTGGAGGGTTTTTATCATAAATTGGTGTTGAATTTTGTCAAAAGCTTTTTCTGCATCTACTGAGATGATAGTATGGTTTTTATTCTTCAATTTATTAATGTGGTGTATCACAATGCTTGATTTGCATATATTGAAGAATCTTTGTATCCCTGGGATAAATCCCACTTGATTATGGTGTATGATCCTTTTAATGTGTTGTTGGATTCTGTTTGCTAGTATTTTGTTGAGGATTTTTGCATCTATATTCATCAAGGTTATTGGTCTCTAATTTTCGTTTCTTGTAGTATCTTTGCCTGGTTTGGTATCAGGGTGATGGTGGCCACATAGAATAATTTTAGGAGTATTCCTTCCTCTGTACTTTTTTGGAAGAGTTTCAGAAGGTTGTGTGTTAGGTTTTCTCTAATTGTTTTATAGAATTCACCTGTGAAGCCATCTGGTCCTGGACTTTTGTTTGTTGGAAGATTTTTAATCACACTTTCAATTTCATTACTTGTGATTGGTCTGTACATATTTTCTATTTCTTCCAGGTTCAGTCTTGGAAGATTATACCTTTCTAAGAATTTGTCCATTTCTTTCAGGTTGTTCTATTTATTGGCATAGAGTTGCTTGTTTTAGTTTCTTAGGAAGCTTTGTATTTCTGTGGTGTCTGTTGTAACTTCTCCTTTTTCATTTCTAATTTTATTGATTTGAGTCCTCTCCTTCTTTTTCTTTTTTTTTTTTTTTTTTTTTTTTTTTTTTGCGGTATGCGGGCCTCTCACTGTTGTGGCCTCCCCCGTTGCGGAGCACAGGCTCCGGACGCGCAGGCTCCGGACGCGCAGGCTCAGCGGCCATGGCTCACGGGCCCAGCCGCTCCGCGGCATATGGGATCCTCCCAGACCGGGGCACGAACCCGTATCCCCTCCATCGGCAGGCGGACTCTCAACCACTTGCGCCACCAGGGAGGCCCTCCTTTTTCTTGATGAGTCTGGCTAATGGTTTATCAATCTTGTTTATCTTCTCAAAGAAGCTTTTAGTTTTATTGATCTTTGCTATTGTTTTCTTTGTTTCTATTTCATTTATTGCTGCTCTGATCTTTATGATTTCTTACCTTTTACTATTTTTGGTTTTGTTTGTTCTTCTTTCTCTAATTTCTTTAGGTGTAAGTTTAGATTGTTTATTTGAGATTTTTCTTGTTTCTTGAGGTAGGCTTGTATTGCTATATACTTCCCTCTTAGAACTGCTTTTGCTGCATCCCATAGGTTTTGGATCATTGTGTTTTCATTGTATTTTGTGTCTAAGTATTTTTTTTATTTCTTCTTTGATTTCTTTAGTGATTTCTTTGTTATTTAGTAACGTAATGTGTTTGTGTTTTTTACATTTTTTTCCTTGTAACTGATTTCTAATCTCATAGCATTGTGGTCAGTAAACATGTTTGATATGAGTTCAATTTTCTTAAATTTACTGAGGCTTGATTTGTGACCCAGGATGTGATCTATCCTGGAGAATGTTCTGTGTGCACTTCAGAGGAAAGTGTAATCTGCTGTTGCTGGATGGAATGTCCTATAAATATCAATTAAAACTACCTGGTCTATTGTGTCACTTAAAGCTTGTGTTTCCTTATTAATTTTCTGTCTGGATGATCTGTCCATTGGTGTAAGTGAGGTGTTAAAGTCCCCCACTATTATTGTGTTACTGTCAATTTCCTCTTTTATAGCAGTTAGCATTTGCCTTATGTATTGAGATGCTCCTATGTTGGGTGCATATATACTTATAATTGTTATATCTTCTTCTTGGATTGATCCCTTGATCATTATATAGTGTCCCTCCTTGTCTCTTGTAATGTTCTTTATTTTAAAGTCTATTTTATCTGATATGAGTATTGCTAGTCCAGCTTTCTTCTGATTTCCATTTGCATGGAATATCTTTTTCCATCCCCTCATTTTCAGTCTGTATGTGTCTCTAGGTTTGAAGTGGGTCTCTTGTAGACAGCATATATATGGGTCTTGTTTTTGTATCTCTTCAGCAAGCCTGTGTCTTTTGGTTGGAGAATTTAATCCATTTGCGTTTAAGGTAATTATTGATATGTGTCCCTATGACCATTTTCTTGATTGTTTTGTGTTTGTTTTTGTAGGTTATTTTCTTCTCTTGTGTTTCCCACTTAGAGAATTTCCTTTGGCATTTATTGTAGAGCTGGTTTGGTGGTGCAGAATTCTCTTAGCTGTTGTTTGTCTATAAAGCTTTTGATTTCTCCATGGAATCTGAATGAGATCCTTGCTGGGTAGAGTAATCTTGTCTGTAGATTCTTCCCTTTCATCACTTTAAATATATCATGCCCCTCCCTTCTGGCTTGTAGAGTTTCTGCTGAGAAATCAGCTGTTAACCTTATGGGAATTCCCTTGTATGTTATTTGTCATTTTTCCCTTGTTACTTTTAATTATTTTTCTGTCTTTAATTTTTGTCAAGTTGATTACTATGTGTATCAGCATGTTTCTCCTTGGGTTTATCCTGCCTGGGACTCTCTGCCCTTCCTGGACTTGTGTGGCTATTTCCTTTCCCATGTTATGGAAGTTTTGCACTATATTCTCTTCAAATATTTTCTTGGGTCCTTTCTCTCTCTCTTCTCCTTCTGGGACCCCTATAATGTGAATATTGTTGCATTTAATGTTGTCCCAAAGGTCTCTTAGGCTGTCTTCATTTTGTTTCATTCTTTTTATTTTTTATTCTGTTCCTTAGCAGTGAATTCCACCTTTCTGTCTTCCAGGTCACTTATCCGTTTTTCTGCATCAGTTACTCTGCTATTGGTTCTTTCTAGTGTATTTTTCATTTCAGTTATTGTATTGTTCATCTCTGTTTGTTTGTTCTTTAATTCTTCTAGGTCTTTGTTAAACATTTCTTGCATCTTCTGGATCTTTGCCTCCATTCTTTTTCTGATGTCCTGGATCATGTTCACTATCATTATTATGAATACCTTTTCTGGAAGGTTTCTTTTTTTTTTTGCGGTATGCGGGCCTCTCACTGTTGTGGCCTCCCCCGTTGCGGAGCACAGGCTCCGGACGCGCAGGCTCCGGACGCGCAGGCTCAGCGGCCATGGCTCACGGGCCCAGCCGCTCCGCGGCATATGGGATCCTCCCAGACCGGGGCACGAACCCGTATCCCCTGCATCGGCAGGCGGACTCTCAACCACTTGCGCCACCAGGGAGGCCCTGGAAGGTTTCTTATCTCCACTGCATTTAGTTGTTTTTGGGAGGGTTTCATCTTTTTCCTTCATCTGGTACATAGCCCTCTGCCTTTTCATTTTGTCTATCTTTCTGTGAATGTGGTTTTTGTTCTTCAGGCTGCAGGACTGTAGCTCTTCTTGCTTCTCTATAACTTATTTTCTTAAATTTTTAAACCTACTATATTTTATATAACATAAATGCCCAATAAATATTCACTGTTACTGATATTAATTTAAATGACTATTTAAACAGTGCTGAAAAATAAAGAAACATTTCAGAATAAGACGTAGACAATATATGAAAGAACTCTTCAGGCGTCTTTGCCTTTCTAGACTCAATCATTGTCTTCCTGGCCTGTAACATGTAATAGATTAATCTTGCCTAACTAGAGTCTCCCAGTCCTGCCTTCATTTTGCCAGATTTACTCTGCTGGTACATTTCAGGTCTTCTCCAGTTTCTGAACGAGTTACTGGCATCTTTAAAATTGTAATGTGAAGTTATGTGTGTCTTGAACTGGAAAAGATAAGACTTCTGGAGGATATTTAAGTAAATTCGATTTATGCCCTGCCTCTTGAACTCCAAACAACTCTAAATTTACATCTTATTTGGCAGGACTGTAATTACAGAGGAAAGTCTGCTTTCTAAGGCATTGCTCTTAGAAATATACATCTAGCCACTTAAGTAATGACTTGCCTTGAGAAATTATGAAGTGCTGAGCTCTCCTTGAACCACACTGACAATTTCTCTCAGCAGTGACCTGAAGACAATGATGTGCACTCTGAAAGAGGATTGCCATGATTTTTAATCTGCCTGGCTTTCTGATCAGGCAAAATATAAATCATTTAATCAGCTCCCAACTGAGCATCAGGTACAACTAGTATAAATTTTCTTTCATAAAAGTTTCATCAAAGCTGAGGATGGCTGCACTGACTTATCTTTTACTAGAGAAATTACAGCCTGCAAAGATTGGCTGGTCATCATACATGATTTATGGGCTTAGGGGGGGATGGCCTTCATGCAGAGGAGTTCAAGTGTAAATGGCCTCTGCAGTTACTTCTGTCTTTCCCTTAAAATAATGCTTTGCTTCATTTACTGCAAAGGAAATGCCAACTAACAACGGCTTTTCATTTTTGTTTGTTTGTTTCCTGAAAACACTCTTATTTACATCAGTTTCCAGCTAGAAACAGAATTGGCAGATACAATCTTCAGTATGGTAATTGTTTCTTATAAGCTAACAATTCTGTATGAAGAGCTAGAAGAATAAAAGGAGTCATAATGCTCTACTTAGTTTCATACTGATATTTATAAAATGAATATTATTAAATTAGATGTCTTGCTATTGGCTATTTTATATTTCTGATAAAACATCTGTGGGACTGTAAGGTGGAAAATACTTCCAACTAAATTAAGGAAATGTGGATTCAAAAACTTTCTTAATAATATCACTAACTCACTTGTCTCTTTTGTTTTTGTGATAGTAAAACTGGCAACTTTAAGGTGGAAAAATTCATCTTAGTATCATAAGCACTATTCACAATGAGAGGGGACAGTGAGAAACTACTGATGGAAAGACTAAATAGTCCTAATCATGAAACGTTTGTAAGACAAGTATTATATCTCTCAAGTACTGGTCAAGAAATAAGACATAAATCAGTGCTAACAAGTAAGCAGGTAAGTTAATTTTGGGGAATCTAATTTGCAGGAGGCTTACAACACTCATAATGGATTTCAACTTAAAAGCCCCATCATTTCATACTTTTAAATCAATAAGTATCTGAATTGATTTACACTCCAATTCCATGTAGTTTAATTTAATGTGTTTTTGCTGAATTATAGTAAAACTTAAAGTGGGGCAAATAGGTATAAAAATTTGATTCAAAAATTTAAAGTTCAGTTGAAAAGACTGGGGATAAGGTAAATGTTAAACAGTCTATGTCCCAAGAAGTAAGATTTGTATATTCTGAAAACTATTCAGCACACAATCAATTAAAACTCCTTAACGCAAATGAATATAAAGTGTCTGAAGTATCATGGCCACAGATGAGCTCTCTCACAAGAACAATCATTCTAGCTGATAACAGAGTGAGCTCTCTTCTCAGATGGAAAAATGGAATAACAGTCTATTGCACATGTGACAAAGGGAAAAAGAATAATTTTTGATTATGATATTAAACAAGTAAAAATTCTCTTAAAACCAAAACCAAGGCAAATGCTAATCCAAGCATGTTTAGAAAGTCAATCATAATCAACTTCTCAGTCACAAAGTCCAATCAGTTGCACAGTAGCTGCTGCTGTCACATCCTATGTACCATAACTCGACCACTGAAATGTCATTAAGTCTTAAAGAAAGTAGAATTCTGGAAGCTTCCAAGGGCAACTTTACCCCCAGGTCTCAAGCATGAATAACGACCTCATTGAGGATTCCATAATCCATTAAACTCAGATTCCAACATTCTTCCACAAGTCCTTTTGCAGTTTTCACCAACTTTAGTGTACAGAGGAGTTGCCCAGGGGTTAATCCAAATCTTCCTAGATTTGAGTTTCTTACCAGAAATTTGAGTAAGTTGGCCTGGCACCTGGCTTCCTCCATCATCACACAACTCTTCAAGGAAACCTGATGGAGATTTGCTGCTGCTGTTGTTAAGTCTACATAAACACTATACTGAAAAAAACCTTTTTAAATACAATAAAGGATCCTCAGGTAGTGTGATACATTCTAGATGTTCACTCTTGTTCACTAGGTGAATGAGACAGTAAAAACTGATTTGAAGAAGAAAATTTATAACTTCTGATCCCTGGTGTGCCTGGCCACAGTAAATGAGAAATAAAGAAATCCAGGACTATAAAAACAATAGATGTCAAAACCAGTTTGAGCTTGATTTATGTTTCTGTTTCAGGAGGATAAAAAGACACTTTTCATTGAGAGTGATGTTATTGGGCTACTGGTCTTATTTAACCTGAAGTTTACTGTCCATCATCTTCATTCTTCACTATAGACTTGTAAGCTTACATGTGACAGCTCCAAGGAACTGTCATTTCTCAGAAGCTCTGGGCCTTTACTGGTCAGTGTTTCCCCCTTCCCCTCAAGTGAAATGTTTCACCATCTAGCCAGCTGTATAGTCCAGAAATTTCTAATTTCTTAGAGAGTACCTTCAATTTCTTAAATTCTTAAATTTCTTAAATGCATGAATTAATGAAAGGAAGTCTGTTCATAGTCCTGTCATTCCTCCCCCATATTTTATCCATTGATGAGCTACTTTGATTTTTGCCCCTAAATACTTCTCCACTTCTTGAAAATTATCAGACAAACTCAAACTCCATCATCTCAGAGCTGTGTTCATTTGCATACCCACAAATCAAATCATGAAACAAAAACAAAGTGATCCCTTGATGACCCCTTTCTCCATTTAAACTTCTTGGTGGCTTCACATTGCTATTAGGATTAGAACAAAACTCCTTCACATGCACATATAGCCTTTTACACTTTGGTCCCTACCTCTATCTTCACCTGAATCTCTTATCTTGATTTCATTTACCCTACTGTCACTGTGTTTGTGCCAGGTTGGTCTGCTGAGTCTTCCTTGCTTACTGTGCTCCTTCGTGCTCCCTCCTTCCATAGGGCATTTGCATATCCTGTTTCCTTTCTCTGTGATGTCCTTTCCACTCAGAATCCCATGAATGCTTATGCATCCTTCATATGTCAGCTCAAACATAACTTCCCAGGGGAAGGTTTTCTGTCAATCCCCCTGAGATCAAATCAGAAGGATACATGCATCCCAATGTTCCTTGCAGTGCTGTTTACAATAGCTAAGACATGGAAGCAACCTAAATGTCCAGTGACAGAAGAATGGATAAAGAAGGTGTGGTACATATATACAATGATATATTACTCAGCCATTAAAAACAATGAAATAATGCCATTTGCAGCAACATGGAAGGACCTAGAGATGGTCATACTGAGTGAAGTAAGTCAGACAAAGAAAAATATCGTATGATATCACTTATATATGGAATCTAAAAAAAAATGATACAAATGAACTTGTTTGCAAAACAGAAACAGACTCACAGACTTAGAGAATGAACTTATGGTTACCAGGGGGGAAGGGGGATAGTTAGGGAGTTTGGGATTGACATGTACACACTGCTATATTAAAAATGGATAACCAACAGGGACCTACTGTATAGCACAGGGTACTCTGCTCAATATTCTGTAACAACCTAATTGTGAAAAGAAGTTGGAAAAGAATAGATAAATTTATATGTATAACTGAATCACTTTGTTGTACACCTGAAACTAATCAACAAATCACTGTACTCCAATATAGAATAGAAAGTTAAAAAAATAAAAGTGAAAGGGGAAAAAATAAAATGAATATGGAAAGTAAAAAAAAATATATTATAGGAAGACATAAACCACAAAGCTTTCCTTTATAACTTGGCACAGGTGAATTTTCCATATTTTAATGATTACTTGACTAAAAATGATTTCTTCTATAGAAAATTCATTTAATTTACTTTAGTATTCCCAGCTTTCAGCACAATAAAAGGCACATAGTATTTATTGAATGCATGAATGAATGAAGATATATGTTCATATCTAGAAAAATAAAATTATGTGACTCCAAGGACAGAAACAGAAGTAAATTCACACTGTTAATTGAAATGATATAGGAAAAAATCATTATGGCAGCATCATTCTGAAAATTTTCATCCTTAGATGCTTTTACACTCAAATATTATTGAGGCTTATGTTTGTATGGGTTATAGTGAACAAACTCACCATGTTAGACATTAAAACTGAGAATTAAAATATATATTTATTTATAAACTCATTCAAAAATAATATAAAATAAACCCAGTACATGTTAACATCATATATAATTCCCAAATAAAACAACCAGTAAGAGAAATGACTTTGTTTTACATTGATATAATCTCTTTATTATTTGACTTAATAAAGGACAGCCAGGTTCTCAGATATGCTTCCACTGCAATATCACACATCATGTAGCCTCTAGAAAACTACACTTGTAAGAAAATGAGAGTGAAAAAGTAAAAAGAATTTTATAATGTATTATGAAAATAATTTTGATCTTTCTGACCCCATGAAAAAGCATGTTAGGTACCCATGCCCCCCACCAGGGATTCCTACTTTGAGAACCACCAATATAATTTATTCTCCAAACTGAGAGACTTTTGAAAACAAAAGACTGTACTATAAATATTTATGATAGAATATCAAGCATAAACATGGCTTATCATTAATATGTGTTAATAAATGGTCATAGGGCCTCCTTGGTGGTGCAGTGGTTGAGAGTCCACCTGCAAATGCAGGGGACACGGGTTCGTGCCCCGGTCTGGGAGGATCCCACATGCCGCGGAGCGGCTGGGACCGTGAGCCATGGCCGCTGAGCCTGCGCATCTGGGGCCTGCGCTCCGCAACGGGAGAGGCCACAACAGTGAGAGGCCCGCGTACAACAAAAAAAAAAAAAAAAAAAAAAAAGGTCATAGAAATATGCTAATTAAAATATCTTTTTTTTTTTTTTTTTTTGTGGTACGCGGGCCTCTCACTGTTGTGGCCTCTCCCGTTGCGGAGCGCAGGCCCCAGATGCGCAGGCTCAGCGGCCATGGCTCACGGGCCCAGCCGCTCCGCGGCATGTGGGATCCTCCCAGACCGGGGCACGAACCCGTGTCCCCTGCATTGGCAGGCGGACTCTCAACCACTGCGCCACCAGGGAAGCCCTAATTAAAATATCTTATACAGTTTCCCCTCAGTATTTGCAGGGAATTAGTTCTAGGACCCACTGGGATACCAAAATTCATGGATGCTCAAGTCCCATAGTCGCACCTGTATCCATGGTTCCACATCTGTGGATTCAACCAACCACAGATCATGTATTAGGTTTGTAATCTGTGGTTGGTTGAATCTGCAGATGTGGAATCCAGACCTGCCAATATGGAGGGTCAACTTTATATTTATTTTTAAAAATTTGTATATAAGTGGACCCGCACAGTTCAAACCTGTGTTGTTCAAGGGTCACCTGTAATTCAAAACAAATATAGATCATATAGCATTGAAAATTTTACTACACTACTGTAAATTTTTTTTTTTACACTTTTGTGTACTCACAGAGTTAACATTGTGCCTTATATATGATAGGTTTTTCAGGGATACTTAATGAACAAATGAATAAGTTACTGTGTAAAGGCACAACTAAATAACTCTGACTGCATGTTTCCCAGCCCTTATAATCTGTTTTGAAATGGACACAGGAGGGTGAATTAATACTGTTGCAGTGATTCTACCATATTATTCCTTACTTCCTTGAAGTCACAACTTTTCAGGCTTTTTATTACAAAACTATAAAGGTAGAATCTATGAAGTGGAATACAAAGTCTCCTATATGGTCTGATTGTAGAGTCACAGAGGCTTTAATCCTGAAAAATTATTCCCAACTCTAGCTGTCCTTGAAATATATTGACCACAGTTGCTAAGAATTATCATTCTTCGTTCTCGATTGCCAATTTTTAAATGTACGTATGCTTGGGAGAAACACCGCATCCCTCATTTAAGAACAAAATAGCCACTCAACACTAACCTTATATTCAAGTCCTTAAGATTTCCCTAGAAATTGTTCAAACACACACACACACACAGGGCACAAACCACTTACAAAGGGATATTTAATCATTTATTTAATCAAGATAGAAAACTTCCTGAGTTTGAGACGGCCTTAGATATTTTCTCTTCCACAGAGATAACCTTAAACATGAAAGCATTCTTGGGTGCAATATAGATTCAGGATAATAAGAAATGTTGAGGATAGAGGCAGGTGATTTAGTAAGTTGATAAGAACTAATTCAACAAATATATGGAATCTTCTTAGAAAAAGTTTAATGATTAAGATTTAAGATTAATGATATAATTTTAAATACTTTATAAAATATTTTTCATATACCTTTTAAAAAAACACTACTTTAATACTTTTACAGCCAAAAGTCAATGGAAAGAAAAGGCAAATAACTCTTCTAATTACTAAGTGTTTTGAATGTATTATTAGCTGTTACTATATCATATAGATTGACTAGAATCACTTTCAATTTTCCAGAAATCATATCTAAATAAAAACACTAAAAACTGAAACTGATATAGAAAAACATAATTTGTTAAATGATTTACTTATTGATTTCATACTGCTGAAAATGATTTATTAATCCTCTTTCTACATGTTAATTAGGCATATTAATATTCCTTTTGCTACAAGGGATTCAAATATACAAAAAAGCTAGATTTGAATATAAGTGATATGACAGAAGCACACAAATAACTAAAATATAAGGCAATGATCCAAAGTTTTGATGGTTTCCAGAGAAAGGGGATATTACTTTTGGTTTTGATCATCTAGGGAAAAGAAACACAGATTTAAGCCTTTGTTGGGTACATATGAGATAAATTCTTCTCTTGAAAATGAAATGAACCTGGTAAAAGAATTATCCTCAGAACAGCCCCTGAATACAAAGTGAGTGGAGGGTTGGCTTCTACTGGGAGGATAGAGAATCAAAGTTAGTTTTCAGTAGTATTGTTAGGAAATAGAGGTAGAAACATGGCTGATACTAATAAAAAGAAATTACAACAAGGAAAGATGGTAAAATGGAAGGTGAAAGCATAAGAAAAGCATTCATAGAGATGTTGATGGTCAAAATAATTGAGAGACAGGAGGAGCAAGGAAGGTATTCAGCTTCTAGATCCGTTTGTGAATATAATGTATGGGCGGTAACTGCATTAGGTTGAATATGTAGCCAGAATTTCAGCTTATACTATAAGATGTGAAAACGTAGAAGAGGGAGAGATATGTCTTATTCATGTTTATATCTCTGGAATGTATAACAGTTCCAGGAACTTAGCAAGTGCTTGAGAAATGGCTATTGATTGAGGACTGAATGTACAGTGTGTAGTCCTTGGCTCATGCTGGGTAGATGTGGATCTAAGCCTGTGAAAGAGAACTTGGAGATAGACCACAGGGGTCTTGCCTGTCCAGACAGATTACACTTTACTAGATTTCAATACAATGTCATAAAATATGTTTGAAAAATGAATTAACTATTTAAAGAAATACTTTAGGATTTCCATAGCAAGTTACATTCAGGGCACATGGGAGCAAGAGATTTCAAGCTATAGGTATCATTTCTAGGAGGGAAAACCACTCATCTGCAGAAAAAACACAAGGAGGGAAATAGAGAAATGAAATTTACTGATTTTTTTAACATCAGGCACTACATTACACACATTGGGTACATTTTCTGATTTCCTTCCTTTTCCTAGAATATTTTCATGCAAATTTTATATGAGAAATCTGAGGTTCAGACATTTTAAATAATAAAAATTACATACACAGAGAGAAGATACGATTTAACCTTCACTTTAAAGCACATACTATTCCTACTATAGCAAAAGTTACATTCTGGGAAGCACCTACTTCAAAGCTGATTAGAAGACCTTATGGAGGATCAAAAGTTTGAACATCAGGGGACTTCCCTGGCAGTCCAGAGGTTAAGGCTCTGCACTTCCAAGGCAGTGGGCACAGGTTCGGTCTCTGGTCAGGGAACTAAGATCCCACATGCTGTGTGATGCTGTGTGGCATGGCCAAAAAAAAAAAAAAAAAGAGTTTGAACATCAGTGATGGAGATTAAGAATGTCATGAATTCTTGGCTACACTTCCTACAGAGATGTAGAGTCTACTTTTTCCCTCCCCTGGAACCTGTGCTGTGACTCTTTTTGACCAATCGGATGTGACAGAAATGATACTGCCTATCCTCCAAGGCTAGGTTATAAGTCTTGGAACTTTTGATAAGTCTCCTGGAAAGCTCACTCTGGGGGAAGCCAGCCACCATGTAAAAAATCTGATTCTCCTGAGAATACCATGCTTCAGGAATCCCAAGTCACTTAGAGAGACCCTGCAGAATGAGATGCAATGTGAGGAGAGAGCAAGGTTCCAGACATGGGAGTGAAGAAGCATGCTCACAAGTGAATCCTCCAGGCCCAGCTACCCCAGCTGATGCTGTGAGGATCACCACGCTGAGTACTTCTCCAACTCCTGATCCACCAAACTGTGATCAAAATAGAATGGTTGTTTTGAGCTGTTATGCTTTAGGGTAAACTGTTGAGTAGTAATACGTAATTGGAAGAGCCAGAGACAGCAAAAGTCACAATACTGCCATTGATTATTTTTAAAATGATACATCAAATGATGTTGAAGATGCTTGTAAACATTGAGTATTACATAAATAACCTAATGATTAGTGATATGTTAAATCAGATTATTCCAATATAATAACATCACACACACACACACACACACACACACACACACACACACACTAAGCAAGCTAAAAAAATGAGAAAACAGTAGCAGGTGAAAATGAAATGTGAGGAGAGAGGGAAATTCTACTAGTCAGCACTGATCTGTCAAATAGGACTCATTCTGATATTTGCAGAGCTTTACCTCAAAGGGTCATTTTAAAAATCCTCCTTACCTATGTGGGAATTATTTAGCCCCAGTGACCCACCTTCAGTGCCCTACCCCACAGCTAGGTCAGTTAAAATCAATTCTCAGTTAAAAATCAACGAACAAGGAAAGACTTAAAGGAAAGGAGAGAAAGATTTGACAAGGGCTTTATTGAAACCCCTCTGCACTTTACACATTTTGGGCCTAGAAATGTAATAAGCATTTGCTAGTCATCCTGGGAAAAGCTATTTTCTCTCCTCTCAGCTATAACCAAAGAATGAGGCAACAATGCTTTGTCTAAAAATCTCCTTTTACAAAGAAACTAATATTAGACTGTAAACTAAGAAAGGTGCTGTGCTTTCAGGAAGCATTTCACCAAACTCATTGATTGTTTCCTGCTCGTAGATAATCCTGAGTAAGTATGCTCATTGATTTATGTCAGTTCTAAAAGCCCCAATTCTCCTGAATTATTCTAGTGCATTTCATGCCAACAAATTCTAATTCATTTCTTTAATCTATGGACTGCCTAAGAAAATTTCAGTCATTTCAATAGGATTTTTCAAATGTATAAAATGTATTTTTAAATGCTCATGTCTTTGATAAATATTTCATATTTCAAAATGATTTGTTGATGGGCACCATGGAACTTTAAGTGGCGTTAAACATATATGTGCTTAGCTCATATACCATGTTCTGTCACAGACCTTTAGTGTCTCTGACAGCACTTAACGATTTGATCTGGGCATTTGTTTCTATGTTGTCTACAGTGGTGACACTCAATCAGCATAAGATTCTAGTAGCCATTTGACTTTAGATAATAACAGGTGTAAATCATTATTGCTGCACAGGGTGAGAAATGTAGGGTTCTTCTTTAAATTAGCATGATGACTCTTATTTTCCTTTTTTAAAGTTTATCATAAATACCAACAATTGACAGGTCCTGCTTTTCCACAGATTTCCCACAGCAAATATTGAAATATGATGGCACATAAAACACTTCTAGAGGTGATATGGCACAATATTTCTAGCAAAACAACTTTCACAATTCTTCACTTCTTCCTCCCTCTGTATGTTAAATGTAAATCAATTTATCATGTTAGAAGATTTCAAATTCACAAGCTCAGGCTGCTCCAAAAAGAAATAATTTCTTTACCTATGCCAAACCAAGGAAATTAGGCAAAGATAAGTCAAAATCTCAGGCTGATTTGTTTATCCACATAAACCCTGTACTTTGATAGTATTTGGCACATAATGGATGTCCATAAACAGTTGTTCAATTAGTTAACAATTAGGTAGACATTTTAATTGTCCCCAAATGATTATTAAGGCAAAATAATATATATATAATATATTGTATGTATTTTACATATATAAATTATTTACAAAACAGAAATAGACACACAGACATAGCAAATAAACTTATGGTTACCAAAGGGTAAAGAAAATAAACTTATGGTTATCAAAGCATAAAGGGGGGTTACCAAAGGGTAAAGGGATAAATTAGGAGGTTGGGATTAACATATACACACTACTATGTATGAAATAGGTAAACAACCAGGACCTAGTGTATAACACAGGGAACTATGCTCAATATTTTGTACTAACATAAGGAAAAAGAATCTGAAAAAGAATATAAATTTATCTGAGTCACTGTGCTGTACACCTGAAACTAACATGACATTGTAAACCAACTATACTTCAATCGAAAGAAAAAGGAGTAGATCATTGGAAAAACATTCAAAGTTCTGTATGCGCCCCTCCCAAATTTCATTCTCTTTTCCTTCAGTGTCTCAGAGGACATCATATCTAAGCTTGCTGTTCTTTTAGTAGTTTTACCACATGTATTTGTATCTCTCATCAAAAGACTGCTTTGTTTTGCCTGCTTTTGACCTTTATATAATTGGAACTGTCAAGTATATGTTCTTCAGGAACTTTTTACAATTTTCTCCATTGTGTTGTTAGATTCATTATGATCACTCATTTTTGCTTCTCTGTGGTACTCCATTGTATATGAACATAACACAGTTTATATGTCCTGTCTTCTGCTCATGGCATTTCCTTATTTCTGTTTTTATTTACTTATAAACAGTTCTGTTAGAAACACCCTTTAATATGTTTCTGTTTCCTGGTATGTGTGTATGATAGTTTCTCAAGAGTATATATGCAAGTACATTTAAAGGGTATATTGCTAGGTGTAGAGTTGTTGGTTACACATTGTGCATATCTTTCCCATTTCCTGAAAATGCCATAATATTTTCCACAGTGGTTATATAAATATACATTCTTAACATTAGTGTGTAAAATTTCCAGCTGCTGACATTCCCACAAACATTTGATATTCTACTACTATTTCAAGTAAAGTACTTTTTTAAAGCTATTGAGCTAGTTTTGAGGGACTACGAAAACTAAAATGTAAGTCTTTTCTTTCTAAAAAGGTAAAAAATAACCAATTGACAATAAAAAGTGCCTCTACATAGTTTTCTTGAATTATCAAAAGCAATTATTCTCAATCCATATATAGTCAAATATCATTTAATAGTCAAGCATGTAATATATTCATTCAGAGGCCAAGTTGTCTTTTTAGGTCTTCATTACACAAGATTTATCATTTTATCAAAGCAAACTAATAAACAATTCAAAAGTCTTCAACAATAATATATGGTTATTTCTAAGGTAGACAAGGCAAGGATTTCATATTGCAACATTTATCCTGTGGAATATTTGAATTGTGATATGTTATATGAGGATAGGATTCTGTGTTCTAGTGAATCTTAGTTTAATTTGGTACCAATGTACTCATTACTGTACATCATCTTAATCTTTATTAAGTTAATCAACGTTTTGAATATCCAAGAGCAGCATCTCATATTTAGTGCTTTCTAAATGTTTTAGGTCACAGAACCCTTTTGCTTATAGTGTCCCATGAAACATAATTTTGGAATTGTGGTCACATAATATTTGTATAAACTTCTTAACGAAACCCAACAATGCAAAATTGTGCCTTATGTTGTACCATTCTGTGAAGTCTATATCCCATTCTTTGATGAGATTTTTTTTAACAGCTTTATTGGAGTATAATTGCTTTGCAATGGTGTGTTAGTTTCTGCTTTATAACAAAGTGAATCAGTTATATATACAAATATACATATGTTCCCATATCTCTTCCCTCTTGTGACTCCCTCCCTCCCACCCTCCCTATCCCACCCCTCTAGGTGGTCAAAAAGCACCAAGCTGATCTCCCTGTGCTATGTGGCTGCTTCCCATTAGCTATCTATTTTACGTTTGGTAGTGTATATATGTCCATGCCACTCTCTCACTTTGTCACAGCTTACACTTTCCCCTCCCCATATCCTCAAGTCCATTCTCTAGTAGGTCTGTGTCTTTATTCCCATCTTACCCCTAGATTTTTCATGTCCTTTTTTTTTTCTTAGATGCCTTATATATGTGTTAGCATACAGTATTTGTTTTTCTCTTTCTGACTTACTTCACTCTGTATGACAGACTCTAGGTCCATCCACCTCATTACAAATAGCTCAATTTCGTTTCTTTTTATGGCTGAGTAATATTCCATTCTATATATGTGACACATCTTCTTTATCCATTCATCTGTTGATGGACATGTAGGTTGCTTCCATGTCCTGGCTATTGTAAATAGTGCTGCAATGAACATATTGGTACATGACTCATTTTGAACTATGGTTTTCTCAGGGTATATGCCCAGTAGTGGGATTTCTGGGTCGTATGGTAGTTCTATTTTTAGTTTTATAAGGAACCTCCATAATGTTCTCCATAGTGGCTATATCAATTTACATCCCCAACAACAGTGCAAGAGTGTTCCCTTTTCTACACACCCTCTTCAGCTTTTATTGTTTCTAGATTTTTTGATGATGGCCATTCTGACCGGTGTGAGATGATATCTCATTGTAGTATTGATTTGCATTTCTCTAATGATTAATGATGTTGAGCATTCTTTCATGTGTTTGTTGGCAATCTGTAGATCTTCTTTGGAGAAATGTCTATTTAGGTCTTGTGCCAATTTTTGGATTCGGTTGTTTCTTTTTTGTTATTGAGCTGCCTGAGCTGCTTGTAAATCTTGGAGATTAATCCTTTGTCAGTTGCTTCATTTGCAAATATTTTCTCCCATTCTGAGGGTTGTCTTTTCATCTTGTTTATGGTTTCCTTTGCTGTGCAAAAGCTTTTAAGTTCCATTAGGTCCCATTTGTTTATTTTTGTTTTTATTTCCATTTCTCTAGGAGGTGTATCCAAAAGGATCTTGCTGTGATTTATGACATAGAGTGCTCTACCTATGTTTTCCACTAAGAGTTTGATAGTGTCTGACCTTACTATTAGGTCTTTAATCCATTTTGAGATTGTTTTTGTGTATGGTGTTAGGAAGTGTTCTAATTTCATACTTTTACATGTACCTGTCCAGTTTTTACAGCACCACTTATTGAAGAGGCTGTCTTTTCTCCACTGTATATTGTTGTCTCCTTTATCCAAGATAAGGTGACCATATGTGCATGGGTTTATCTCTGGGCTTTCTATCCATTTCCATTGATCTATATTTCTGTTTTTCTGCCAGTACCATACTGTCTTGATTACTGTATCTTTGTAGTATAGTCTGAAGTTAGGGAGCCTGATTCCTCCAGCTCCATTTTTCGTTCTCAAGATTGCTTTGGCTATTTGGGGTCTTTTGTGTTTCCATACAAATTGTGAATTTTTTTGTTCTAGTTCTCTGAATAATGCCAGTGGTGGTTTGATAGGGATTGCATTGAATCTGTAGATTGCTTTCAGTAGTATAGTCATTTTCACAATGTTGATTTTTCCAATCCAAGAACATGGTATATCTCTCCATCTATTTGTATCATCTTTAATTTATTTCATCAGTGTCTTATAATTTTCTGCATTCAGTTCTTTTGTCTCCTTAGTTGGTTTATTCCTAGATATTTTATTCTTTTTGTTGCAGTGGTAAATGGGAATGTTTTCTTAATTTCACTTACAGATTTTTCATCATTATTGTATAGGAATGAAAGAGATTTCTGTGCATTGATTTTGTACCTGGCTACTTTACCAAATTCATTGATTAGCTCTAGTAGTTTTCTGGTAGCATCTTTAGGATTCTCCATGTATAGTATCATGACATCTGCAAACAGTGACAGCCTTACTTCTTCTTGTCTGATTTGGATTCCTTTTGTTTCTTTTTCTTCTCTGGTTGCTGTGGCTAAAACTTCCCAAACTATGTTGAATAATAGTGGTGAGAGTGGGCAACCTTGTCTTGTTCCTGATCTTAGTGGAAATAGTTTCAGTTTTTCACCATTGAGAATGATGTTGGCTGTGGGTTTGTCATATATGGCCTTTATCATGTTGAGGACAGTTCCCGCTATGCCTACTTTCTGAAGGGTTTTTATCATAAATGGGTGTTGAATTTTATCAAAAGTTTTCTCTGTATCTATTGAGATGACCATATGGTTTTTCTCCTCCAATTTGTTAATATGGTGTATCACATTGATTGATTTGTGTATATTGAAGAAACCTTGCATTCCTGTAATAAACTCCACTTGATCATGGTGTCTGATCCTTTTAATGTGCTGTTGGATTCCGTTTGCTAGTATTTTGTTGAGGACTTTTGCATCTATGTTCATCAGTGATATTGGCCTGTAGTTTTCTTTCTTTGTGACATCTTTGTCTGGTTTTGGTGTCAGTGTGATGGTTGTCTTGTAGAATGAGTTTGGGAGTATTCCTCCCTCTGCTATATTTTGGAAGAGTTTGAGAAGGATAGCTGTTAGTTCTTCTCTAAATGTTTGAGAGAATTCGCCTGTGAAGCCATCTGGTCTTGGGCTTTTGTTTGTTGGAAGATTTTTTATCACAGTTTCAATTTCAGTGCTTGTGATTGGTCTGTTCATATTTTCTGTTTCTTCCTGGTTCAGTCTCAGCAGGGTGTGCATTTCTAAGAATTTGTCCATTTCTTCCAGGTTGTCCATTTTATTGGCATAGAGTTACTTGTAGTAATCTCTCATGATCCTTTGTATTTCTGCAGTTAGGTCTCCTTTTTCATTTCTAATTCTATTGATTTGCGTCTTGTCCCCTTTTTTTTTTTCTTGATGAGTCTGATTAATGGTTTATCAATTTTGTTTATCTTCTCAAAGAACCAGCATTTACTTTTATGGATCTTTGCTGTCTTTTCCTTCATTTCTTTTTAATTTATTTCTGATCTGATCTTTATGATTTCTTTCCTTCTGCTAACTTTGTTTTTTTTTTTTTGTTCTTCTTTCTCTAATTGCTTTAGGTGTGCGGTTAGGTTGTTTACTTGAGATGTTTCCTGTTTCTTGAGGTAGGATTGTATTGGTGTAAACTTCCCTCTTAGAACTGCTTTTGCTGCATCCCATAGGTTTTGGGTCGTTGTGTCTCCATTGTCAGTTATTTCTAGGTTTTTTTTTTTTATTTCCTCTTTGACTTCTTCAGTGATCACTTGGTTATTAAGTAGTGTGTTGTTTAGCCTCCATGTGGTTGTATTTTTTCCAGATCTTTTCCTGTAATTGATATCCCATCTCATGGCATTGTGGTCAGAAAAGATACTTGATATGATTTCAATTTTCTTAAATTTACAAAGGCTTGATTTGTGACCTAGGATATGATCTATCCTGGAGAAAATTCCATGAGCACTTGACAAGAAAGTGTATTCTGTTGTTTTTGGATGGAATGTCCTATAAATATCAATTAAGTCCATCTTGTTTAATGTACCATTTAAGCTTATGTTTCCTTATTTATTTTCATTTTGGATGATCTGTCCTTTGCTGAAAGTGGGGTGTTCAAGTTTCCTACAATGATCCTGTTACTGTTGATTTCCGCTTTTATGGTCGTTAGTATTTGCCTTATGTATTAAGGTGCTCCTATGTTGGGTGCATAATTATTTACAATTGTTTTATCTTCTTCTTGGATTGATCCCTTGATCATTATGTAGTGTCCTTCTTTGTCTCTTGTAATAGTCTTTCTTTTAGAGTCTATTTTGTCTGATATGACAATTGCTACTCCAGCTTTCTTTTGATTTCCATTTACATGGAATATCATTCTCCACCCCCTTACTTTCAGTCTCTATGTGACTCTAGGTCTGAAGTGGGTCTGTTGTACACAGCATGTATATGGGTCTTGTTTTTGTATCCATTCAGCCAGTCTGTGTCTTTTGGTGGGAGCATTTAATCCATTTTCATTTAAGGTAATTATCGATATGTATGTTCCTATTCCCATTTTCTTAATTGTTTTGGGTTTGTTATTGTAGGTCTTTTCCTTCTCTTGTGTTTCTTGCCTAGAGAAGATCCTTTAGCATTTGTTGTAAATCTGGTTTGGTGGTGCTGAACTCTCTCAGCTTTTGCTTGTCTGTAAAGGTTTTAATTTATCCATTAAATCTGAATGAAATCCTTGCTGGGTAGAGTAATCTTGGTTGTAGGTTTTTCTCCTTCATCACTTTTCACCTTCATCACATTGCCACTCCCTTCAGACTTGCACAGTTTCTGGT
Organism: Mesoplodon densirostris; assembly: GCF_025265405.1. Taxonomy (NCBI): domain Eukaryota; kingdom Metazoa; phylum Chordata; class Mammalia; order Artiodactyla; family Ziphiidae; genus Mesoplodon; species Mesoplodon densirostris. The sequence continues at coordinate 133,573,467 of NC_082661.1, read as the reverse complement.
GAAAGATCAGCTGTTAACATTACGCGGACTCCTTGTGTGTTATTTGTTGTTTATCCCTTGATGCTTTTAATAAGTTTTCTTTGTATTTAATTTTTGATAGTTTGATTAATATGTGTCTTGGCGTATTTTTCCTTGGATTTATCCTGTATGGGACTCTCTGTGCCTCCTGGACTTGATTAACTATTTCCTTTCCCATATTAGGGAAATTTTCAACTATAATCTCTTCAAATATTTTCTCAGTCCCTTTCTTTTTCTCTTCTTCTTCTGGGACCCCTATAGTTTGAATGTTGGTGCATTTAATGTTGTCCCAGTGGTCTCTGAGACTGTCCTCAGTTCTTTTCATTATTTTGTCTTTTCTCTGCAGTAGTTATTTCCACTATTTTATCTTCCAGGTCAGTTATCTCTTCTTCTGCTTCAGTTATTCTGCTATTAAACCCTTCTAGAGTATTTTTAACTTCATTTATTGTGTTGTTCATAGTTGCTTGTTTCATCTTTGTTCTTCTAGGTCCTTGTTAAATATTTTTTGCATTTTCTCTACTCTATTTCCAAGATTTTGGATCATCTTTATTATCATTATTCTGAATTCTTTATCCGGTAGACTGCCTATTTCCTCTTCATTTGTTAGGTTTGGTGGGTTTTTACCTTGCTCCTTCACCTGATGTGTGTTTTTCTGTCCTCTCATTTTGTTTAACTTACTGTGTTTGGAGTATCCTTTTCACAGGCTGCAGGTTCGTAGTTCCTGTTGTTTTTGGTGTCTGTCCCCAGTGGCTAAGATTTGTTCAGTGGGTTGTGTAGGCTTCCTGGTGGAGGGTACTAGTGCCTGTGTTCTGGTGGATGAGGCTGGATCTTGTCTTTCTGGTGGGCAGGTCCACATCTGGTGGTCTGTTTTGGGGTGTCTGTGGCCTTATTATGATTTTAGGCAGCCTCTCTGGTAGTGGGTGGTGTTCTGTTCCTGTCTTGCTAGTTTTTTCGCATAGGGTTTCCAGCACTGTAGCTTGATGGTCGTTGAGTGAAGCTGGGTCTTGCTGTTGAGATGGAGATCTCTTGGAGATTTTCGCCATTTGATATTACATGGAGCTGGGAGGTCTCTCGTGGACCAGTGTCCTGAAGTTGGCTCTCCCACCTCAGAGGCACAGCACTGACTCCTGCCTGGAGCACCAAGAGTCTCTCATCCACACAGCTCGGAATAAAAGGGAGAAAAAATAGAAAGAAAGATTTTAAAATAAAATAAAATAAAGATAAAATAAAGTTATTAAAATAAAAAATAATTATTAAGAAAAGATTTTTTTAAGTAAAAAAAAAAAATTGGACAGAGAGAACCCTAGGACAAATGGTGAAAGCAAAGCTACATACAAAATACAGACAAAATCTCACACAGTAGCATCCACATACACACTCACAAAAAGAGTTAAGGGGGAAAAAATAATATATCTTGCTCCCAAAGTCCACCTCCTCAATTTGGGATGATTTGTTGTCTATTCAGGTATTCCAGAGATGCAGGTACATCAAGTTGATTATGGAGTTTTCTTTTTTTTTTTTTAACATCTTTATTGGAGTATAATTGCTTTACAATGTGTGTTAGTTTCTGCTTTATAACAAGGTGAATCAGTTATACATATACATATGTTCCCATATCTCTTTCCTCTTGCATCTCCCTCCCTCCCACCCGCCCTATCCCTCCCCTCTAGGTGGTCACAAAGCACCAAGCTGATCTCCCTGTGCTATGTGGCTGCTTCCCACTAGCTATCTGTTTTAATTTTTGTAGTGTGTATATGTCCATGCCACTCTCTCACTTTGTCACAGCATACCCTTCCCCTTCCCATATCCTCAATTCCATTCTGTAGTAGGTCTGTGTCTTTATTCTTGTCTTACCCTTAGGTTCTTCATGACATTATTTTTTCTTAAATTCCATATATATGTGTTAGCATACAGTATTTGTCTTTCTGTTTCTGGCTTACTTCACTCTGTATGACAGACTCTAGGTCCATCCACCTCATTACAAATAGCTCAATTTCTTTTCTTTTTATGGTTGAGTAATATTCCATTCTATATATGTGACACATCTTCTTTATCCATTCATCCGATGATGGACACTTAGGTTGTTTCCATCTCCAGGCTATTGTAAATAGAGCTGCAATGAACATTTTGGTACATGACTCTTTTTGAATTATGGTTTTCTCAGGGTATATGCCCAGTAGTGGGATTGCTGGGTCATATGGTAGTTCTATTTGTAGTTTTTTAAGGAACCTCCATATTGTTCTCCATAGTGGCTGTACCAATTCACATTGCCTCCAGCAGTGCAAGAATGTTTCCTTTTCTCCACACCCTCTCCAGCATTTATTGTTTCTAGATTTTTTGATGATGGCCATTGTGACTGGTATGAGATATACAGACTGCCAACAAACACATGAAAGAATGCTCAACATCATTAATCATTAGAGAAATGCAAATCAAAACTACAATGAGATATCATATCACACCAGTCAGATTATGGAGCATTAATACGCTGCTCCTGAGGCTGCTGGGCAAGACTTCCCTTTCTCTTCTTTGTTCGCAAAGCTCCTAGATTTCAGCTTTGGATTTGGCCCTGCCTCTGTGTGTAGGTCACCTGAGGGCTCCTGTTCTTGTCTCAAACAGAATGGGTTTAAAGGAGAAGCTGACTAGGGGGCTCTGGCTCACTCAGGCAGGGGAGGGGAGGGAGGGATATGAATGCCGGGTGAGCCTGCAGCAGCAGAGGCCTGTGTGACGTTGCAGCAGCCTGAGGCACACTGTGCTTTCTCCCAGGGAAGTTGTCCCTGGATCACGGGACCCTGGCAGTGGCAGGCTGCCAGGGTCCTGGGAGGGGCAGTGTGGATACTGACCTGTGCTTGCACACAGGCTTCTTGGTGGCTGCAGCAGCATCCTTAGCATCTCATGCCCATCTCTGGGGTCTGCACTGTTAGCCGCAGCTCGCACCCATCTCTGGAGCTCCTATAAGCAGTGCTCTTAATCCCCTCTCCTTGTGCACCAGGAAACAAAGAGGGAAGAAAATGTCTCTTGCCTCTTCGGCAGCTCCAGAATTTTTCCCGGACTCCCTCCGGGCTAGCTGTGGCTCACTAGTCCCTTCAGGCTGTGTTCACGCCTCCAACCCCAGTCCTCTTCCTGAGATCCGACTTCCGAAGCCAGAGCCTCTGATCCCAGCCCCACCCGCCCAGGCGGGTGAGCAGACAAGTCTCTCGGGCTGGTAAGTGCTGGTCGGCACCGATCCTCTGTGCGGGAATATCTCCGCTTTGCCCTCCGCACCCCTGTTGCTGCGCTCTCCTCTGCAGCTCTGAAGCTTCCCCCCTCTGCTACCGCAGTCTCTGCCCACGAAGGGGCTTATAGTGTGTGAAACCTTTGTTCCTTCACAGCTCCCTCCCGCTGGTGCAGGTCCCATCCCTATCCTTTGTCTTTTTTTCTTTTTTCTTTTGCCCTAACCAGGTACGTGGGGATTTTCTTGCCTTTTTGGAGGTCTGAGGACTTCTGTCAGAATTCAGTGGGTGTTCTATAGGAGCAGTTCCACATGTAGATGTATTTCTGATGTATCTGTGGGGAGGAAGGTGATCTCCACGTCTTATTCTGCTGCCATCTTCTCCAACACCTCTGATGAGATTTTTTTAAATGTAAATCATATGATACTTCAGAGAATATGAACTTATCTACCTTTCCCAAAAGGCAAAGTGATGATCTTTATAAAAGCTTTAGATAGTTTTATTTTTTATTTTTATGTTTATTTTTTTTTGTCAGCCACCCCATGTCTTTTTTTTGTTATTAGTTTCTGCTTTATAACAAAGTGAATCAGTCATACATATACATCTGTTCACACATCCCTTCCCTCTTGTGTCACCCTACCTCCCACCCTCCCTATCCCACCCCTCCAGGCGGTCACAAAGCACTGAGCTGATCTCCCTGTGCTATGCGGCTGCTTCCCACTATCTATCTACCTTACGTTTGGTACCGTATATATGTCGATGCCTCTCTTTCGCTTTGTCACAATTACCCTTCCCCCTCCCCATATCCTCAAGTCCATTCTCAAGTAAGTCTGTGTCTTTATTCCTGTTTTACCACTAGGTTCTTCATGACTTTTTTTTTCTTAAATTCCATATATATGTGTTAGCATATGGTAATTGTCTTTCTCTTTCTGAGTTACTTCCCTCTGTATGACAGACTCTAGGTCTATCCACCTCATTACAAATAGCTCAGTTTTGTTTCTTTTTATGGCTGAGTAATATTCCATTGTATATATGTGCCACATCTTCTTTATCCATTCATCCGATGATGAACACTTAGGTTGTTTCCATCTCTGGGCTATTGTGAATAGAGATGCAATGAACATTTTGGTACATGTCTCTTTTTAAATTATGGTTTTCTCAGGGTATATGCCCAGTAGTGGGATTGCTGGGTCATATGGTAGTTCTATTTTGAGTTTTTTAAGGAATCTCCATACTGTTCTCCATAGTGGCTGTACCAATTCACATTCTCACCAGCAGTGCAAGAGTGTTCCCTTTTCTCCACACCCTCTCCAGCATTTATTGTTTCTAGATTTCTTGATGATGGCCATTCTGGCTGGTGTGAGATGATATCTCATTGTAGTTTTGATTTGCATTTCTCTAATGATTAATGATGTTGAGCATTCTTTCATGTGTTTGTTGGCAGTCTGTATATCTTCTTTGGAGAAATGCCTATTTAAGACTTCTGCCCATTTTTGGATTGGGTTGTTTGTTTTTTTTGCTATTGAGCTGCATGAGATGCTTATAAATTTTGGAGATTAATCCTTTGTCAGTTGCTTCATTTGCAAATATTTTCTCCCATTCTAAGGGTTGTCTTTTGGTCTTGTTTATGGTTTCCTTTGCTGTGCAAAAGCTTTGAAGTTTCATTAGGTCCCATTTGTTTATCTTTGTTTTTATTTCCATTTCTCTAGGAGGTGGGTCAAAAAGGATCTTGCTGTGATTTATGTCATAGAGTGTTCTGCCTATGTTTTCCTCTAAGAGTTTGATAGTTTCTGGCCTTACATTTAGGTCTTTAACCCATTTGAGCTTATTTTTGTGTATGATGCTAGGGAATGATCTAATCTCATACTTTTACATGTCCCTGTCCAGTTTTCCCAGCACCACTTATTGAAGAGGCTGTCCTTTCTCCACTGTACATTCCTGCCTCCTTTATCAAAGATAAGTTGACCATATGTCCGTGGGTTTATCTCTGGGCATTCTACCCTGTTCCATTGATCTATCTTTCTGTTTTTGTGCCAGTACCACACTGTCTTGATTACTGTAGCTTTGTAGTATAGTCTGAAGCCAGGGAGCCTGATTCCTCCAGCTCCGTTTTTTGTTCTCAAGATTGCTTTGGCTATTCGGGGTCTTTTGTTTTTCCAAACAAATTTTGAGATTCTTTTTTCTAGTTCTGTGAAAAATGCCAGTGGTAGTTTGATAGGGATTGCATTGAATCTGTAGATTGCTTTGGGTAGTAGAGTCATTTTCACAATATTGATTCTTCCAATCCAGGAGCATGGTATATCTCTCCATCTATTTGTATCATCTTTAATTTCTTTCATCAGTGTCTTATAATTTTTTGCATACAGGTCTTTTGTCTCCTTAGGTAGGTTTATTCCTAGATATTTTATTCTTTTTGTTGCAATGGTAAATGGGAGTGTTTTCTTGATTTCACTTTCAGATTTTTCATCATTAGTGTACAGGAATGCCAGAGATTTCTGTGCATTAATTTTGTATCCTGCTACTTTACCAAATTCATTGAATAGCTCTAGTAGTTTTCTGGTAGCATCTTTAGGATTCTCTATGTATAGTATCATGTCATCTGCAAACAGTGACAGCTTTACTTCTTCTTTTCCCATTTGGATTCCTTTTATTTCCTTTTCTTCTCTGATTTCTGTGGCTAAAACTTCCAAAACTAAGTTGAATAAGAGTGGTGAGAGTGGGCAGCCTTGTCTTGCTCCTGATCTTAGTGGAAATGGTTTCAGTTTTTCACCATCGCGGATGATGTTGGCTGTGGGTTTCTCATATATGGCCTTTATTATATTGAGCAAAGTTCCCTCTATGCCTACTTTCTCCAGGGTTTTTATGATAAATCGGTGTTGAATTTTGTCAAAAGCTTTCTCTGCATCTATTGACATGATCATATGGTTTCTCTCCTTCAATTTGTTAATATGGTGTATCACATAGATTGATTTGCGTATGTTTAAGAATCCTTGAATTCCTGGAATAAACCCCACTTGATCATGGTGTCTGATCCTTTTAATGTGCTGTTGGATTCCGTTTGCTAGTATTTTGTTGAGGATTTTTGCATCTATGTTCATCAGTGATATTGGCCTGTAGTTTTCTTTCTTTGTGACGTCCTTGTCTGGTTTTGGTATCAAGGTGATGGTGGCCTTGTAGAATGGGTTTGGGAGTGCTCCTCCCTCTGCTATATTTTGGAGGAGTTTGAGAAGGATAGCTGTTAGCTCTTCTCTAAATGTTTGAGAGAATTCGCCTGTGAAGCCTTCTGGTCCTGGGCTTTTGTTTGTTGGAAGATTTTTTATCACAGTTTCAATTTCAGTGCTTGTGATTGGTCTATTCATATTTTCTATTTCTTCCTGATTCAGTCTTGGCAGGTTGTGCATTTCTAAGAATTTGTCCATTTCTTCCAGGTTGTCCATTTTATTGGCATAGAGTTGCTTGTAGTAATCTCTCATGATCTTTTGTATTTCTGCAGTGTCAGTTGTTACTTCTCCTTTTTCATTTCTAATCCTATTGATTTGAGTCTTCTCCATTTCTTTCATGATGAGTCTGGCTAATGGTTTATCAATTTTGTTTATCTTCTCAAAGAACCAGCTTTTAGTTTTATTGATCTTTGCTATCATTTCCTTCATTTCTTTTTCATTTATTTCTCATCTGATCTTTATGATTTCTTTCCTTCTGCCAACTTTGGGGGTTTTTTGTTCTTCTTTCTCTAATTGCTTTAGGTGCAGGGTCAGGTTGTTTACTCGAGATGTTTCCTGTTTCTTAAGGTGGGATTGTATTGCTATAAACTTCCCCCTTAGAACTGCTTTTGATGCGTCCCATAGGTTTTGGGTCGTCGTGTCTCCATTGTCATTTGTTTCTAGGTATTTTTTTATTTCCTCTTTGATTTCTTCAGTGATCACATCGTTATTGAGTAGTGTATTGTTTAGCCTCCATGTGTTTGTATTTTTTACAGATCATTTCCTGTAATTGATGTCTAGTCTCATAGCATTGTGGTCAGAAAAGATACTTGATACAATTTCAATTTTCTTAAATTTACCAAGGCTTGATTTGTGACCCAAGATATGATCTATCCTGGAGAATGTTCCATGAGCACTTGAGAAAAATGTGTATTCTGTTGTTTTTGGATGGAATGTCCTATAAATATCAATTAAGTCCATCTTGTTTAATGTATCATTTAAAGCTTGTGTTTCCTTATTTATTTTCATTTTGGATGGTCTGTCCATTGGTGAAAGTGGGGTGTTAAAGTCCCCTACTCTGAGTGTGTTACTGTTGATTTCCCCTTTTATGGCTGTTAGTATTTGCCCTATGTATTGAGGTGCTCCTATGTTGGGTGCATAAATATTTACAATTGTTATATCTTCTTCTTGGATCGATCCCTTGATCATTATGTAGTGTCCTTCTTTGTCTCCTCTAATAGTCTTTATTTTAAAGTCTATTTTGTCTGATATAAGAATTGCTACTCCAGCTTTCCTTTGATTTCCATTTGCATGGAATATCTTTTTCCACCCCCTTACTTTCAGTCTGTATGTGTCTCTAGGTCTGAAATGGGTCTCTTGTAGACAGCATATATATATGGGTCTTGTTTTTGTATCCATTCAGCCAATCTCTGTCTTTTGGTGGGAGCATTTAGTCCATTTACATTTAAGGTAATTATTGATATGTATGTTCCTATTCCCATTTCCTTAATTGTTTTGGGTTCATTATTGTAGGTCTTTTCCTTCTGTTGTGTTTCTTGCCTAGAGAGGTTCCTTTAGCATTTGTTGTAAAGCTGCTTTGGTGGTGCTGAACTCTCTCAGCTTTTGCTTGTCTGTAAACGTTTTAATTTCTCCATCAAATCTGAATGAGATCCTTGCTGGGTAGAGTAGTCTTGGTTGCAGGTTTTTCTCCTTCATCACTTTAATTATGTCCTGCCACTCCCTTCTGGCTTGTAGAGTTTCTGCTGAGAGATCAGCTGTTATCCTGATGGGGATTCCCTTGTGTGTTATTTGTTGTTTTTCCCTTGCTGCTTTTAATATGATTTCTTTGTGTTTAATTTTTGACAGTTTGATTAATATGTGTCTTGGCGTAGTTTTCCTTGGATTTATCCTGTATGGGACTCTGTGCCTCCTGGACTTGATTAACTATTTCCTTTCCCATATTGGGGAAGTTTTCAACTATAATCTCTTCAAATATTTTCTCAGTCCCTTTCTTTTTCTCTTCTTCTTCTGGAACCCCTATAATTCGAATGTTGGTGCGTTTAATGTTGTCCCAGAGGTCTCTGAGACTGTCCTCTGTTCTTTTCATTCTTTTTTCTTTATTTTGCTCTGCATCAGTTATTTCCACTATTTTATCTTCCACCTCACTTATCCGTTCTTCTGCCTCAGTTATTCTGCTATTGATCCCATCTAGAGTATTTTTCATTTCATTTATTGTGTTTTTAATCGATGCTTGATTCATCTTTAGTTCTTCTAGGTCCTTGTTAACTGTTTCTTGCATTTTGTCTATTCTATTTCCAAGATTTTGGATCTTGGAAGTAGAATCTTGGATCATCTTTACTATCATTATTCTGAATTCTTTTTCCGGTAGACTGCCTATTTCCTCTTCATTTGTTAGGTCTGGTGGGTTTTTACCTTGCTCCTTCTGCTGCTGTGTGTTTTTCTGTCTTTTCATTTTGCTTATCTTACTGTGTTTGGGGTCTCCTTTTTGCAGGCTGCAGGTTCATAGTTCCTGTTGTTTTTGGTCTGTCCCCAGTGGCTAAGGTTGGTTCAGTGGGTTGTGTAGGCTTCCTGGTGGAGGGGACTAGTGCCTGTGTTCTGGTGGATGAGGCTGGATCTTGTCTTTCTGGTGGACAGGTCTACATTTGGTGGTGTATTTTCGGGTGTCTGTGGACTTTTTATGATTTTAGGCAGCCTCTCTGCTAATGGGTGGCATTGTGTTCCTGTATTGCTAGTTGTTTGGCATAGGGTGTCCAGCACTGTAGCTTGCTGGTCGTTGAGTGAAGCTGGGTGCTGGTGTTGAGATCGAGATCTCTGGAAGATTTTCGCCGTTTGATATTATGTGGAGCTGGGAGGTGTCTTGTGGACCAGTGTCCTGAAGGTGGCTCTCCTACCTCAGAGGCACAGCACTGACTCCTGGCTCCTCAATTTGGGATGATTCGTTGTCTATTCATGTATTCCACCGATGCAGGGTACATCAAGTTGATTGTGGAGCTTTAATCTGCTGCTTCTGAGGCTGTTGGGAGCGATTTCCCTTTCTCTTCTTTGTTCTCACAGCTCCTGGGTCTCAGCTTTGGATTTGGCCCCCCTCTCCATGTAGGTTGCCGGAGGGCATCTGTTCTTCGCTCAGACAGGACAGGGTTAAAGGAGCAGCCGCTTCTCCGACTCTGGCTCACTTAGGCGGGAAGGCAGGGAATGGCACGGAGTAAGGGTGGAGCCTGCAGCGGCAGAGGCCAGCGTGACGTTGCACCAGCCTGAGGCGCACCATGCGTTCTTCCTGGGAAGCCATCCCTGGATCCCGGGACCCCGGCAGTGATGGGCTGCACAGGCTCCACTGAAGAGGGGCGTGGACAGTGACCTGCGCTCGCACTCATGCCTCGTGGCAGCGGCCGCAGCCCCAATGTCCCATGCCCGTCTCTGGGGTCCGCGCTTTCAGCCGTGGCTCACGCCCGTCTCTGGATCTCCTCCAAGCAGCACTCTTAATCCCCTCTCCTCATGCACCAGGAAACAAAGAGGGAAGAAAATGTCTCTTTCCTCTTTGGCAGCTCCAAACTTTTTCCTAGACTCCATCCCGGCTAGCTGTGGCACATTAGCCCCTTCAGGCTGTGTTCCCGCCAACAACCCCAGTCCTCTCCCTGCACTCCGACTGAAGCCCGAGCCTCAGCTCCCAGCGCCGCCTGCCCCGGCAGGCGAGCAGACAAGCCTCTCGGGCTGGTGAGTGCTGGTTGGCACTGATCCTCTGTGCGGGAATCTCTCTGCTTTGCCCTACCCAGGTACGTGGGGAGTTTCTTGCCTTTTGAGAGGTCTGAGGTCTTCTGCCAGCGTACAGTAGGTGTTCTGTAGGAGTTGTTCCACGTGTAGCTGTATTTCTGGTGTATCTGTGGGGAGGAAGGTGATCTCCACGTCTTACTCTTCCGCCATCTTCCCCGGAAGTCTCATGACATGTTTCTAATACTGCAATATTCCTTCGTCCATTGAAAAAGTAGTTAGCTCCTTGGATCAGCCCCTTGGCTGCCTTTTAATACTTTTTCATTTTTTGCATCTTAAACAATGGGCTTGAAGTGTTGAACATGGAATCCTCACATAGTAGATCCTCAATAAGTGTAAATCCACCTGCCTCTCACTGGCAGCTTAAAGCCATACAATAGTAATTCTGTGGTAAATTCTGAGCTTGGCCACAAGACTCCTTTGTGAGGCAGAACCTTTACTGGGGGTTTTACCACATTTTTTCCCATGCCCACACATATCCTTTTTTTTTTTTTTTTTTTTTTTTTTGCGGTATGCGGGCCTCTCACTGTTGTGGCCTCTCCCGTTGTGGAGCACAGGCTCCGGACGCGCAGGCCCAGCGGCCATGGCTCATGGGCCCAGCCGCTCCGCGGCATATGGGATCCTCCCTGACCGGGGCACGAACCCGTGTCCCCTGCATCGGCAGGCGGACTCTCAACCACTGCGCCACCAGGGAAGCCCCCCACACATATCTTGATTGAGAAGCCACGACGCCAGTACAGCAAACCCATATTTTTTTTAAAGTTAAAAGAAATTTTTTTTATTGAAGTGTAGTTGATTTACAATATCGTGCTAGTTTCAGGTGTACAGCACACTGATTCAGTTATAATACATATTTTTATATATACACACACATATATAAATATATATTCCTTTTCAGATTTTCCCTTATAGGTTATTAGAAAATATTGAATATATTTCCCTGTGCTATACAGTAGGTCCTTGTTGGTTATCTATTTTATATATAGTAGTGTGTATATGTTACTCCCAACCTCCTAATTTATCCTTCCCCCACCCCACTTCCCCTTTGGTAACCATAAGTCTGTTTTCTATGTCTATGAGTCTCTTTCTGTTTTGGAAAGAAGTACATTTGTATTTTTTTAAAATTTATATTCCACATATAAGTGATATCATATGATATTTGTGTTTCTCTGTCTGGCTAACTTAGTATGATAATCTCTATGTCCATCCATGTTGCTGCTAATGGCATTATTTCATGTTTCGTGGTTGAGTAGTATTCCATTTTATAAATATACCACATCTTCTTTATCCATCCATCTGTCGATGGACACCTAGGTTGCTTCCATGTCTTGGCTATTGTAAATAGTGCTGCAGTGAACACTGGGGTGCATTTATCTTTTTGATTTATGATTTTCTTCAGATATATGCCCAACCAGAGAACGTTTCCCAGTTTTGGTCAGAAAGAGAAGGAGATGTGACTAAAGGAGAACAGTCAGAGAAATGTAAAGTTGCTGGCCTTGAAAATGAAGAAAGAAAGCCAGAGCTAAGAAATAGGCAGCCTTGAGTATATGGAGAAGGCAAGGAAATGGATTATTTCATAGTGCCTTCAGGAGAAATGGCAACCCTGACAAAACCCTGGTGCCAGGGCTTCTCTGGTGGTGCAGTGGTTGAGAGTCCGCCTGCCGACGCAGGGGACATGGGCTCGTGCCCCGGTCCAAGAAGATCCCACATGCTGCGGAGCGGCTAGGCCTTTGAGCCATGGCCGCTGAGCCTGTGTGTCTGGAGCCTGTGCTCTGCAACGGGAGAGGCCACAACAGTGAGAGGCCCATGTACCACAAAAACAAACAAACAAACAAAAAAAAACCCTGGTGCCAGCCCATTGAGACCCACGTCAGACTTCTAATCTACAAAACAGAAAGATAATGAATTTGTGCTGTTTTAAGACACTTAAATTTGTGGCAATTTGTATGACAGTGATAGAAAACTAAAATGTCATTTCTCATAGCAGAGAACTTGTGGTAGGAAAAATTCTGAGAATGACCTCCTCCACTAAAAAACTTCTTTCCCTAATCCCTGCAGCTCTAAATATGGTGAGCTATCATGTCCTTGAATATGTTAGAGTACACAGCAAAGGGGACTCTGTAGACGTGATTAAGGTTATTAATCAGTTGACCTTAAAAGATAGGGAGATTATCCTGGATTATCTGGGTGGGCCTAATCTAAACACTCTAGGTCTTTAAAAGCAGGAAGCTTTTCCTGGTCAGTGGCAGAGAGAGATTGGAAACATGAGAAGGACTCAACTCCCTGTTGTTGGCTTGAAAATAGAGTGGGCCATGTGAGAAGAAATGCAGGTGGTCTCTAGAATCTGAGGACAGCCCAAGATGACAACAAGCAAAAAAATGGGGACTTAAGTCTTTGAGCTTCAAGGAACTGAATTCTGGCACAGCTATGTGAACTTGGAAGAAGATTTTTTCCCAGAGCCTCTAGATAAGAGCTCAGCCCAGCTGATACCTTGTGGTGATATTTTGAGTATAGAACTTGTCTGAGCCTATGCAGACTTCTGACATACAAGGCTGTGAGCTAATAAATGCGTGTTGTTTTAAGTTACTGATTTTGTGGTAATTTGTTACACAGCAGTGGCAAATTAATACAGAGCCCTAAAGTTTGTTGACTACCTCTTCATACCAAGTATTGCACAGGGCCATCCATGTATTATGAAATGTAGTATAGCAAGAAGGACAGGGGGGTTTGAAGTTAAACAAACCCAGGTTAAATCTACTTCTCCAGATTACTAACTTTAATATCTTGGTCAAGTTAGTTAACTTTGATAAGCCTCATTTCTACATTTTAAAAATGAGGCTACTATAAGTTCGAGAAGTGCTGGGCTAACAAAAATGCCCCCCAAAGTTAGAGATTTGTGGCAATGTGGTTTTTACTGTGTAGTGCAATAAACTATTTAAACCCTAAAAAAATGAGGCTAAATGTACTTACCTGCTAGGGTAGATGGGAGAGTAAAATGAGTCTCTGGAATGCATCCATGATAATGGCTTGTGAGTAGTAGGTGATCAACAAACAAACAAAAAAATGAATGAAAGTAGATATTCAAGAGGACCTTCAATTAATAGCACTCCTCTTTTATTCTTGTGTTCATAAGTGAAGAAATAAAGCAAAAAATAAAGATGGAGGTCAATATAAGACCTTTTTGTTTGTTTTTTTATGGAGGCTGGGTTGGAGCATGTGTCTTTATATCTATTAGCCAAGTGGACTTGCTAATACTGAACCCTAGAATTGGGGAGAATGGATCACCTAATCACAGAGCAGGCCAGGGAAACCCTTCACTTGCCTGATGTGGAGGAGAAGCAGCAGTTGTGCCCTCTGCAGGCTGTTCGATCTCAAGAGAAAGAAGGGGAAAACTGAGTTGAGGGTACAGGTTATTCAGAGCGAAGGACAATGTGGAGAGATGGTAAAGGTTTCCTTAGGGAAAATCCTCCTTCACTGAAAACACGGTTAAGGTGCAGAAATGGGGAATAATATTTTTAGTAACTTTTCCATGCTTACCTAGTAAAGATGTAGTAGAGCCAGGACTGAATCTATGTCTGTCTGACTAGGGCTTTGCAGTATCTATCACAATTACTCTGCTTACAGATACAGATGTAGAAACTAAGCAATAAGGCAGATTCTGAATGGAATATCTACTTACATTAAATCTTTAAATGTAACTTTTTCTATCAGTGTTTATTTGTATCATAACAGAAAAAATGCTGGTTATGAGAGAATTCTCATGTCTTTCTTTTAAACAAATTTCTATTGTAACATTGAAGACAAACTTCCCTAAAAGAAATAGATAATTCTAAAATGAACTACAACACCAGAGTATTTCATAGGGGAAAATAAGTCTAAGGATATTGATAAGCACCACATTTTAATCAGCATTCAGATATTAATAATGAAAGTTGCTAACTTATGACCTCAAATGGTATATGGGCTGAATTACGGCAGTTATTAAATGGACTTGGAAACAGATATTGTTTTCAGGAACTCAGAATTAATACATGATATTCAACTGTGTAATGTAATAGTGACTTGAGTTGGGCCTTCATATTTCACTTGGGTTTCTTTGCAGTTGTTTAAATTCCAAAAGGTACCAGTCTGTACCAAAGTCACTAAAAAATCTTAAATCAATATACTCGAAGATGATGGCTAATTTAAATCTTTATCTGTCAGATTTCACAAATTGCCAAATCCATATTAATTTTTAAAAACAAAATTAGATATCTACAAATTCTACAGTTATAAACTGTTTTCCAATTCTATTACGTTTCTGGTGTATTGTTTCTTATCATGTGCAGTGAAAACAGTTGAACATTCAGGGAGTGACATAAAGATATTTCATTGGAAATTAGAGATATATATTTCTAGATGATAAAAATTTTCAAGATTGATTTTGTAACAAGCGTGCATGACACTGTGATATCTTAATGAATATTATTTTCTGATATTTCTGAGATAGTTACCAAATCTTCATATTTTTCACTCTGCTATTCTGTAACACATTGAGAATATATTATTAAGTAGTGGTAAACAAAATATTTATCTAAAGCATTTTTTCTTAATAAGACTGTCGTATTTCATAGAAAGAGCAAAGGAATCTAAACTTTTGCATGAGTGCCTCCTGGCCACATGGATCAAAGCTTTCTGAAAGATTTTTTTCTAAGACATGTTGCTCAGAAGCTCAGTGTTTCAGAGGTAATCCTTGGAGCAGGAAGATGTCAACTGATATTATGTAATCCACCCTGGGACCAAAGGCAAAGGCCATCTTTACATTCTTGCTTTTATATCCTCCATTCTCAAGCAAAACAACAAGTAGCTAAGATCACCACTGTGAAGTGGAATGTGCCCAAAACACCTTATTTAGTATCATGAGACCTGTAGCTGTTCAATAAATACTACTTGATATTAATAAATAATGTGGACTGTGAACACCATGAAAAATGTGGAAGGAACTTCAGAATGATTCCAGGATTCCACGAAAACCTGTATCATGTGTTTTTATGTTACTGGGTTACATATAGCCAGTGTTTTAATTTAAAATCCTTCCTTATCATGGCACCAAATTTATCATATTGTAGGATTCATTTTGGCACACCATCTGGCTATAGTATTATATTTATTTTCTGCTGATTTTAGCTTTGTTGCATCTATTGTGAATAGGAGCCTCTTACATGAATTCACATGTCTCTCAGTTCACAAATCTTCCTGCTAGTCTGATCCTATATTACCAGTACCTTTGCAATGATCATGTTCTCAACAGCCTGAAGAAATTCAGGTTCAGTATTAAGGGCAAAATTTTACAGGACAAAATAACATTCTGTCTTATTTACTAAACAGAACTATAGGATTACTTACTTTTTAAATAGTCTATTTGTATGATTACCTTTAAAATTATAGAATTCTCCTGTAATGTTTTTTTCAAGTATTATGTTACCTGGCCCGAAATAGAACAGTTTTCTCTTGGCAAGATTTTTATCATTATAGATATATCTCTTTGATGAAAAGCATACAAACAAACTCTCATGGGATGTGGTGGTTAGAGGATTATTTAGAGAGATACTTATATTCCAAATAAAATGTACAACTAGTTGTTCAGAGATATTATCTACTTTTCTTTATTTACATTGGAGGGCCCTGAGCAAGTTCAGGAAACCATTTAGAATTCAATAATAGATTATCCTCAGCCAAATATATAGACTCAATGATTTCATTATATCATTCATTCAATTTTGCATCCATCAGATATTTATTCACCATCTACTATATGTCAGGCATTGTGCTGGAGATATAGCCAGGGATAATCAGAGAAAGTGTGGTCCATTTTACTTGGCAATGCATTTTTACTTCTCTTTTCCTATTATTTCTCAGTGTGCATCTCTTGTCAGAGCCTTCCATTCCATCACATAGTTGTTATGGCATTTATTACATTATTACCTGCAGTATTACATAATACACATGATTACAAAAATGCTCAGTTAATTGATAAAGGAACTAAGATAAAATAATCAAAAAATTCACCATCTCAACAGCAAGCCTTCTATATACTCACTGTCCTCAATTTATTTTTCCCTAAATTTCCCTTTTAAAAACCAACTTTATCTCCCCTCACATATACAAACTCCTCTGATTTCTTCCATTCCTTTATTTTGAATGCAATTAACTGTTTTTTACATAACATTCCCTTTCCCCTGTTGCTTACAATTAAGAAGTCTTCCTTCTTCTAACTACCTTCCATCCTCCCTCACTCCCTCGCTTCCTTCCTTTGTTACCTCTGTCCTTTTTCCCTTTTATAAATATGTTGAGTAACTCCTGTGAGTTAAGCATTACATAAGATCCAGCAAGTGCATAATATTAAGGAGTTATTTACTTAATTCATCTCATTTGACCACCACCTCTTTGTAGTAGATATTATTCTTCACTTCATTTTATAAACAAGAAACACAAGACATTAAGACATTAAATGACTTGCTTAAGAACACAGAACTGGCTCTCCTTCCAGAACCAATACCCTGAAGCTCCTGGGGCAGCTATGCCAACCACTGAGGTGGAGTTGTGGAGCCCCAATCCTGAGTTGGCCATCATCCAAGGGCTGGAAACCTGACTCCTTTCTGGCTTGCCCATCCTCCAGAGCCGTGTGGCTGACAGGGTCTTGGTGCTCCGGCCAGGTGTCAGGCCTGAGTCTCTGAGGTGGGAGAGCTGAGTTCAGGGCATTGTACCACCAGAGACCTCCTGGCCCCTCATAATATCAATTGGTGAGAGCTCCCCCAGAGATCTCCATCTCAACTCTAAGACCCAGCTCCACTCAAATGACCAGCAACTCCAGTGCTGGACACCCAATGCCAAATGATTAGCAGACAGGAACACAACCCCACACATTAGCTGAGAAGCTACCTAAAATAATACTAAGTTCACAGATACCCCAAAGCACACCACTGGTCAGGGTCCTCCCCACCAGAAAGACAAGATCCAGCCCCATCCACCAGAACACAGGCCCCAATCCCTTCCACCAGGAAGCCTACACAACCCACTGAAACAAACTTACTCACTAGGAGAAGACATCAAAAACAATGGGAACTATGAACCTGCAGCCTGTGAAAAGGAGACCCCAAACACAGTAAGTTAAGCAAAATGAGAAGACAGAGAAATATGTAGCAGATGAAGGAGCAAAGTAAAAACACACCAGACCAAACAAATGAAGAGGAAATAGGCAGTTTACCTGAAAAAGAATTCAGAGAAATGATAGTAAAGATGATCAAAAATCTTGGAAATAGAATGGAGAAAATACAAGAAACATTTAACAAGAACCTAGAAGAACTAAAGAGCAAACAAACAATGATGAACAAAAAAATAAATGAAATTAAAAATTCTCTGGAAGCTGAAAAAGGGTTAATCTCCAAAATTTACATGCAGCTCATTCAGCTCAATATCAAAAATAACAAACAACCCAATCCAAAAATGGGCAGAAGACCTAAATAGACATTTCTCCAAAGAAGATTTACAGATTTCCAACAAACACATGAAAGGATGCTCAACATCACTAATCATTAGAGAAAGGCAAATCAAAACTACAATGAGGTATCACTTCACACCAGTCAGAATGGCCATCATCAAAAAATCTACAAACAATAAATGCTAGAGAAGGTGTGGAGAAAAGGGAACCCTCTTGCACAGTTGGTGGCAATGTAAATTGATACAGCCATTATGGAGAATATTATGGAGGTTCCTTAAGAAACTAAAAATAGAAATACCATATGACCCAGCAATCTCACTACTGGACATACACCCTGAGAAAACCATAATTCAAAAAGAGTCATATACTACAATGTTCACTGCAGCTCTATTTACAATAGTCAGGACATGGATAAGTGTCCATTGACAGATGGATGGATAAAGAAGATATGGCACATATATACAATGGGATATTACTCAGCCATAAAAAGAAACGAAATTGAGTTATTTGTACTGAGGTGGATAGACCTAGAGTCTGCCATACAGAGTGTAAGTCAGAAAGAGAAAAACAAATACCATATGCTAACACATATATATGAAATATAAAAGGAAAAAAAAAAAGGTCCTGATGAACCTATGGACAGGAAAGGAATAAAGATGCAGACGTAAAGAATGGACTTGAGGACATGGGCAGGGGGAAGTGCAAGCTAGGACGAAGTGAGAGAGTGGCATGGACATATATACAGTACCAAATGTAAAATAGATAGCTAGTGGGAAGCAGCTGCATAGCATAGGGAGATCAGCTTGGTGCTTTGTGACTACCTAGAGGTGTGGGATAGGGAGGGTGGGAGGGAGACGCCAGGCAGAGGAGTTATGGGGATACATGTATATGTATAGCTGATTCACTATGTTATAAAGCAGAAGCTAACACACCATTGTAAAGCAATTACACTCCAATAAAGCTGTTTTAAAAAAAATCTCTAGAAGGATCAATACCAGAATAAGTGAGGCAGAAGAACGGAGAAATAACCTGGAAAGTAAAATAGAGGAAGTAACTACCACAGAGCAGAATAAAGAAAAAAGACTGCAAAGAATTGAGGACAATCTCAGAGACCACTGTACAACAATAAACGCACAAATATTTGAGTTATAGGGGTCCCAGAAGAAGAAGGGAAAAAGATAGGGCCTGAGAAAATATTTGAAGAGATTATAGTTGAATACTTCCCTAATATGGGAAAGGAAATAGTCAATCAAGTCCAGAAAGTGCAGAGAGTCCCATACAGGATTAATCCAAGGAGAAGCACACCAAGACACATATTAATCAAATTATCAAATATTAAATACAAAGAAAAAATATTACAAGCAGCAAGGGAAAAGCAGCAAATAACATACAAGAGAATCCCCATAAGGTTAACAGCTGATCTTTCAGCAGAAACTCTGCAAACCAGAAGGGAATTTCAGGACATATTTAAAGTGATGAAAGGGAAAAATCTACACCAAGAATACTCTACCCAGCAAGGATCTTATTCAGATTCAAAAGAGAAATTCAAACCTTTACAAACAAGAAAAACTTAAGAGAATTCAGCACCACAAAGCCAGCTTTACAACAAATGCTAAAGGAAAGTCTCTAGGCAGGAAACACAAGAGAAGGAAAAGACCCACAATAACAAACCCAAAACAATTAAGAAAATGGTAATGGGAGCATATATATTGATAATTACCTTAAATATAAATGGATTAAATGCTCCAACCAAAAGATATAGACTGGCTGAATGGATACAAAAACAAGACCCATATATATGCTGTCTACAAGAGACCCATTTCAGATGTAAGGACACATAGAGAATAAAGTGAGAGGATGGAAAAAGATATTCCATACAAATGGAAATCAAAGAAAGCTGCAGTAGCAATTCTCATATCAGACGAAATAGACTTTAAAATAAAGACTATCACAAGAGACAAAAAGGACACTATGTAATGATCAAGGGATCAATACAAGAAGAAGATATAACAATTGTAAATATTTATGCACCTAACATAGGAACACCTCCATGCATAAGACAAATGCTAACAGCTATAAAAGGGGAAATCAAAAGTAACATAATAATAGTAGGGGGCTTTAAAACCCCACTTTCACCAGTGGACAGATCATCCAAAATGAAAATAAACACAACCTTTAAATGACATATTAAACAAGATTGACTTAATTGATATTGTAGGACATTCCATAGAAAAACAACAGAATACACTTTCTTCTAAATTGCATATGGAACATCCTCCAGGATAGATCATATCTTGGGTCACAAATCAAGCCTTGGTAAATTTAAGAAAATTGAAATCATATCAAGTATCCTTTCTGACCACAATGCTATGAGACTAGATAAAAGCCATGAGACTAGATATCAATTACAGGGAAAAAACTGTAAAAAGTACAAACACATGGAGTCTAAACGCTACTAAGTAACCAAGAGATCACTGAAGAAATCAAAGAGAAAATTTTAAAAAATACCTAGAAAAAAATGACAGTGAAAACACAATGACCCAAAACCTATGGGATGCAACAAAAGCAGTTCTAAGAGGGAAGTTTATAAGAATAAAATCCTAGCTCAAGAAACAAGAAAAATCTCAATAAACAACCTAACTTACACCTAAAGCAAATAGAGAAAGAAGAACAAAAAAACCCCTAAGTTAGCTGGAGGAAAGAAATCATAAAGATCAGAAAAGAAATAAATGAAAAAGAAATGAAGGAAACAATAGCAAAGATCAATAAAACTAAAAACTGGTTCTTTGGGAAGATAAATAAAATTGATAAACCATTAGCCAGACTCATCAAGAAAAAGATGGAGAAGAATCCTATCCAAAGAATTGTAAATGAAAAAGGAAAAGTAACCACTGACACTGCAGAAATACAAAGGATCATGAGAGATTACTACAAGCAACTATATGCCAATAAAGAAATGGACAAGTTCTTATAAAAGCACAACCTTTGGAGACTGAAACAGGAAGAAATAGAAAATTTAAACAAACCAATCACAAGGACTGAAATTGAAACTGTGATTAAAAATCTTCTAACAGGGCTTCCCTGGTGGCACAGTGGTTGAGAGTCCGCCTGCCGATGCAGGGGACATGGGTTTGTGCCCCAGTCCAGGAAGATCCCACATGCCGTGAAGCAGCTGGGTCTGTGGGCCATGGCTGCTGAGTCTGCATGTTAGGAGCCTGTGCTCCACAATGGAGAGGCCACAAGAGTGAGATGCCCGTGTACCGAAAAAAAAAAAAAAAATCTTCTAACAAACAAAAGCCCAGAGCCAGATGACTTCACAGGCAAATTCTATCAAACATTTAGAGAAGAGCTAACACCTATACTTCTCAAACTCTTCCAAAGTAAAGCAGAGGGAAGAACACTCTGAAACTCATTCTACAAGACCACCATCACCCTGATACCAAAACCAGACAAAGCTGTCAGAAAGAAAGAAAACAACAGGCCAGTATCACTGATGAACATAGATGCAAAACTCTTCAATAAAATACTAGCAAACAGAATCCAGCAGCACATTAAAAGGATCATATACCATGATCAAGTGGGGTTTGTCCCAGGAATGCAAGGATTCTTCAATGTATGCAAATCAGTCAATGTGATACACCATATTAAATTGAAGAATAAAAACCATATGATAATCTAAAGAGATGCAGAAAAAGCTTTTGACAAAATTCATCACCCATTTATGATAAAAACCCTCCAGAAAATAGACATGGATGGAACTTACCACAACAAAATAAAGGCCTTATATGACAAAACCACAGCCAACATCATTCTCAGTGGTGAAAAATTGAAACCATTTCCACTAAGATCAGGAAGATTGCCCACTCTCACCACTGTTATTCAACATTGTTTTGGAAGTTTTAGCCACAGAAATCAGAGAAGAAAAATAAATAAAAGGAATCCAAATCAGAAAAGAAGATGTAAAACTGTCACTGTTTGCAGATGAGATGATACTATACATAGAGAATACTAAAGATGCTACCAGAAATCTATGAGAGCTAATCAATGAATTTGGTAAAGTAGCTGGGTACAATATTAATGCACAGAAATCTCTTGCATTCCTATACACTAATGATGAAAAATCTGAAAGAGAAATTAATGAAACACTCCCATTTACCACTGCAACAAAAAGAATAAAATACCTAGGAATAAACCTACCTGAGGAGACAAAAGACCTCTGTGCAGAAAACTATGACACTGAAGAAAGAAATTAAAGATAATACAAACAGATGGAAAGATATACCATATTCTTGGATTGGAAGAATCAACATTGTGAAAATGACTATAGTACCCAAAGCAGTCTACAGATTCAGTGCAGTCCCTATCAAACTACCAATGGCATTTTTCACACAACTAGAACTAAAAATTTCACAATTTGTATGGAAACACAAAAGACCCTGAAGAGCCAAAGCAATCTTGAGAAAGAAAAACAAAGCTGAAGGAAACATGCTCCCTGAATTCAGACTATACTACAAAACTACAGTAATCAAGACAGTATGCTACTGGAACAAAACCAGAAATATAGGCCAGTTTAACAGGATGGAAAGCCAAGAGATAAACCCATGCACATATGGTCACCTTATCTTTGATAAAGGAGGCAAGAATATACAATGGAGAAAAGATAGCCTTTTCAATAAGTGGTGTTGGGAAAACTAGATAGCTATATGTAAAATAATGAAATGAGAACACTCCCTTACACCATACACAAAAATATACTCTAAATGGATTAAAGACCTAAATATAAGGCCAGACCCTATAAAACCCTTCGAGGAAAACAGAGACAGAACACACTATGACATAAATCACAGCAAGATCCTTTTTGACCCACCTCCTAAAGAAATGGAAATGAAAACAAAAATTAACAAATGGGACTTAGTGAAACTTAAAAGTTTTGTACAGCAAAGGAAAACATAAACAAGACAAAAAGACAACCCTCAGAATGGGAGAAAATATATGCAAATGAAGCAACTGACAAAGGATTAATTTCCAAAATATACAATCAACTCATGCAGCTAAATATCTAAAAAACAACCAACCCAATCCAAAAGTGGGCAGAAGACCTAAATAGATGTTTCTCCAGAGAAGATATTCAGATTGCCAGCAAAAGCATGAAAGTATGCTCAACGTCACTAATCATTATAGAAATGTAAATCAAAACTACAATGAGGTATCACCTCACACCAGTCAGAATGGCCATCATCAGAATATCTACAAACAGGGCTTCCCTGGTGTCACAGTGGTTGAGAATCTGCCTGCCAATGCAGGGGACACGGGTTCGAGCCCTGGTCTGGGAAGATCCCATGTGCCGCTTAGCAACTAGGCCCGTGAGCCACAACTACTGAGCCTGTGCATCTGGAGCTTGTGCTCCACAACAAGAGAGGCCGTGACAGTGAGAGACCTGTGCACCACAATGAAGAGTGGCCCCCACTAGCCACAACTAGAGAAAGCCCTTGCACAGAAACGAAGACCCAACACAGCCAAAAAAAAAAAAAATCTACAAACAGTAAATGCTGTAGAGGGTGTGGAGAAAAGGGCACCCTCCTGCACAGTTGGTGGGCATGTAAATTGATACAGCCACTATGGAGAACAGTATGGAAGTTCCTTAATAAACTAAAAATAAAACTGCCATATGACCCAGCATTCCTACTACTGGGCATATACCCTGAGAAAACCATAATTCAAAAAGTATCATGTACCACAGTGTCCATTGAAGGATTATTTACAATAGCCAGGACATGGAAGCAACCTGATTGCCCATGGACAAATGAATGGATAAAGAAAATGGGACACATATATACAATGGAATATTACTCAGCCATAAAAAGAAATGAAATTGAGTTATTTGTAGTGAGGTGGATGGACCTAGAGTCTGTCATACGGAGTGAAGTAAGTCAGAAAGAGAAAAACAACACATATATATGGAATCTAAAAAAAAAAAAAAGTCTGAAGAACATAGGGACAGGACAGGAATAAAGAGGCAGATGTAGAGAATGTACTTGAGGACACAGGGAGGGAGAAGGGTAACCTGGGATGAAGTGAGAGAGTGGCATTGACCTATATGCACTAACCAGTGTAATATAGATAGCTAGTGGGAAGCAGCTGGATAGCACAAGGAGATCAGCTCTGTGCTTTGTGACCACCTAGAGGGGTGGGATAGGGAGGGTGGGAGGGAGACGCAAGAGGGAGGGGATATGGGGATATATGTATACGTATAGCTGATTCACTTTGTTATACATCAGAAAGTGACACAACATTGTAAAGCAATTATACTCCAATAAATATGTTAAAAAAATACAGACCTGGCAGAGACAAAATCCAACAGAATTCTACAAAAAGTTCCTAGAAAAACATGCCACTTAAATATTTTTGATGCATGGAGTCATGAACTTTCTTGAAGTATTGATTTTCCTCAAAATCTAGATTACATTATACTAAATATTGTCTTGGGAATTTATTAAAATGTGGTTTTATTACTAAAATAATGTAGTAATATGCTCTTTAATCCAATTTTAGAAATAATATGTGCCCATGTAATTTTTATTTGATCTGCAAACCTTTTATTGATTATTTCAAAGAGTCTCTGTTTAAACCATGGTAAAGCCATCTATTTCTCCTTGTATTAGTTGACTATGATCTAAATAATATCCAATAAGTAATAAATCCAAAGTAATAATTTTTCTCTTAAAACAAGAGAGGAGAGGATAAAACAGAAAGAAGAACTAGAATAGTTTTTTTCAATGGCAACTAATATTCCTCAGGCTTCTGTTAGGTTTTTATTAGATGCTCATTCATTTTTTAGTTCAAAATGTCATGACTATATTCCTTGTGAAGTATCTTCATACATTACCTAAAAAATGATTTTTAGAGTTTAGATGTATCATCATTTATTTCACAGAAATTTATAAAATTTATAATCATAGTTCTATTTTTCTTTTTTTTTTTTTTTTTTTTTTTGTTTTTTTGTGGTATGCGGGCCTCTCACTGTTGTGGCCTCCCCCGTTGCGGAGCACAGGCTCCGGACGCGCAGGCTCAGCGGCCATGGCTCACAGGCCCAGCCGCTCCGCGGCACATGGGATCCTCCCAGACCGGGGCACGAACCCGTATCCCCTGCATCGGCAGGCGGACTCTCAACCACTTGCGCCACCAGGGAGGCCCATAGTTCTATTTTTCTAAGAAAAATTGTTTTGTATTTTTCAAATGGCTTTTTGCCTTTTTTCTCTATTATGAGCAAGACATAAATCACTTTCTTCTAATAATCTGAATTGCAGTTAACTCCTGAGAGTACATTTGAATAATTTCATTCTTCTTAGTTTCTTGCAAAATTAATTATGATTAAGTTAATTGTTGGCATAAAACCTAGGTTTCCCTGTAAGTATTTATTATCTATCTAGTAGTACATAGTATTAAATACTGATAATTATAGTCTAAATAAGGTTTTTACAGTATACTCTGAATGTTTGAAATTCCACTTCAAAGAACCAAGCTTATGTGATTATACAATAAAGCATGTGTCTTCTGTAGTTGTTGATAAATAAAAAGTATTTTATAGAGAAGAGATTCCCCAATGCATTATTGCAAAGATATAGACACCAAATATCTCAAGTCATAGGAAATCAGTGGTCATGATGGGAATTTGGAGATTTTACAAAATAGTATTTATAGCAGACTTTAAAAGGTTGAAATGATAAAGAAGTATCTGGATTAGTCAATGTGAAAAGATGACTCTTGCTCTTTTAGGGACATTTTCCTTAAATGTGCAGGGATTTGGGATAGTGGTGGTGATAATATCAGACCTGTAAGCAGAGTTCTTTTTAGGAATAAAGTTTTCCTAATTGATCAGCCTTTTTTCCCTAACTCATTGACAGTCAGTTACTTATGGCCAAGGAGATATGGAATATGGAACTTCAAGTAGAACCACAAATATATTTTCAGAGAAAAACTAAGATGGGTTACTACAACTTATGCCACTACTCTCCTCTTTTAATACAGAGAATTTCGATAACTATCTTACACTTAGAGTACCATTGAGTGTCTCACTAATTTGATCAAAAGAGGGACAAAAGATTCGTGGTGGAAATAAGGTATTAAATGAAAATAATCTCTATAGTCCCATTTACTTCTAAAATTATTTGGTTCACATACATTCTATTTCTAAGATGACTTTTAATCTTGGGGACCCTCAGCCATTAATTGCAGTGTTGTTCTGAAAAGGCAATGTTAAAAACTGAGTTAGTCTTTTACACTGTTAAGTAAATCTAAACTATCTATTTCAGGTATTACCTGAGCGTTAATACAGTGCACCAGAAAATTATTTATTTATTGACCTGATCAAGAGCAACTTAAAGCGTAAGTATGTTCCCTGGAAGGTGCCCTGATCCATGAGTGAACAGTAAGTGTTTGATATAACTAGAATTTTTGATTGACTGTTATAAAAGTAACACAGTGAACGGAATGTAAGAAACATTGAAGAAATTATTGTTACTACTGTTATTAAATCCCCCTATGAGATTCTAAGACCCATGGCCCAGCAATGAACTCATCACATAAAAACTGTCACATAAAACTGTCACATAAAAACAAGTAGGTTTGGACACTTGAGTGGAATAAAAAGACATTTGTAGTACCCAATGGGGAGAGAAAATTACTGTCTTCCCAAATCAAGTGAAGTCAGAGAGAAGTTGAGGAATGAGATGGTAAAGTAATTATTTCCATGTTTCTTTGTGATAAAGGGGGGAATTTTCTTGATTTTTTTGCTGCAATAGCTACTTCTGATCTATGACCTCCTGAAGGTAAGAAGTGAAAGTTTTACAGGCTAACAAACAGGAAGGGAATCCAATGCCCAGGAAAAGGGCCATGATTGTTCAACTAGGGTAACTCTAAGATGTAATTTTGTTATGTTCTCTCTATGTTTACTAGTGCTACTGTAAAAATTACCACAAACTGGGTGACTTACAACATTAGAAATTTACTCTCTTGTAGTTCTGGAGGCCACAGTCTGAAATCAAGGTGTTAGCAGAGTTGGTTCTTTCTGTAGGCTCTGGGAAAGAATCTGTTCCATGTCTCTCCCAGCTTCTGGTGGTTGCTGGAAATCCTTGATATTCTTTTTTGCCTTGTAGCTGCATCACTCCAATCTCTACCTCTATTGTCACATGTCCTTCTTCCCTCTGTATGTCTTCACATGGCCTTCTCTGTATGTATCTGTGTCCTTTCTTTTATTAAGGACACCGGTCACTGGATTTAGGGTTCACCCTAATCCACTGTGGTCTCAAATTAACTAATTCCATCTGTAAAAACTCTATTTCCAAATAAGATCACATTCTGAGGTTCCAGGTGGGCATAAATAAATACCCCATGCTCAGCACAAAAAATAAATTTGAAAGAACACAAAATCAGTTGCATTCTTTTAAATTGCATATGGACATTTGGGGTAAGGAATATGTGCCAATAGTTATGGAAATAGGTTTTCCAGAGTGAGATTGTCCAAAAACTCAGTTTCTATTAAGATGTCTGGTCCCTTAACTTTGATTCTATGTACTATGTGGCATGTTTGTAATAATTAAATATCTTCATATATCTATATGCTTACTCTGTATTTTAGAGATTACCTGGAATGGTGACAAAAGGATTTAATAAGGGTCTATGACTTTAATAATCTAGGGAAAGAGTTCATGAAAATTTTCACAAAATAATTTTTATACCTTTGAGGTTTTTAGAGAATACTTTTATATCTAGTGTTATGTCAGGACACTTTCCTGATGAGACAAGAAACAAAAGCAGCTTTTTGTTTCACTGGGTTGAAGAGACACTATTTGGCAACAGAATAAAAACTTCACAACTGTTTTTTTTAATCAGCCATCATGGTCTGTTTTATAGTATAGAGGCGTAGGTGAGAAGGCACCATCCAGTCAAGGATAACAGGGGTTTCCCAGTACTCTTTGCAGCTGTATGGGACCACATAACTAGTTCTCTAATGGAAAGTGATGAAGTTATTTTCAAATGTGTATTCCACGTGCTCTTTCATCTTTCATTGTCTTCATGAAGAAAATCATGGTGACCACTCAAGCCAGGTGTTGAACATGGAAGACAACTAACGTGGAATGAGCCCAGGTCCCCAAATTACCATTTTGAAGAGAGCTGCCTATCAAACAGTAGGATGCATTTTAGGCTTTGTTTAAATAAGAAATAAAGTCTTATTGTGATTGAGGCATTATACGTACATCCTAATTTTTTTGAACAATCTACCATGAAGATATATTCTCAAGGAGTGATTAATTCATTTTATAATTTAATTAGAAGTTTTACTATAAATAGAAAAAGTCAATTCTTGTTGGAATACATATGATTTTTAGATTTGTACAAAACAGTATGAACAAGTCTCTAAAAAATCTTTGGGAGATGTAAAAATACTAGAAATCACTTTATTTACAAAAGTTTGAGCCATTCTGGAGCGGCTACATAACATAATTCCATAAAATTATAATTTCAAAGCTCCTTGTTTTATTATGAGAGGTTATTATTCATATTGAACTATGATCTTCTGGTTCTTTTACCTTCTTTGTGACAGATGCAATTAACTGCTTTGCTGTTTAATCCCAATGAAGAATTGTATACTTGTTTGTTAGTGCTTTCTGTTATTTCAAAACAGAGAAACAACAATTTGAGTTGATGGACTAAAAGGCAGCAGATGCAATCTTGTACAGTGACAGTTTGGATACTCCATCTCTGTGATAAGTCAATATAAAGTGAACGTTATTCAGTCATGTAGTATAGCACCTTCCTGATCAGGTGAACAGCACTATATGCTTCAGTTGGCAAATATTGTTAAATTGATGAGACACTCATATATGTGTTCTTAATATGTAATCAAGAATGACTTCCAGTATTATTTTCCTGAGGTTTAGTACCTTGTAGAAAGTAATGGTAAAGGCGAGAGGTTATCAATTAATCTGGAAAAAGACAGAGGTTTTGACAATTCCTTTACTCAATAACATTTAATATCAGTTAATTTTTTATTTTCTATTTTGAAGTTATAATAATTATACACAAGATTAAGGGGATGGACTCTGTTTAGTATATCACATTCTCTATAGAACATTTTAGCACATTACAAAAACATCACTGTAGTGAAAGCCAGATTGAATTTCAGCCAACTGTTTTTCATCAATTTCAAAATGTTGGTTTTAGAACTAGAAAACTGGAAAATGGTCTCATTAGTTAGTGTTGCATTGCTAATGAAGGAGATTCATGAAATTTGCTCTCCTGACTTGTATTAAACAAATTAATACAAGAATGTGGATTGAATAAAGTTATTTTGTTCTTATCTGCCAAAGCCATTAGGCTGGGTACCTAAAGTTATATGTAATTAGGGGTGCTATAATTTTTTTTCATTGTGATGAAGGTCTGATCATCACTGTCTGTGTCACCTGTCAAAAATAAATGAATCAAACCAACCATTGATCATTATACTTAATCATGTTTTTGTTATTTCAGTGGGTAAATTTTCATGAGTGGGAAGAAAAGTCCAGACTTTAAAAAAGTTAAAAAGTAACTGCCATTCTTCTAGAGTCTGAGAAAGGGTTGAAAAGTGCTACGAATCATAATTTTAAAAACTTCTAACACTCTGAATGTCTCTGTATTTGTGTTTAACATTTCATTAACGATCTCTGGCCTTACAATTATTATTTAAGTTTCCAGTTCTGATGTGAAGACTATGATAAACAAATATGTCATGTATCACAGAGATCTCACACATATGTTCACATATTATCTGTTTATCTATGTATCTATCTTTTTTCTATCAACTATGTTACCATCCCTTTATCTATCTTCCTTGTTATATATCAAGGATGGCAGAAATTCTTTTCTGCTTGACCACATTACCTTTCAGAGAGATCTGAAAGGATTTCAAACCCAGCTGTAAAGTCATCCTTAAAGATATTGTGCTGTCTTTTGATGTTCTAGGAAGGTATCCTGATATAGCAGCTTTCTTAGAGTCTGAAAACAAACAAAAAAAGTTTATAAGGCACATTTTGCCTTGATGCCAAGCTAGTGGTAAACCAAGACATCATTTAGTTCTTATAAGTATAGCACGTAAAACTATCTATTTAAAGTTGGTTGAGAACAGAATGCATATAGATAGGGAAATGTCATAGATTCACTTACTTATTACCCACTGGTTCATATTCTTTAAGGCTTTTTGCATGATTTTCAAGGCCTTCTTTTTTTTTAACATCTTTATTGGAGTATAATTGCTTTACAATGGTGTGTTAGTTTCTGCTTTATAACAAAGTGAATCAGCTATACATATACATATATCCCCATATCCCCTCCCTCTTGTGTCTCCCTCCCACCCTCCTTATCCCACTCCTCTAGGTGGTCACAAAGCACCAAGCTGATCTCCCTGTGCTATGCAGCTGCTTCCCACTAGCTATCTATTTTACATTTGGTAGTATATATAAGTCCATGCTACTCTCTCACTTCGTCCCAGCTTACCCTTCCCCCTCTCCATGTCTTCAAGTCCATTCTCTATGTCTGCGTCTTTATTCCTCTCCTGCCCCTATGTTCTTCAGAGCCATTTTTTTTTGATTCTGTATATATGTGTTAGCATATGGTATTTGTTTTTCTCTTTCTGACTTACTTCACTCTGTATGACAGACTCTAGGTCCATCCACCTCACTACAAATAACTCAATTTCATTTCTTTTTATGGCTGAGTAATATTCCATTGTAAATTATCTGAACTTGAATCTAATTGGGGAAGTTTATGAGTTCTGGATAGTACAGCACTGATTATAGTAATCATATATTTAACTTCAATCGTTGTGCTACTTTTTCATAGTTTTCAAAATCCTGTAAGTCTGTACCCCCTTTCTTCACTGCCCTTTTGACACAAGGTACATAAAACATTTTAACTCAAAGATAGAACAGAGATAGAAAGGAAAAAATGAGTTAAGATCACAGTAGGGAAGGGTTCCTTTTCATAAGTGAACAAATATACACAAATTCAAATACAATACATAGCCATGGCCCTTCTTATTCTTCCTCCTGCCTTCTACCAACTACAAACTGAAAAGTAACCTCAGAAGAGATATAAATATAAGATAAAAATATTTATAAACATATAAATACAGCTTTCAGTCCTTCCACACTCTGTTTTCTTATGCTCTTTTCTTTTTCAGATGTAGAAAAGATCCCCTAATTTACATTTCTCCTTATTTCAAAGTAAATTAGTATGAATTAACATGTACACAGTGGAAAGTGACAAGGAAGCAGAGAATATGTAATTGCATACCTGGAAGCTTTCTCTTGTACATGTGAAAATCAGCTCATCCATGTACTGAGACTGTGCCATCCTAATGTTGGGTCCAGATAAAATGACAGTGGGAACTTTTATAACCACTGTATTTTGTAAAAGGTTATTCAATTTCTGGTAAAACTTCAAGTTGAAAAACTTGACGTACTCCTCTCTAGGTAGTTGCAAGCATTTCCTTCTTGGTGTGTATTTTTCTAGGCTTCTGATTCAAAGAACATAGGATACTGCAAACATTTCTCCCATGTTGCTGCTTCCAGAAATGACCAATCCCTATGTCCCTTGGTAGGTGATGCTCTGATCCAACAACATTCAGTAAGCCAGTGACCTGGGCTGCAACTAATTACAGCTCTTCAGTGGTTTTGGATCATTGGTTGCCACTTGTATTAGTGTTCTAGATTTGCATAACAAAGTACCACAAAATGGGTAGCTTTTACCAACAGAAAGTTATTGTCTCACAGTTCTGACCTCTGGAAGTGTGAAATCAAGGCATCAGCAGGGTGGTTTCTTCTAGAGGCTCTTAGGGATCATTTGTTCCATGGCTCAACCATTGCTGATGGTTGCCAGCAATCCTTGGTGTTCTTTGGCTTGTACCTACGTCACTCCAATCTCTGCCTCTGTCCTCAGAGGGCTTTCTTCCCTCTGTGTATCTGTGTCCAAATTTCCTTCTTCTTATAGAGACGAAAAGTCACTAGATTAGGCCCTGCCTAATCTGAGTATGACCTAAGTATGAACTGATTTTATGTTGATTACATTTGCAAAAAACCTACTTCCAATTTTTTCATTCATAGGTACTGAAGGTTAGATCTTCAACATATCTTTTAGTGGGGGATGCAATTCTATCAAAAGTAGCCCAATGGTGTACACATGCAGCTGCATATTCTGAGGGACTCCAGTGACACTTAAGTGGCTGGTCCAGGATAATTTTCAGGGTTTACTGCATGCTGTGCTGGAAATAGCACATACCTCTCACGTCTGATACCTTAAAGTTGTTTCCACTTCACAGGGAAACAGTCTAGACCCATCTTCTGCATTACAATAAACATTGAATATTCCATATAACATAATCTGAGTCCCTGTTGTTTTTTCCTGTAATCCAGAATTTTTCAAACTTTTTCACATCTTGGCACATTTATCAAATAACAGTATTTTTATGGCACACAGAGGTATAAGGACTCAGTGGAGCCCCTGGTTCCTGGGGAGTTCATGGATCCAGGAGCTTTGCCTCTAGTACAACCCCATATCTCCATACACCTCTGTGTGACACATAGGTGTTTGGAAATGTGCAGACATTATTTTTATATTTTGTATTTTCTTTCTGCAGTATAAGGGATCAGGGCCTTAGTACTCTTTCTATCCAGGAAGATTCTTTATCCTTCTGTAATTTTGTAAAAGGAAATCAACATAAAGAATTAGTATTGATAAATGCTGCAGCCAGTACTCGCAGCAACAAAAATATGGCTCCAGAGGAAATGGATATGTGTATAGGGCTGAGGAGCTGGGAATTGGATGCCTGCTAGTTTCTAGTCACCAGTGGAATAATGGGTACCAGGTTTTAGACCAACCGAAATGCTCCACTACATAAAGATGAGGAAAGTGGACCTCAGAGCACATAGGTGATAAAACCATACTCTAAAACAAATGATACATCTCACAAGAGAAACCAAGTCTAACTTTGCTTAAAGAATTGGAGATATCTAGACTTTGAGAAGAAGACTTTCTAGGGGTGGAGCCCAGGAATCTCCAGTTTTATCAAATAGCTCAGGTAATTTGAAAATAGATTGCCTCTTCTGAAGCTACCATGTTGAAGGTACCTTGTACTCTGAATTGTTTCTTCAGGAATAAATTTAATTTAAAGAAAATCTATTTTTTTAAATTGAAGTATAATTGACATACAATATTATATTAGTTTCAGGTGTACAACATAGTGATTTGATGTCTGTGTGCATTAGGAATTATCACCATAGTAAGTTTAGTTACCATCTGTCACCATACAAAGTTATAAAATATTACTGATTATAGTCCCTATAGTAAACCTTAGATTCCCATGGTCTATTCACTTTATTTCTGGAAGTTTATACCTGCTGAGACCCCTCATTCATTTCTCCCGCCCCAAACCCCCTCTCCTCTTGCAGCCACCAGTCTGTTCACTGTATGAGTCTGGTTTCATTTTGTTTGTTTTGTTTTTTTTTTGATTCTACATGTAAGTGAAATCATATGATATTTGTTTCGCTCTGACTTACTTCACTTAGCATGATACCCTTATGGTATTGTTGTCACAAATGATAAGATTTTATTATATTTTTTATGGCTGAACAATATTCTATTTTGTGTGTGTGTGTATGTATATATATATATATATATATATATATATATATATATATATATATGCACCACATCTTCTTTATCCATTCATCTATCAATGGACTTAGGCTGCTTCCATATCTTGGTTATTGTATATATGTTGCAGTGAACATAGGGGTGCATATATATTTTCAAATTAATATTTTGTTCTTTTTGAATAAATACCTAGAAGTTGAATCACTGGATTATATAGTAGTTCTATTTTTAATGTTTTGAGGAACCTCTGTACTGTTTTCCATAGTAGCTATACCAATTTACGTTCCCACCAATAGTGCACAAGAATTCTGTTTTTTCCCACATCCTTTCCAACCCTTGTTTTTTCTTGTTTTCTTTGATAATAGCCATCCTGAAGGTGTGAGGTGGTATCTCACTGTGGTTTTGATTTGCATTTTCCTGATGATTAGTGATGTTGAGCATCCTTTCATGTGCCTGTCGACAATTTGTATGTCTTCTTTGGAAAAATGTTTTTTCAGATTCTCTGCTCACTTTTCAATTGAATTGTTTGGTTTTTTGATATTGATTTGTATGACTTCTTTATATATTTTTTGATATTAACCCCTATTAGATATATGATTTGAAAGTATTTTCTCCCATTCAGTAGGTTATCTTTTTGTTTTTTTCATGGTTTCCTTTGCTGTACAGAACAAAGGTGGAGGTATTAAACTCTCTGATGTCAAACTATCCTACAAAGCTATAGTAATCAAAACAGTATGGTACTGGCACAAAGACAGACAACTAAATCAATGGAACAGAACAGAGAGCCCAGAAAAAAACTTCATGCTATATGATGAATTAATCTACCACAAAGTGGGCAAAAACATAAAATGGGGAAAAGACAGCCTTTGCAACAAATGGTGTTGGGAAAACTAGAACTCTACATGTAAGAGAAAAAAAACTGGACCAATTTTTGACATGATATACAAAAATTAACTCAAAATAGGTAAAGACTTGAATGTGAGACACCAAACCATAAAACTCCTATAAGGAAACATAGGAAGTAACTTTTGACATCAGCTTTAACAGTATTTTTTTTAGATCTGACTCCACAGGCAAAGGCAACAAAAGCAAAAATAAAAAAATGGGATTACATCAAACTAAAAAGTTTCACATTTAAAAAATTGCTGAGAGCATTTTTTTTTTATTTTTCATTGGTTTTAGTGATGGATTTCAAAGGCTACTTTAAATTTAGTAATATTTGATTACCTCTTCGTACTGATAAAACAGTATTCATTAAGTGTGAATCACTTGGGAAAAATGCAAAATTTCATAAATAAATTAAAATTAATCACAATTCCACCATTTAGGTATTACCACTATTTAGATTTTGTGTTCTTTGTACTTTTATTTACATTTTAATATATGCATGTGTGCTTTAAAATACTCATATATTTCAACTGAATTTCGTATTTTTTGAATATTTCCTGGTGTTATTAAATAATTTTGGATGTTTTTTGAGTAGAATTTTTACAGATAACATGCTTTCTAGCTTATTAGTATATCCTATTGTAACTAAGCCTGGTATATTGTTGTAAATTTAAGTTGTTTCTAATTTTATCATCTTTGGGCATGTATTTAAATTGTATTTTTATTTATTTATTTATTTTTGGCTGTGTTAGGTCTCCATTTCTGTGCAAGGGCTTTCTCTAGTTGCAGCGAGCGGGGGCCACTCTTCATCATGGTGCGCATGCCTCTCACCATTGCGGCCTCTCTCATTGTGGAGCACAGGATCCAGACGCACAGGCTCAGCACTTGTGGCTCACGGGCCTAGTTGCTCCGCAGCACGTGGGACCCTCCCAGACCAGGGTTCTAACCCGTGTTCCCTGCATCAGCAGGCAGATGCTCAACCACTGCGCCGCCAGGGAAGCCCGGGCATGTATTTAAATGAATCTTTTATTATTTTGTAAGGATAATTTCTAGTGCTGAAAAATACAAGGTCCAAAACATTGTTCAAAACTATTAGAGACTAATAATAATATCTCAATCTAAAACTATCTAAAGACCAAATCCAAAGCTGAGACCCAGGAGCTGTGAGAACAAAGAAGAGAAAGGGAAATCGCTCCCAACAGCCTCAGAAGCAGCAGATTAAAGCTCCACAATCAGCTTGATGTACCCTGCATCGGTGGAATACATGAATAGACAACGAATCATCCCAAATTGAGGAGCCAGGAGTCAGTGCTGTGCCTCTGAGGTAGGAGAGCCACCTTCAGGACACTGGTCCACAAGACACCTCCCAGCTCCACATAATATCAAACGGCGAAAATCTTCCAGAGATCTCGATCTCAACACCAGCACCCAGCTTCACTCAACGACCAGCAAGCTACAGTGCTGGACACCCTATGCCAAACAACTAGCAATACAGGAACACAATGCCACCCATTAGCAGAGAGGCTGCCTAAAATCATAAAAAGTCCACAGACACCCGAAAATACACCACCAGATGTAGACCTGTCCACCAGAAAGACAAGATCCAGCCCCATCCACCAGAACACAGGCACTAGTCCCCTCCACCAGGAAGCCTACACAACCCACTGAACCAACCTTAGCCACTGGGGACAGACCAAAAACAACAGGAACTATGAACCTGCAGCCTGCAAAAAGGAGACCCCAAACACAGTAAGATAAGCAAAATGAAAAGACAGAAAAACACACAGCAGGAGAAGGAGCAAGGTAAAAACCCACCAGACCTAACAAATGAAGAGGAAATAGGCAGTCTACCGGAAAAAGAATTCAGAATAATGATAGTAAAGATGATCCAAGATTCTACTTCCAAGATCCAAAATCTTGGAAATAGAATAGACAAAATGCAAGAAACAGTTAACAAGGACCTAGAAGAACTAAAGATGAATCAAGCATCGATTAAAAACACAATAAATGAAATGAAAAATACTCTAGATGGGATCAATAGCAGAATAACTGAGGCAGAAGAACGGATAAGTGAGGTGGAAGATAAAATAGTGGAAATAACTGATGCAGAGCAAAATAAAGAAAAAAGAATGAAAAGAACAGAGGACAGTCTCAGAGACCTCTGGGACAACATTAAACGCACCAACATTCGAATTATAGGGGTTCCAGAAGAAGAAGAGAAAAAGAAAGGGACTGAGAAAATATTTGAAGAGATTATAGTTGAAAACTTCCCCAATATGGGAAAGGAAATAGTTAATCAAGTCCAGGAGGCACAGAGTCCCATACAGGATAAATCCAAGGAAAACTACGCCAAGACACATATTAATCAAACTGTCAAAAATTAAACACAAAGAAATCATATTAAAAGCAGCAAGGGAAAAACAACAAATAACACACAAGGGAATCCCCATCAGGATAACAGCTGATCTCTCAGCAGAAACTCTACAAGCCAGAAGGGAGTGGCAGGACATAATTAAAGTGATGAAGGAGAAAAACCTGCAACCAAGACTACTCTACCCAGCAAGGATCTCATTCAGATTTGATGGAGAAATTAAAACGTTTACAGACAAGCAAAAGCTGAGAGAGTTCAGCACCACCAAAGCAGCTTTACAACAAATGCTAAAGGAACCTCTCTAGGCAAGAAACACAACAGAAGGAAAAGACCTACAATAATGAACCCAAAACAATTAAGGAAATGGGAATAGGAACATACATATCAATAATTACCTTAAATGTAAATGGACTAAATGCTCCCACCAAAAGACAGAGATTGGCTGAATGGATACAAAAACAAGACCCATATATATATGCTGTCTACAAGAGACCCATTTCAGACCTAGAGACACATACAGACTGAAAGTAAGGGGGTGGAAAAAGATATTCCATGCAAATGGAAATCAAAGGAAAGCTGGAGTAGCAATTCTTATATCAGACAAAATAGACTTTAAAATAAAGACTATTAGAGGAGACAAAGAAGGACACTACATAATGATCAAGGGATCGATCCAAGAAGAAGATATAACAATTGTAAATATTTATGCACCCAACATAGGAGCACCTCAATACATAGGGCAAATACTAACAGCCATAAAAGGGGAAATCAACAGTAACACACTCAGAGTAGGGGACTTTAACACCCCACTTTCACCAATGGACAGACCATCCAAAATGAAAATAAATAAGGAAACACAAGCTTTAAATGATACATTAAACAAGATGGACTTAATTGATATTTATAGGACATTCCATCCAAAAACAACAGAATACACATTTTTCTCAAGTGCTCATGGAACATTCTCCAGGATAGATCATATCTTGGGTCACAAATCAAGCCTTGGTAAATTTAAGAAAATTGAAATTGTATCAAGTATCTTTTCTGACCACAATGCTATGAGACTAGACATCAATTACAGGAAATGATCTGTAAAAAATACAAACACATGGAGGCTAAACAATACACTACTCAATAACGATGTGATCACTGAAGAAATCAAAGAGGAAATAAAAAAATACCTAGAAACAAATGACAATGGAGACACGACGACCCAAAACCTATGGGACGCATCAAAAGCAGTTCTAAGGGGGAAGTTTATAGCAATACAATCCCACCTTAAGAAACAGGAAACATCTCGAGTAAACAACCTGACCCTGCACCTAAAGCAATTAGAGAAAGAAGAACAAAAAACCCCCAAAGTTAGCAGAAGGAAAGAAATCATAAAGATCAGATGAGAAATAAATGAAAAAGAAATGAAGGAAATGATAGCAAAGATCAATAAAACTAAAAGCTGGTTCTTTGAGAAGATAAACAAAATTGATAAACCATTAGCCAGACTCATCATGAAAGAAATGGAGAAGACTCAAATCAATAGGATTAGAAA
Organism: Mesoplodon densirostris; assembly: GCF_025265405.1. Lineage (NCBI taxonomy): Eukaryota > Metazoa > Chordata > Mammalia > Artiodactyla > Ziphiidae > Mesoplodon > Mesoplodon densirostris. Next base: position 133,535,279 of record NC_082661.1, on the reverse strand, counting down.
TGAAAAAGGAGAAGTAACAACTGACACTGCAGAAATACAAAAGATCATGAGAGATTACTACAAGCAACTCTATGCCAATAAAATGGACAACCTGGAAGAAATGGACAAATTCTTAGAAATGCACAACCTGCCAAGACTGAATCAGGAAGAAATAGAAAATATGAATAGACCAATCACAAGCACTGAAATTGAAACTGTGATAAAAAATCTTCCAACAAACAAAAGCCCAGGACCAGAAGGCTTCACAGGCGAATTCTCTCAAACATTTAGAGAAGAGCTAACAGCTATCCTTCTCAAACTCCTCCAAAATATAGCAGAGGGAGGAGCACTCCCAAACCCATTCTACAAGGCCACCATCACCTTGATACCAAAACCAGACAAGGACATCACAAAGAAAGAAAACTACAGGCCAATATCACTGATGAACATAGATGCAAAAGTCCTCAACAAAATACTAGCAAACGGAATCCAACAGCACATTAAAAGGATCAGACACCATGATCAAGTGGGGTTTATTCCAGGAATTCAAGGATTCTTAAACATACGCAAATCAATCTATGTGATACACCATATTAACAAATTGAAGGAGAGAAACCATATGATCATGTCAATAGATGCAGAGAAAGCTTTTGACAAAATTCAACACCGATTTATCATAAAAACCCTGGAGAAAGTAGGCATAGAGGGAACTTTGCTCAATATAATAAAGGCCATATATGAGAAACCCACAGCCAACATCATCCGCGATGGTGAAAAACTGAAACCATTTCCACTAAGATCAGGAGCAAGACAAGGCTGCCCACTCTCACCACTCTTATTCAACTTAGTTTTAGAAGTTTTAGCCACAGAAATCAGAGAAGAAAAGGAAATAAAAGGAATCCAAATGGGAAAAGAAGAAGTAAAGCTGTCACTGTTTGCAGATGACATGATACTATACATAGAGAATCCTAAAGATGCTACCAGAAAACTACTAGAGCTATTCAATGAATTTGGTAAAGTAGCAGGATACAAAATTAATGCACAGAAATCTCTGGCATTCCTGTACTCTAATGATGAAAAATCTGAAAGTGAAATCAAGAAAACACTCCGATTTACCATTGCAACAAAAAGAATAAAATATCTAGGAATAAACCTACCTAAGGAGACAAAAGACCTGTATGCAGAAAATTATAAGACACCGATGAAAGAAATTAAAGATGATACAAATAGATGGAGCGATATACCATGCTCCTGGATTGGAAGAATCAATATTGTGAAAATGACTCTACTACCCAAAGCAATCTACAGATTCAATGCAATCCCTATCAAACTACCACTGGCATTTTTCACAGAACTAGAACAAGAAATTTCAAAATTTGTTTGGAAAAACAAAAGACCCCGAATAGCCAAAGCAATCTTGAGAACAAAAAACGGAGCTGGAGGAATCAGGCTCCCTGGCTTCAGACTATACTACAAAGCTACAGTAATCAAGACAGTGTGGTACTGGCACAAAAACAGAAAGATAGATCAATGGAACAGGGTAGAATGCCCAGAGATAAACCCACGGACATATGGTCAACTTATCTTTGATAAAGGAGGCAGGAATGTACAGTGGAGAAAGGACAGCCTCTTCAATAAGTGGTGCTGGGAAAACTGGACAGGGACATGTAAAAGTATGAGATTAGATCATTCCCTAGCATCATACACAAAAATAAGCTCAAATGGGTTAAAGACCTAAATGTAAGGCCAGAAACTATCAAACTCTTAGAGGAAAACATAGGCAGAACACTCTATGACATAAATCACAGCAAGATCCTTTTTGACCCACCTCCTAGAGAAATGGAAATAAAAACAAAGATAAACAAATGGGACCTAATGAAACTTCAAAGCTTTTGCACAGCAAAGGAAACCATAAACAAGACCAAAAGACAACCCTTAGAATGGGAGAAAATATTTGCAAATGAAGCAACTGACAAAGGATTAATCTCCAAAATTTATAAGCATCTCATGCAGCTCAATAGCAAAAAAAACAAACAACCCAATCCAAAAATGGGCAGAAGTCTTAAATAGGCATTTCTCCAAAGAAGATATACAGACTGCCAACAAACACATGAAAGAATGCTCAACATCATTAATCATTAGAGAAATGCAAATCAAAACTACAATGAGATATCATCTCACACCAGCCAGAATGGCCATCATCAAGAAATCTAGAAACAATAAATGCTGGAGAGGGTGTGGAGAAAAGGGAACACTCTTGCACTGCTGGTGAGAATGTGAATTGGTACAGCCACTATGGAGAACAGTATGGAGATTCCTTAAAAAACTCAAAATAGAACTACCATATGACCCAGCAATCCCACTACTGGGCATATACCCTGAGAAAACCATAATTTAAAAAGAGACATGTACCAAAATGTTCATTGCATCTCTATTCACAATAGCCCAGAGATGGAAACAACCTAAGTGTTCATCATCGGATGAATGGATAAAGAAGATGTGGCACATATATACAATGGAATATTACTCAGCCATAAAAAGAAACAAAACTGAGCTATTTGTAATGAGGTGGATAGACCTAGAGTCTGTCATACAGAGGGAAGTAACTCAGAAAGAGAAAGACAATTACCATATGCTAACACATATATATGGAATTTAAGAAAAAAAAAGTCATGAAGAACCTAGTGGTAAAACAGGAATAAAGACACAGACTTACTTGAGAATGGACTTGAGGATATGGGGAGGGGGAAGGGTAATTGTGACAAAGCGAAAGAGAGGCATCGACATATATACGGTACCAAACGTAAGGTAGATAGATAGTGGGAAGCAGCCGCATAGCACAGGGAGATCAGCTCAGTGCTTTGTGACCGCCTGGAGGGGTGGGATAGGGAGGGTGGGAGGTAGGGTGACACAAGAGGGAAGGGATGTGTGAACAGATGTATATGTATGACTGATTCACTTTGTTATAAAGCAGAAACTAATAACAAAAAAAAGACATGGGGTGGCTGACAAAAAAAAATAAACATAAAAATAAAAAATAAAACTATCTAAAGCTTTTATAAAGATCATCACTTTGCCTTTTGGGAAAGGTAGATAAGTTCATATTCTCTGAAGTATCATATGATTTACATTTAAAAAAATCTCATCAGAGGTGTTGGAGAAGATGGCAGCAGAATAAGACGTGGAGATCACCTTCCTCCCCACAGATACATCAGAAATACATCTACATGTGGAACTGCTCCTATAGAACACCCACTGAATTCTGACAGAAGTCCTCAGACCTCCAAAAAGGCAAGAAAATCCCCACGTACCTGGTTAGGGCAAAAGAAAAAAGAAAAAAAGACAAAGGATAGGGATGGGACCTGCACCAGCGGGAGGGAGCTGTGAAGGAACAAAGGTTTCACACACTATAAGCCCCTTCGTGGGCAGAGACTGCGGTAGCAGAGGGGGGAAGCTTCAGAGCTGCAGAGGAGAGCGCAGCAACAGGGGTGCGGAGGGCAAAGCGGAGATATTCCCGCACAGAGGATCGGTGCCGACCAGCACTTACCAGCCCGAGAGACTTGTCTGCTCACCCGCCTGGGCGGGTGGGGCTGGGATCAGAGGCTCTGGCTTCGGAAGTCGGATCTCAGGAAGAGGACTGGGGTTGGAGGCGTGAACACAGCCTGAAGGGACTAGTGAGCCACAGCTAGCCCGGAGGGAGTCCGGGAAAAATTCTGGAGCTGCCGAAGAGGCAAGAGACATTTTCTTCCCTCTTTGTTTCCTGGTGCACAAGGAGAGGGGATTAAGAGCACTGCTTATAGGAGCTCCAGAGATGGGTGCGAGCTGCGGCTAACAGTGCAGACCCCAGAGATGGGCATGAGATGCTAAGGATGCTGCTGCAGCCACCAAGAAGCCTGTGTGCAAGCACAGGTCAGTATCCACACTGCCCCTCCCAGGACCCTGGCAGCCTGCCACTGCCAGGGTCCCGTGATCCAGGGACAACTTCCCTGGGAGAAAGCACAGTGTGCCTCAGGCTGCTGCAACGTCACACAGGCCTCTGCTGCTGCAGGCTCACCCGGCATTCATATCCCTCCCTCCCCTCCCCTGCCTGAGTGAGCCAGAGCCCCCTAGTCAGCTTCTCCTTTAAACCCATTCTGTTTGAGACAAGAACAGGAGCCCTCAGGTGACCTACACACAGAGGCAGGGCCAAATCCAAAGCTGAAATCTAGGAGCTTTGCGAACAAAGAAGAGAAAGGGAAGTCTTGCCCAGCAGCCTCAGGAGCAGCGTATTAATGCTCCATAATCTGACTGGTGTGATATGATATCTCATTGTAGTTTTGATTTGCATTTCTCTAATGATTAATGATGTTGAGCATTCTTTCATGTGTTTGTTGGCAGTCTGTATATCTCATACCAGTCACAATGGCCATCATCAAAAAATCTAGAAACAATAAATGCTGGAGAGGGTGTGGAGAAAAGGAAACATTCTTGCACTGCTGGAGGCAATGTGAATTGGTACAGCCACTATGGAGAACAATATGGAGGTTCCTTAAAAAACTACAAATAGAACTACCATATGACCCAGCAATCCCACTACTGGGCATATACCCTGAGAAAACCATAATTCAAAAAGAGTCATGTACCAAAATGTTCATTGCAGCTCTATTTACAATAGCCTGGAGATGGAAACAACCTAAGTGTCCATCATCGGATGAATGGATAAAGAAGATGTGTCACATATATAGAATGGAATATTACTCAACCATAAAAAGAAAAGAAATTGAGCTATTTGTAATGAGGTGGATGGACCTAGAGTCTGTCATACAGAGTGAAGTAAGCCAGAAACAGAAAGACAAATACTGTATGCTAACACATATATATGGAATTTAAGAAAAAATAATGTCATGAAGAACCTAAGGGTAAGACAAGAATAAAGACACAGACCTACTACAGAATGGAATTGAGGATATGGGAAGGGGAAGGGTATGCTGTGACAAAGTGAGAGAGTGGCATGGACATATACACACTACAAAAATTAAAACAGATAGCTAGTGGGAAGCAGCCACATAGCACAGGGAGATCAGCTTGGTGCTTTGTGACCACCTAGAGGGGAGGGATAGGGCGGGTGGGAGGGAGGGAGATGCAAGAGGAAAGAGATATGGGAACATATGTATATGTATAACTGATTCACCTTGTTATAAAGCAGAAACTAACACACATTGTAAAGCAATTATACTCCAATAAAGATGTTAAAAAAAAAAAAAGAAAACTCCATAATCAACTTGATGTACCTGCATCTCTGGAATACCTGAATAGACAACAAATCATCCCAAATTGAGGAGGTGGACTTTGGGAGCAAGATATATTATTTTTTCCCCCTTAACTCTTTTTGTGAGTGTGTATGTGGATGCTACTGTGTGAGATTTTGTCTGTATTTTGTATGTAGCTTTGCTTTCACCATTTGTCCTAGGGTTCTCTCTGTCCAATTTTTTTTTTTTACTTAAAAAAATCTTTTCTTAATAATTATTTTTTATTTTAATAACTTTATTTTATCTTTATTTTATTTTATTTTAAAATCTTTCTTTCTATTTTTTCTCCCTTTTATTCCGAGCTGTGTGGATGAGAGACTCTTGGTGCTCCAGGCAGGAGTCAGTGCTGTGCCTCTGAGGTGGGAGAGCCAACTTCAGGACACTGGTCCACGAGAGACCTCCCAGCTCCATGTAATATCAAATGGCGAAAATCTCCAAGAGATCTCCATCTCAACAGCAAGACCCAGCTTCACTCAACGACCATCAAGCTACAGTGCTGGAAACCCTATGCGAAAAAACTAGCAAGACAGGAACAGAACACCACCCACTACCAGAGAGGCTGCCTAAAATCATAATAAGGCCACAGACACCCCAAAACAGACCACCAGATGTGGACCTGCCCACCAGAAAGACAAGATCCAGCCTCATCCACCAGAACACAGGCACTAGTACCCTCCACCAGGAAGCCTACACAACCCACTGAACAAATCTTAGCCACTGGGGACAGACACCAAAAACAACAGGAACTACGAACCTGCAGCCTGTGAAAAGGATACTCCAAACACAGTAAGTTAAACAAAATGAGAGGACAGAAAAACACACATCAGGTGAAGGAGCAAGGTAAAAACCCACCAAACCTAACAAATGAAGAGGAAATAGGCAGTCTACCGGATAAAGAATTCAGAATAATGATAATAAAGATGATCCAAAATCTTGGAAATAGAGTAGAGAAAATGCAAAAAATATTTAACAAGGACCTAGAAGAACAAAGATGAAACAAGCAACTATGAACAACACAATAAATGAAGTTAAAAATACTCTAGAAGGGTTTAATAGCAGAATAACTGAAGCAGAAGAAGAGATAACTGACCTGGAAGATAAAATAGTGGAAATAACTACTGCAGAGAAAAGACAAAATAATGAAAAGAACTGAGGACAGTCTCAGAGACCACTGGGACAACATTAAATGCACCAACATTCAAACTATAGGGGTCCCAGAAGAAGAAGAGAAAAAGAAAGGGACTGAGAAAATATTTGAAGAGATTATAGTTGAAAATTTCCCTAATATGGGAAAGGAAATAGTTAATCAAGTCCAGGAGGCACAGAGAGTCCCATACAGGATAAATCCAAGGAAAAATATGCCAAGACACATATTAATCAAACTATCAAAAATTAAATACAAAGAAAACTTATTAAAAGCATCAAGGGATAAACAACAAATAACACACAAGGAGTCCGCGTAATGTTAACAGCTGATCTTTCACCAGAAACTGTGCAAGTCTGAAGGGAGTGGCAATGTGATGAAGGTGAAAAGTGATGAAGGAGAAAAACCTACAACCAAGATTACTCTACCCAGCAAGGATTTCATTCAGATTTAATGGATAAATTAAAACCTTTACAGACAAGCAAAAGCTGAGAGAGTTCAGCACCACCAAACCAGATTTACAACAAATGCTAAAGGATCTTCTCTAGGCAAGAAACACAAGAGAAGGAAAAGACCTACAATAACAAACCCAAAACAATTAAGAAAATGGGAATAGGAACATACATATCGATAATTACCTTAAATGAAAATGGATTAAATGCTCCCACCAAAAGACACAGACTGGCTGAATGGATACAAAAACAAGACCCATATACATGCTGTGTACAACAGACCCACTTCAGACCTAGAGTCACATAGAGACTGAAAGTAAGGGGGTGGAGAATGATATTCCATGTAAATGGAAATCAAAAGAAAGCTGGAGTAGCAATTGTCATATCAGACAAAATAGACTCTAAAAGAAAGACTATTACAAGAGACAAAGAAGGACACTACATAATGATCAAGGGATCAATCCAAGAAGAAGATAAAACAATTGTAAATAATTATGCACCCAACATAGGAGCACCTTAATACATAAGGCAAATACTAACGACCATAAAAGCGGAAATCAACAGTAACAGGATCATTGTAGGAAACTTGAACACCCCACTTTCAGCAAAGGACAGATCATCCAAAATGAAAATAAATAAGGAAACATAAGCTTAAATGGTACATTAAACAAGATGGACTTAATTGATATTTATAGGACATTCCATCCAAAAACAACAGAATACACTTTCTTGTCAAGTGCTCATGGAATTTTCTCCAGGATAGATCATATCCTAGGTCACAAATCAAGCCTTTGTAAATTTAAGAAAATTGAAATCATATCAAGTATCTTTTCTGACCACAATGCCATGAGATGGGATATCAATTACAGGAAAAGATCTGGAAAAAATACAACCACATGGAGGCTAAACAACACACTACTTAATAACCAAGTGATCACTGAAGAAGTCAAAGAGGAAATAAAAAAAAAAAACCTAGAAATAACTGACAATGGAGACACAACGACCCAAAACCTATGGGATGCAGCAAAAGCAGTTCTAAGAGGGAAGTTTACACCAATACAATCCTACCTCAAGAAACAGGAAACATCTCAAGTAAACAACCTAACCGCACACCTAAAGCAATTAGAGAAAGAAGAACAAAAAAAAAAAAACAAAGTTAGCAGAAGGAAAGAAATCATAAAGATCAGATCAGAAATAAATTAAAAAGAAATGAAGGAAAAGACAGCAAAGATCCATAAAAGTAAATGCTGGTTCTTTGAGAAGATAAACAAAATTGATAAACCATTAATCAGACTCATCAAGAAAAAAAAAAAGGGGACAAGACGCAAATCAATAGAATTAGAAATGAAAAAGGAGACCTAACTGCAGAAATACAAAGGATCATGAGAGATTACTACAAGTAACTCTATGCCAATAAAATGGACAACCTGGAAGAAATGGACAAATTCTTAGAAATGCACACCCTGCTGAGACTGAACCAGGAAGAAACAGAAAATATGAACAGACCAATCACAAGCACTGAAATTGAAACTGTGATAAAAAATCTTCCAACAAACAAAAGCCCAAGACCAGATGGCTTCACAGGCGAATTCTCTCAAACATTTAGAGAAGAACTAACAGCTATCCTTCTCAAACTCTTCCAAAATATAGCAGAGGGAGGAATACTCCCAAACTCATTCTACAAGACAACCATCACACTGACACCAAAACCAGACAAAGATGTCACAAAGAAAGAAAACTACAGGCCAATATCACTGATGAACATAGATGCAAAAGTCCTCAACAAAATACTAGCAAACGGAATCCAACAGCACATTAAAAGGATCAGACACCATGATCAAGTGGAGTTTATTACAGGAATGCAAGGTTTCTTCAATATACACAAATCAATCAATGTGATACACCATATTAACAAATTGGAGGAGAAAAACCATATGGTCATCTCAATAGATACAGAGAAAACTTTTGATAAAATTCAACACCCATTTATGATAAAAACCCTTCAGAAAGTAGGCATAGCGGGAACTGTCCTCAACATGATAAAGGCCATATATGACAAACCCACAGCCAACATCATTCTCAATGGTGAAAAACTGAAACTATTTCCACTAAGATCAGGAACAAGACAAGGTTGCCCACTCTCACCACTATTATTCAACATAGTTTGGGAAGTTTTAGCCACAGCAACCAGAGAAGAAAAAGAAACAAAAGGAATCCAAATCAGACAAGAAGAAGTAAGGCTGTCACTGTTTGCAGATGTCATGATACTATACATGGAGAATCCTAAAGATGCTACCAGAAAACTACTAGAGCTAATCAATGAATTTGGTAAAGTAGCCAGGTACAAAATCAATGCACAGAAATCTCTTTCATTCCTATACAATAATGATGAAAAATCTGTAAGTGAAATTAAGAAAACATTCCCATTTACCACTGCAACAAAAAGAATAAAATATCTAGGAATAAACCAACTAAGGAGACAAAAGAACTGAATGCAGAAAATTATAAGACACTGATGAAATAAATTAAAGATGATACAAATAGATGGAGAGATATACCATGTTCTTGGATTGGAAAAATCAACATTGTGAAAATGACTATACTACTGAAAGCAATCTACAGATTCAATGCAATCCCTATCAAACCACCACTGGCATTATTCAGAGAACTAGAACAAAAAAATTCACAATTTGTATGGAAACACAAAAGACCCCAAATAGCCAAAGCAATCTTGAGAACGAAAAATGGAGCTGGAGGAATCAGGCTCCCTAACTTCAGACTATACTACAAAGATACAGTAATCAAGACAGTATGGTACTGGCAGAAAAACAGAAATATAGATCAATGGAAATGGATAGAAAGCCCAGAGATAAACCCATGCACATATGGTCACCTTATCTTGGATAAAGGAGACAACAATATACAGTGGAGAAAAGACAGCCTCTTCAATAAGTGGTGCTGTAAAAACTGGACAGGTACATGTAAAAGTATGAAATTAGAACACTTCCTAACACCATACACAAAAACAATCTCAAAATGGATTAAAGACCTAATAGTAAGGTCAGACACTATCAAACTCTTAGTGGAAAACATAGGTAGAGCACTCTATGTCATAAATCACAGCAAGATCCTTTTGGATACACCTCCTAGAGAAATGGAAATAAAAACAAAAATAAACAAATGGGACCTAATGGAACTTAAAAGCTTTTGCACAGCAAAGGAAACCATAAACAAGATGAAAAGACAACCCTCAGAATGGGAGAAAATATTTGCAAATGAAGCAACTGACAAAGGATTAATCTCCAAGATTTACAAGCAGCTCAGGCAGCTCAATAACAAAAAAGAAACAACCGAATCCAAAAATTGGCACAAGACCTAAATAGACATTTCTCCAAAGAAGATCTACAGATTGCCAACAAACACATGAAAGAATGCTCAACATCATTAATCATTAGAGAAATGCAAATCAATACTACAATGAGATATCATCTCACACCGGTCAGAATGGCCATCATCAAAAAATCTAGAAACAATAAAAGCTGAAGAGGGTGTGTAGAAAAGGGAACACTCTTGCACTGTTGTTGGGGATGTAAATTGATATAGCCACTATGGAGAACATTATGGAGGTTCCTTATAAAACTAAAAATAGAACTACCATACGACCCAGAAATCCCACTACTGGGCATATACCCTGAGAAAACCATAGTTCAAAATGAGTCATGTACCAATATGTTCATTGCAGCACTATTTACAATAGCCAGGACATGGAAGCAACCTACATGTCCATCAACAGATGAATGGATAAAGAAGATGTGTCACATATATAGAATGGAATATTACTCAGCCATAAAAAGAAACGAAATTGAGCTATTTGTAATGAGGTGGATGGACCTAGAGTCTGTCATACAGAGTGAAGTAAGTCAGAAAGAGAAAAACAAATACTGTATGCTAACACATATATAAGGCATCTAAGAAAAAAAAAAGGACATGAAAAATCTAGGGGTAAGATGGGAATAAAGACACAGACCTACTAGAGAATGAACTTGAGGATATGGGGAGGGGAAAGTGTAAGCTGTGACAAAGTGAGAGAGTGGCATGGACATATATACACTACCAAACGTAAAATAGATAGCTAATGGGAAGCAGCCACATAGCACAGGGAGATCAGCTTGGTGCTTTTTGACCACCTAGAGGGGTGGGATAGGGAGGGTGGGAGGGAGGGAGTCACAAGAGGGAAGAGATATGGGAACATATGTATATTTGTATATATAACTGATTCACTTTGTTATAAAGCAGAAACTAACACACCATTGCAAAGCAATTATACTCCAATAAAGCTGTTAAAAAAAATCTCATCAAAGAATGGGATATAGACTTCACAGAATGGTACAACATAAGGCACAATTTTGCATTGTTGGGTTTCGTTAAGAAGTTTATACAAATATTATGTGACCACAATTCCAAAATTATGTTTCATGGGACACTATAAGCAAAAGGGTTCTGTGACCTAAAACATTTAGAAAGCACTAAATATGAGATGCTGCTCTTGGATATTCAAAACGTTGATTAACTTAATAAAGATTAAGATGATGTACAGTAATGAGTACATTGGTACCAAATTAAACTAAGATTCACTAGAACACAGAATCCTATCCTCATATAACATATCACAATTCAAATATTCCACAGGATAAATGTTGCAATATGAAATCCTTGCCTTGTCTACCTTAGAAATAACCATATATTATTGTTGAAGACTTTTGAATTGTTTATTAGTTTGCTTTGATAAAATGATAAATCTTGTGTAATGAAGACCTAAAAAGACAACTTGGCCTCTGAATGAATATATTACATGCTTGACTATTAAATGATATTTGACTATATATGGATTGAGAATAATTGCTTTTGATAATTCAAGAAAACTATGTAGAGGCACTTTTTATTGTCAATTGGTTATTTTTTACCTTTTTAGAAAGAAAAGACTTACATTTTAGTTTTCGTAGTCCCTCAAAACTAGCTCAATAGCTTTAAAAAAGTACTTTACTTGAAATAGTAGTAGAATATCAAATGTTTGTGGGAATGTCAGCAGCTGGAAATTTTACACACTAATGTTAAGAATGTATATTTATATAACCACTGTGGAAAATATTATGGCATTTTCAGGAAATGGGAAAGATATGCACAATGTGTAACCAACAACTCTACACCTAGCAATATACCCTTTAAATGTACTTGCATATATACTCTTGAGAAACTATCATACACACATACCAGGAAACAGAAACATATTAAAGGGTGTTTCTAACAGAACTGTTTATAAGTAAATAAAAACAGAAATAAGGAAATGCCATGAGCAGAAGACAGGACATATAAACTGTGTTATGTTCATATACAATGGAGTACCACAGAGAAGCAAAAATGAGTGATCATAATGAATCTAACAACACAATGGAGAAAATTGTAAAAAGTTCCTGAAGAACATATACTTGACAGTTCCAATTATATAAAGGTCAAAAGCAGGCAAAACAAAGCAGTCTTTTGATGAGAGATACAAATACATGTGGTAAAACTACTAAAAGAACAGCAAGCTTAGATATGATGTCCTCTGAGACACTGAAGGAAAAGAGAATGAAATTTGGGAGGGGCGCATACAGAACTTTGAATGTTTTTCCAATGATCTACTCCTTTTTCTTTCGATTGAAGTATAGTTGGTTTACAATGTCATGTTAGTTTCAGGTGTACAGCACAGTGACTCAGATAAATTTATATTCTTTTTCAGATTCTTTTTCCTTATGTTAGTACAAAATATTGAGCATAGTTCCCTGTGTTATACACTAGGTCCTGGTTGTTTACCTATTTCATACATAGTAGTGTGTATATGTTAATCCCAACCTCCTAATTTATCCCTTTACCCTTTGGTAACCCCCCTTTATGCTTTGATAACCATAAGTTTATTTTCTTTACCCTTTGGTAACCATAAGTTTATTTGCTATGTCTGTGTGTCTATTTCTGTTTTGTAAATAATTTATATATGTAAAATACATACAATATATTATATATATATTATTTTGCCTTAATAATCATTTGGGGACAATTAAAATGTCTACCTAATTGTTAACTAATTGAACAACTGTTTATGGACATCCATTATGTGCCAAATACTATCAAAGTACAGGGTTTATGTGGATAAACAAATCAGCCTGAGATTTTGACTTATCTTTGCCTAATTTCCTTGGTTTGGCATAGGTAAAGAAATTATTTCTTTTTGGAGCAGCCTGAGCTTGTGAATTTGAAATCTTCTAACATGATAAATTGATTTACATTTAACATACAGAGGGAGGAAGAAGTGAAGAATTGTGAAAGTTGTTTTGCTAGAAATATTGTGCCATATCACCTCTAGAAGTGTTTTATGTGCCATCATATTTCAATATTTGCTGTGGGAAATCTGTGGAAAAGCAGGACCTGTCAATTGTTGGTATTTATGATAAACTTTAAAAAAGGAAAATAAGAGTCATCATGCTAATTTAAAGAAGAACCCTACATTTCTCACCCTGTGCAGCAATAATGATTTACACCTGTTATTATCTAAAGTCAAATGGCTACTAGAATCTTATGCTGATTGAGTGTCACCACTGTAGACAACATAGAAACAAATGCCCAGATCAAATCGTTAAGTGCTGTCAGAGACACTAAAGGTCTGTGACAGAACATGGTATATGAGCTAAGCACATATATGTTTAACGCCACTTAAAGTTCCATGGTGCCCATCAACAAATCATTTTGAAATATGAAATATTTATCAAAGACATGAGCATTTAAAAATACATTTTATACATTTGAAAAATCCTATTGAAATGACTGAAATTTTCTTAGGCAGTCCATAGATTAAAGAAATGAATTAGAATTTGTTGGCATGAAATGCACTAGAATAATTCAGGAGAATTGGGGCTTTTAGAACTGACATAAATCAATGAGCATACTTACTCAGGATTATCTACGAGCAGGAAACAATCAATGAGTTTGGTGAAATGCTTCCTGAAAGCACAGCACCTTTCTTAGTTTACAGTCTAATATTAGTTTCTTTGTAAAAGGAGATTTTTAGACAAAGCATTGTTGCCTCATTCTTTGGTTATAGCTGAGAGGAGAGAAAATAGCTTTTCCCAGGATGACTAGCAAATGCTTATTACATTTCTAGGCCCAAAATGTGTAAAGTGCAGAGGGGTTTCAATAAAGCCCTTGTCAAATCTTTCTCTCCTTTCCTTTAAGTCTTTCCTTGTTCGTTGATTTTTAACTGAGAATTGATTTTAACTGACCTAGCTGTGGGGTAGGGCACTGAAGGTGGGTCACTGGGGCTAAATAATTCCCACATAGGTAAGGAGGATTTTTAAAATGACCCTTTGAGGTAAAGCTCTGCAAATATCAGAATGAGTCCTATTTGACAGATCAGTGCTGACTAGTAGAATTTCCCTCTCTCCTCACATTTCATTTTCACCTGCTACTGTTTTCTCATTTTTTTAGCTTGCTTAGTGTGTGTGTGTGTGTGTGTGTGTGTGTGTGTGTGTGTGTGATGTTATTATATTGGAATAATCTGATTTAACATATCACTAATCATTAGGTTATTTATGTAATACTCAATGTTTACAAGCATCTTCAACATCATTTGATGTATCATTTTAAAAATAATCAATGGCAGTATTGTGACTTTTGCTGTCTCTGGCTCTTCCAATTACGTATTACTACTCAACAGTTTACCCTAAAGCATAACAGCTCAAAACAACCATTCTATTTTGATCACAGTTTGGTGGATCAGGAGTTGGAGAAGTACTCAGCGTGGTGATCCTCACAGCATCAGCTGGGGTAGCTGGGCCTGGAGGATTCACTTGTGAGCATGCTTCTTCACTCCCATGTCTGGAACCTTGCTCTCTCCTCACATTGCATCTCATTCTGCAGGGTCTCTCTAAGTGACTTGGGATTCCTGAAGCATGGTATTCTCAGGAGAATCAGATTTTTTACATGGTGGCTGGCTTCCCCCAGAGTGAGCTTTCCAGGAGACTTATCAAAAGTTCCAAGACTTATAACCTAGCCTTGGAGGATAGGCAGTATCATTTCTGTCACATCCGATTGGTCAAAAAGAGTCACAGCACAGGTTCCAGGGGAGGGAAAAAGTAGACTCTACATCTCTGTAGGAAGTGTAGCCAAGAATTCATGACATTCTTAATCTCCATCACTGATGTTCAAACTCTTTTTTTTTTTTTTTTTGGCCATGCCACACAGCATCACACAGCATGTGGGATCTTAGTTCCCTGACCAGAGACCGAACCTGTGCCCACTGCCTTGGAAGTGCAGAGCCTTAACCTCTGGACTGCCAGGGAAGTCCCCTGATGTTCAAACTTTTGATCCTCCATAAGGTCTTCTAATCAGCTTTGAAGTAGGTGCTTCCCAGAATGTAACTTTTGCTATAGTAGGAATAGTATGTGCTTTAAAGTGAAGGTTAAATCGTATCTTCTCTCTGTGTATGTAATTTTTATTATTTAAAATGTCTGAACCTCAGATTTCTCATATAAAATTTGCATGAAAATATTCTAGGAAAAGGAAGGAAATCAGAAAATGTACCCAATGTGTGTAATGTAGTGCCTGATGTTAAAAAAATCAGTAAATTTCATTTCTCTATTTCCCTCCTTGTGTTTTTTCTGCAGATGAGTGGTTTTCCCTCCTAGAAATGATACCTATAGCTTGAAATCTCTTGCTCCCATGTGCCCTGAATGTAACTTGCTATGGAAATCCTAAAGTATTTCTTTAAATAGTTAATTCATTTTTCAAACATATTTTATGACATTGTATTGAAATCTAGTAAAGTGTAATCTGTCTGGACAGGCAAGACCCCTGTGGTCTATCTCCAAGTTCTCTTTCACAGGCTTAGATCCACATCTACCCAGCATGAGCCAAGGACTACACACTGTACATTCAGTCCTCAATCAATAGCCATTTCTCAAGCACTTGCTAAGTTCCTGGAACTGTTATACATTCCAGAGATATAAACATGAATAAGACATATCTCTCCCTCTTCTACGTTTTCACATCTTATAGTATAAGCTGAAATTCTGGCTACATATTCAACCTAATGCAGTTACCGCCCATACATTATATTCACAAACGGATCTAGAAGCTGAATACCTTCCTTGCTCCTCCTGTCTCTCAATTATTTTGACCATCAACATCTCTATGAATGCTTTTCTTATGCTTTCACCTTCCATTTTACCATCTTTCCTTGTTGTAATTTCTTTTTATTAGTATCAGCCATGTTTCTACCTCTATTTCCTAACAATACTACTGAAAACTAACTTTGATTCTCTATCCTCCCAGTAGAAGCCAACCCTCCACTCACTTTGTATTCAGGGGCTGTTCTGAGGATAATTCTTTTACCAGGTTCATTTCATTTTCAAGAGAAGAATTTATCTCATATGTACCCAACAAAGGCTTAAATCTGTGTTTCTTTTCCCTAGATGATCAAAACCAAAAGTAATATCCCCTTTCTCTGGAAACCATCAAAACTTTGGATCATTGCCTTATATTTTAGTTATTTGTGTGCTTCTGTCATATCACTTATATTCAAATCTAGCTTTTTTGTATATTTGAATCCCTTGTAGCAAAAGGAATATTAATATGCCTAATTAACATGTAGAAAGAGGATTAATAAATCATTTTCAGCAGTATGAAATCAATAAGTAAATCATTTAACAAATTATGTTTTTCTATATCAGTTTCAGTTTTTAGTGTTTTTATTTAGATATGATTTCTGGAAAATTGAAAGTGATTCTAGTCAATCTATATGATATAGTAACAGCTAATAATACATTCAAAACACTTAGTAATTAGAAGAGTTATTTGCCTTTTCTTTCCATTGACTTTTGGCTGTAAAAGTATTAAAGTAGTGTTTTTTTAAAAGGTATATGAAAAATATTTTATAAAGTATTTAAAATTATATCATTAATCTTAAATCTTAATCATTAAACTTTTTCTAAGAAGATTCCATATATTTGTTGAATTAGTTCTTATCAACTTACTAAATCACCTGCCTCTATCCTCAACATTTCTTATTATCCTGAATCTATATTGCACCCAAGAATGCTTTCATGTTTAAGGTTATCTCTGTGGAAGAGAAAATATCTAAGGCCGTCTCAAACTCAGGAAGTTTTCTATCTTGATTAAATAAATGATTAAATATCCCTTTGTAAGTGGTTTGTGCCCTGTGTGTGTGTGTGTGTTTGAACAATTTCTAGGGAAATCTTAAGGACTTGAATATAAGGTTAGTGTTGAGTGGCTATTTTGTTCTTAAATGAGGGATGCGGTGTTTCTCCCAAGCATACGTACATTTAAAAATTGGCAATCGAGAACGAAGAATGATAATTCTTAGCAACTGTGGTCAATATATTTCAAGGACAGCTAGAGTTGGGAATAATTTTTCAGGATTAAAGCCTCTGTGACTCTACAATCAGACCATATAGGAGACTTTGTATTCCACTTCATAGATTCTACCTTTATAGTTTTGTAATAAAAAGCCTGAAAAGTTGTGACTTCAAGGAAGTAAGGAATAATATGGTAGAATCACTGCAACAGTATTAATTCACCCTCCTGTGTCCATTTCAAAACAGATTATAAGGGCTGGGAAACATGCAGTCAGAGTTATTTAGTTGTGCCTTTACACAGTAACTTATTCATTTGTTCATTAAGTATCCCTGAAAAACCTATCATATATAAGGCACAATGTTAACTCTGTGAGTACACAAAAGTGTAAAAAAAAAAATTTACAGTAGTGTAGTAAAATTTTCAATGCTATATGATCTATATTTGTTTTGAATTACAGGTGACCCTTGAACAACACAGGTTTGAACTGTGCGGGTCCACTTATATACAAATTTTTAAAAATAAATATAAAGTTGACCCTCCATATTGGCAGGTCTGGATTCCACATCTGCAGATTCAACCAACCACAGATTACAAACCTAATACATGATCTGTGGTTGGTTGAATCCACAGATGTGGAACCATGGATACAGGTGCGACTATGGGACTTGAGCATCCATGAATTTTGGTATCCCAGTGGGTCCTAGAACTAATTCCCTGCAAATACTGAGGGGAAACTGTATAAGATATTTTAATTAGGGCTTCCCTGGTGGCGCAGTGGTTGAGAGTCCGCCTGCCAATGCAGGGGACACGGGTTCGTGCCCCGGTCTGGGAGGATCCCACATGCCGCGGAGCGGCTGGGCCCGTGAGCCATGGCCGCTGAGCCTGCGCATCTGGGGCCTGCGCTCCGCAACGGGAGAGGCCACAACAGTGAGAGGCCCGCGTACCACAAAAAAAAAAAAAAAAAAAGATATTTTAATTAGCATATTTCTATGACCTTTTTTTTTTTTTTTTTTTTTTTGTTGTACGCGGGCCTCTCACTGTTGTGGCCTCTCCCGTTGCGGAGCGCAGGCCCCAGATGCGCAGGCTCAGCGGCCATGGCTCACGGTCCCAGCCGCTCCGCGGCATGTGGGATCCTCCCAGACCGGGGCACGAACCCGTGTCCCCTGCATTTGCAGGTGGACTCTCAACCACTGCACCACCAAGGAGGCCCTATGACCATTTATTAACACATATTAATGATAAGCCATGTTTATGCTTGATATTCTATCATAAATATTTATAGTACAGTCTTTTGTTTTCAAAAGTCTCTCAGTTTGGAGAATAAATTATATTGGTGGTTCTCAAAGTAGGAATCCCTGGTGGGGGGCATGGGTACCTAACATGCTTTTTCATGGGGTCAGAAAGATCAAAATTATTTTCATAATACATTATAAAATTCTTTTTACTTTTTCACTCTCATTTTCTTACAAGTGTAGTTTTCTAGAGGCTACATGATGTGTGATATTGCAGTGGAAGCATATCTGAGAACCTGGCTGTCCTTTATTAAGTCAAATAATAAAGAGATTATATCAATGTAAAACAAAGTCATTTCTCTTACTGGTTGTTTTATTTGGGAATTATATATGATGTTAACATGTACTGGGTTTATTTTATATTATTTTTGAATGAGTTTATAAATAAATATATATTTTAATTCTCAGTTTTAATGTCTAACATGGTGAGTTTGTTCACTATAACCCATACAAACATAAGCCTCAATAATATTTGAGTGTAAAAGCATCTAAGGATGAAAATTTTCAGAATGATGCTGCCATAATGATTTTTTCCTATATCATTTCAATTAACAGTGTGAATTTACTTCTGTTTCTGTCCTTGGAGTCACATAATTTTATTTTTCTAGATATGAACATATATCTTCATTCATTCATGCATTCAATAAATACTATGTGCCTTTTATTGTGCTGAAAGCTGGGAATACTAAAGTAAATTAAATGAATTTTCTATAGAAGAAATAATTTTTAGTCAAGTAATCATTAAAATATGGAAAATTCACCTGTGCCAAGTTATAAAGGAAAGCTTTGTGGTTTATGTCTTCCTATAATATATTTTTTTTTACTTTCCATATTCATTTTATTTTTTCCCCTTTCACTTTTATTTTTTTAACTTTCTATTCTATATTGGAGTACAGTGATTTGTTGATTAGTTTCAGGTGTACAACAAAGTGATTCAGTTATACATATAAATTTATCTATTCTTTTCCAACTTCTTTTCACAATTAGGTTGTTACAGAATATTGAGCAGAGTACCCTGTGCTATACAGTAGGTCCCTGTTGGTTATCCATTTTTAATATAGCAGTGTGTACATGTCAATCCCAAACTCCCTAACTATCCCCCTTCCCCCCTGGTAACCATAAGTTCATTCTCTAAGTCTGTGAGTCTGTTTCTGTTTTGCAAACAAGTTCATTTGTATCATTTTTTTTTAGATTCCATATATAAGTGATATCATACGATATTTTTCTTTGTCTGACTTACTTCACTCAGTATGACCATCTCTAGGTCCTTCCATGTTGCTGCAAATGGCATTATTTCATTGTTTTTAATGGCTGAGTAATATATCATTGTATATATGTACCACACCTTCTTTATCCATTCTTCTGTCACTGGACATTTAGGTTGCTTCCATGTCTTAGCTATTGTAAACAGCACTGCAAGGAACATTGGGATGCATGTATCCTTCTGATTTGATCTCAGGGGGATTGACAGAAAACCTTCCCCTGGGAAGTTATGTTTGAGCTGACATATGAAGGATGCATAAGCATTCATGGGATTCTGAGTGGAAAGGACATCACAGAGAAAGGAAACAGGATATGCAAATGCCCTATGGAAGGAGGGAGCACGAAGGAGCACAGTAAGCAAGGAAGACTCAGCAGACCAACCTGGCACAAACACAGTGACAGTAGGGTAAATGAAATCAAGATAAGAGATTCAGGTGAAGATAGAGGTAGGGACCAAAGTGTAAAAGGCTATATGTGCATGTGAAGGAGTTTTGTTCTAATCCTAATAGCAATGTGAAGCCACCAAGAAGTTTAAATGGAGAAAGGGGTCATCAAGGGATCACTTTGTTTTTGTTTCATGATTTGATTTGTGGGTATGCAAATGAACACAGCTCTGAGATGATGGAGTTTGAGTTTGTCTGATAATTTTCAAGAAGTGGAGAAGTATTTAGGGGCAAAAATCAAAGTAGCTCATCAATGGATAAAATATGGGGGAGGAATGACAGGACTATGAACAGACTTCCTTTCATTAATTCATGCATTTAAGAAATTTAAGAATTTAAGAAATTGAAGGTACTCTCTAAGAAATTAGAAATTTCTGGACTATACAGCTGGCTAGATGGTGAAACATTTCACTTGAGGGGAAGGGGGAAACACTGACCAGTAAAGGCCCAGAGCTTCTGAGAAATGACAGTTCCTTGGAGCTGTCACATGTAAGCTTACAAGTCTATAGTGAAGAATGAAGATGATGGACAGTAAACTTCAGGTTAAATAAGACCAGTAGCCCAATAACATCACTCTCAATGAAAAGTGTCTTTTTATCCTCCTGAAACAGAAACATAAATCAAGCTCAAACTGGTTTTGACATCTATTGTTTTTATAGTCCTGGATTTCTTTATTTCTCATTTACTGTGGCCAGGCACACCAGGGATCAGAAGTTATAAATTTTCTTCTTCAAATCAGTTTTTACTGTCTCATTCACCTAGTGAACAAGAGTGAACATCTAGAATGTATCACACTACCTGAGGATCCTTTATTGTATTTAAAAAGGTTTTTTTCAGTATAGTGTTTATGTAGACTTAACAACAGCAGCAGCAAATCTCCATCAGGTTTCCTTGAAGAGTTGTGTGATGATGGAGGAAGCCAGGTGCCAGGCCAACTTACTCAAATTTCTGGTAAGAAACTCAAATCTAGGAAGATTTGGATTAACCCCTGGGCAACTCCTCTGTACACTAAAGTTGGTGAAAACTGCAAAAGGACTTGTGGAAGAATGTTGGAATCTGAGTTTAATGGATTATGGAATCCTCAATGAGGTCGTTATTCATGCTTGAGACCTGGGGGTAAAGTTGCCCTTGGAAGCTTCCAGAATTCTACTTTCTTTAAGACTTAATGACATTTCAGTGGTCGAGTTATGGTACATAGGATGTGACAGCAGCAGCTACTGTGCAACTGATTGGACTTTGTGACTGAGAAGTTGATTATGATTGACTTTCTAAACATGCTTGGATTAGCATTTGCCTTGGTTTTGGTTTTAAGAGAATTTTTACTTGTTTAATATCATAATCAAAAATTATTCTTTTTCCCTTTGTCACATGTGCAATAGACTGTTATTCCATTTTTCCATCTGAGAAGAGAGCTCACTCTGTTATCAGCTAGAATGATTGTTCTTGTGAGAGAGCTCATCTGTGGCCATGATACTTCAGACACTTTATATTCATTTGCGTTAAGGAGTTTTAATTGATTGTGTGCTGAATAGTTTTCAGAATATACAAATCTTACTTCTTGGGACATAGACTGTTTAACATTTACCTTATCCCCAGTCTTTTCAACTGAACTTTAAATTTTTGAATCAAATTTTTATACCTATTTGCCCCACTTTAAGTTTTACTATAATTCAGCAAAAACACATTAAATTAAACTACATGGAATTGGAGTGTAAATCAATTCAGATACTTATTGATTTAAAAGTATGAAATGATGGGGCTTTTAAGTTGAAATCCATTATGAGTGTTGTAAGCCTCCTGCAAATTAGATTCCCCAAAATTAACTTACCTGCTTACTTGTTAGCACTGATTTATGTCTTATTTCTTGACCAGTACTTGAGAGATATAATACTTGTCTTACAAACGTTTCATGATTAGGACTATTTAGTCTTTCCATCAGTAGTTTCTCACTGTCCCCTCTCATTGTGAATAGTGCTTATGATACTAAGATGAATTTTTCCACCTTAAAGTTGCCAGTTTTACTATCACAAAAACAAAAGAGACAAGTGAGTTAGTGATATTATTAAGAAAGTTTTTGAATCCACATTTCCTTAATTTAGTTGGAAGTATTTTCCACCTTACAGTCCCACAGATGTTTTATCAGAAATATAAAATAGCCAATAGCAAGACATCTAATTTAATAATATTCATTTTATAAATATCAGTATGAAACTAAGTAGAGCATTATGACTCCTTTTATTCTTCTAGCTCTTCATACAGAATTGTTAGCTTATAAGAAACAATTACCATACTGAAGATTGTATCTGCCAATTCTGTTTCTAGCTGGAAACTGATGTAAATAAGAGTGTTTTCAGGAAACAAACAAACAAAAATGAAAAGCCGTTGTTAGTTGGCATTTCCTTTGCAGTAAATGAAGCAAAGCATTATTTTAAGGGAAAGACAGAAGTAACTGCAGAGGCCATTTACACTTGAACTCCTCTGCATGAAGGCCATCCCCCCCTAAGCCCATAAATCATGTATGATGACCAGCCAATCTTTGCAGGCTGTAATTTCTCTAGTAAAAGATAAGTGCTCAACATCATTAATCATTAGAGAAATGCAAATCAAAACTACAATGAGATATCATCTCACACCAGTCAGAATGGCCATCATCAAGAAATCTAGAAACAATAAATGCTGGAGAGGGTGTGGAGAAAAGGGAACACTCTTGCACTGCTGGTGGGAATGTGAATTGGTACAACCAGTGTGGAGAACAGTATAGAGGTTCCTTAAAAAACTCAAAATAGAACTACCATATGACCCAGCAATCCCACTACTGGGCATATACCCTGAGAAAACCATAATTTAAAAAGAGACATGTACCAAAATGTTCATTGCAGCTCTATTCACAATAGCCCAGCGATGGAAACAACCTAAGTGTCCATCATCAGATGAATGGATAAAGAAGATGTGGCACATATATACAATGGAATATTACTCAGCCATAAAAAGAAACGAAACTGAGCTATTTGTAATGAGGTGGATAGACCTAGAGTCTGTCATACAGAGTGAAGTAACTCAGAAAGAGAAAGACAAATACCGTATGCTAACACATATATATGGAATTTAAGAAAAAAAAATGTCATGAAGAACCTAGGGGTAAAACAGGAATAAAGACACAGACCTACTTGAGAATGGACTTGAAGATATGGGGAGGGGGAAGGGTATGTTGTGACAAAGCAAAAGAGAGGCTTGGACATATATACACTACTGAATGTAAGGTAGATAGCTAGTGGGAAGCAGCCGCATAGCACAGGGAGATCAGCTCAGTGCTTTGTGACCACCTGGAGGGGTGGGATAGGGAGGGTGGGAGTTAGGGTGACACAAGAGGGAAGGGATATGGGAACAGATGTATATGTATGACTGATTCACTTTGTTATAAAGCAGAAACTAATAAAATATATATATATATGGGATTTTATTGGACCCAACCAATTAATCCAGGAAAAAACATTAACATATTCACAGACTCTGTGGATTAGTATGTAGATATTGGGGGGGGGGTAGAGTGGGCATTATTCACCTACTAAAAATGATGTTGGTATGGATAACTGTAATACAAGTCATAAATGAAACTGAATTATGTTAATGACCAAATCATTCAATTTTTTTAATACCCATATTTTGGAAGATTTTTGACCCTTAGTAAGTATTAACCACTTTCTGAGTTAATAAGAATAATAAATTAATTAGAAATCCCATTCTTCAAGCCTCACTGCTTATATTGCCCCACCAAAGACTAATCTTAGAATCTGATAGTTGAAAATCATTTCCCTCACTGCAGGTTTAAGGTTTATCATAGCTAAGACCTGAAATTTGAATTAGTCTTCTAGGTAATCTTCTTTCCTTTCTGACTGTCTTTTATACTATTAATAATAATTCTTAAGATTTCCCTTTCTTTGTATCAATAATGTATTTAAGAATCAAGTAGTGATTTAACAGGGAGCATGCTGGGGCCAGCAATTATTTTTTGACACTGAAACTCCCCAGAAAATTCTTACCAAACTCTATAGCAAACACTTATCCAGTAAAAGAAAGAAAAAAGGCTCACAACCAGTCAAAAATGAAATAAGGCATTGCACGTGTCATATTTTTCTTAGCTATGGAAATTTAAGCATGGTTGAAAGTTAGAGTCCATCTGGCTGTTACCATCCTTCAACTCACACTTTGTCCAAATTCACTGAGAATGCTCTCTCCCCCAAATTCCTCCAAAACCCTGCCATTTTCATTCATTCATTTCTTGTTCTTCACTGTCTCACTTTTCGCTACACTTTACACTGGTATGTTCTCTCTTCTATTTCACTGTACACTTCTCTCCTCTATGGTGGTATCCCAGCCAGTAGTCTGCACACTGTTCATTCCTGTAGTGAGTGTTCAATGGTTTTTTGACTAATTAATGGAAAGCCCATGCATGTAAAATCATATGCTTATATTGATCAAATCATAACATAATTTATATGATTGAAACCACTGGAATTCTAATTTATAATGATAGCAGTATGTTCTAAGGTCAAAACATAAGGATGTAATAGAAGAATTTTGAATCAGTTCTTCCCATTTTTGAGTATACTTGGCATCTTTAGCCTATAGATGCTGTTAGTCTTAACACAGGGTTATT